>NC_143191.1:58500000-58855000 GCF_051530095.1 Phoenix dactylifera
TCCTACTGTACCGAAGCTGGTGGCGTGGGAATGGAGAAGAGCAGCACCCCGAGGAAGAAGGGATGGGAGGAGATTGAGATCGCCGACGAGTCTGGTCACACTCCGCCTCAACGCCATCGTACGCCTCCTGCTTCCCCCTTCTTCTTCTTTTCCTCCACCTTCCAAGAAAAATTAGATCCCGCGGCTTCCCCTTCTTTCCTGTGTTCAATTTTCCGGTAGGAAGCCCTTCCGCAAAAAGATACGAGATTAGAGATCTTTTTATATATAGAAGAAAAAAAAAAGAAGAGAGAGAGAGAGAGAGAGAGAGAGATAGCATGGTGAGCAGGGAGAGAGTTGGTGATGGCCGGATGGAGAAGAGAGCCCACGATAGATGGAAGCTCCATGGGGAAGAGAGAGAGGTGTACCAGAGGGAGGCCGTGGGTGTTGCCGGCGGCAAAGCAACGCCGACGAGGAGAACGGCGGACGGGAAAGGGCGAGATGCCCCGGGGAGAAGGATTAAAGGAAAAAAAAAAACATGCGCGGTTAGATCGCACCGCCCAACGAGGAGCTCCCGTGCGCGGCTTGACCGGAGGAGGTCGCCTTGTCGGATCTCCATCACAGACCGCCCGTGTAGGCTCCCACGGCCCAGATTGAGAAGGCTCTGCAACCTAATTTTTAAACGCACCATATAAAATTTGATTATATTTATTTTTAGTATAATAGAAATTTTAAATATATTTGGCTGTTTTTTTTTATGATGCAACATAACGCTTTAAAATATCCTTCTATACTCTTTAATTTTCAGAAAAAAAAGAAAAATGTTCATGACATTTTGGTAACGAAAAATGTTCCGATGAAGATGAGGATATTTTCAATCACAAAGTCAAGGAACATAATCTATAGAAAAATATATCAGCGTTGAAAATTATCTATTTGTAATGCGGCATAGAATAATTTTTTTTTTACCATTCTCAAGTAATAATCAAATACGCTGAAAAATTTGAAAGATGCATGCTTTTCTCTTTTAAATTATTAAATAAATTTTATAAATTTATATTTTATTTGAGCTATAGAGTGGCTACACACAAAATATCGCTCCGTACCAATTAGATGAGTGGCTACAGAGTAATAGAAAAAAAAACCTAAGAAAAAAAAAGATAATCTTGAAACATAAAAAAAAAAAGTAATTTAGGGTTACAGCCCGATTTGCAGCTCTAACTAGTTAGACTTCATTGGACACAATAGATGTTTTATAGCATAGAAGGCTAGAGTGGCCTGCAGCATGGATTTGCTTTTATTCACGTTTATTTTTTTTCGCTCTTTTATGAGTTTTTTAGGATTTAAATCCTAGACAATGAAAAATTGCCTTATACCGCTTGCTTGGCCTACCAATCAACGGCTCAAGATTTACTACAAATTTTTGTTTGAATAAAATTTTAGAAAAGATTCTTTTTACTAAATATTGGCTTATTGTAAACCAAATTAAGATGCAAATTTATAATTATATTGTTATCAAGCTCTCTACTAAAATTTTAAAATTAGTACAGGGTGCTAAGCGATGGAATTTGTTTTGCTAGGCTACGTATGTTTCTGAAGTTCTGTAATCTAAGACGAAATTACCTCTCATCAGGTCCTATTACGACTCTGCTGGCTCAAATGAGGCTCGAGGCGACCGGAAGGTTCCTGGCCAAATTAAAGAAGAATTCAATGATGGAAAATGTGGATTGGTCGCCAAGGGAACCCTCCCACGATGATATCATTATTGCTGTCATCATGACGACATAGAAAGCAGAAGTCACATGCGCGCCGGATCTGCCCACGGAGGTGTCAAGGCGGTCGTGCAACCAACGGCGGATTCCATTTAACTCGGCGCCGGGCATGACGGAATACATGAAGAAATAAATGGTCGTGCCTCATCGGGAGAGTGATCAAACCAATAAGACCCACGGCGAACGATCAACGAGCATTTAATAAATTTTTTTTTTACATGAATATCCCTCTCAAAACCTAAATTTATATAAATATTTTTTAAAATTTATATTTATTTCTGTATCATATAAAATACTATTTTTGCATAAATACTCATAATATAACGGTTCTTCTAATATAATTAATAAAAACCATATTTATTTTAATTAAAAATAAAATAAAATTTTATAATTATTTTTTTGTTCTGCAGTCGTTTTATAAATATTTCTTATTGCATGTCTATCCATTAAACATATTTTAGTTATTTTAATTTGAAATTGTTAATTTTTTAATATTATTAGATGATGTGGATATGTACATATATATAAAGATAAAAATAAATAAATAGTAAAATAATTATTATATATATATATATTGAGAAAATATTTATATAAAATTTAATATTTAGATGGATACCCATAAAAAAAACCTTTTAATAAATGAACATGTTTCTTCCCGGCGACTCTCAGGCGGGCCCACCTGCCTCTCCACCTTTGCGCGAAGGTCCCCGAGTTTAAATTTCAGGCCCAACCCTTCGAGGGGGGAAATCGCAACAAGCAAACAAAAAGGCTAACAAACAAAGGATCCCACCAGCGGAGGATTCCGGATCTCTTCGTGGGCCCCGGCTGCTTTTCCGAATCTTCAAAGACCACGTGTCTCAAATCCAAGGGCTTCTTCTTCCTTTGTAGCTTCCGCGTTGCGCCTTGCCCCGGGGGGGCGGGGGGAAGTGGGAGGCATCCTGAACCCCTACCCACGCGCGACCCGCTGTCCTGGAGTCTTCATGGTTTCGATTGGAATTTGTTTATGACAAGGCTGCTTCCCCTTTCTTCCTTCGCAAGCTGCTCGTCAGCCCTCTCCTCCGCCAACCAACTAGTATAAGACCAGAAATTGATTATAGCCAAAACAAAATATCCCCCCCCCCCCTCTTTCTCCCTCTCTCTCTCTCTCTCTCATCCTATTTATTGCCGCCTAGGGTTCCGACGCCAGAGGAGAAGACGATGCCGACGATGACGTCGATCGCGTTGGAGCGGCTGCTGGAACCCAACGCCGACCGCTCCGCTCCCCAGAAGCCCAAGCACCCCATCCCTCCCGATCACCACCGGGACTGCACAACCACCACCACCTTCGCCGCCCCCTCCTCCGCGCCCTTGCCCCCGCCCGGGCCCTACTTCATCTCTTCGTCCCTCTACGCCACCCCCGACCCGGCGCTCTTCCCGAACTCCCCGCCCACCTCCATCTCCCCCTCGCCTTACGTCGTCAACCGCAAGGGCCGCCGCGCCGCCCACCCCGCCGGCGCCGCCGCGCCGGCCAGCCGCCGCGATGGCTTCGAGATCCCTTCCGTTCATCTGGCTGTAAAGACGATGGAACTCGGAGAACAGGCGAACGAGGAAGCTGGTTTGACCGCCAACTGTTCGGTGGAGAAACAACAGGAAGACGGATATGAGAATCAACAACATGAAGGAGAAGGAGAAGGAGAAGAAGAAGAAGAAGAAGACGATGATGGTAAAGATGACTTCCTTGATCCTCAGGATTCAAGGAGCGTCACAAGCAGTTGCAGCGCCAGATTCGAGAATCAGTCACGCCTATCTAACCAGCCCGAGTTCTATGATGCCGCTGAAGGTGATCTCATCTTATCCGCACCAATTAATTACCTTTGCATCATAATTGTTCTTTCTTAGAACGATTGGCTCTAGCTCTTTTCTCTGAAGATGCAAATATTTCAGTCATGAATATCTGTTCCTCCAAGAACAGATTTCAAATGTTGACCTCTGGCTTGTATCGTATAATCAAACAATTTTCCCTCTTTCCTCTGGGCCATTGCACGGTAGCTCTTTATCGACAGTGCAGGCCTTGTGATTTTAGAGTAGATCATACTACTGTCATCTATTGAATCCAGTTTCACATCCCCAACAAAATAGCCCCATAGGTGTTTCTGCAGTTAAATCGTCCGGTTACCAAGTCATTATACATTTTGTATATCCTAATCTTTTCAATACTTAGAGATTACCCTATTGTTCCAAAACGCAACTTGGTTAGTTGCTTTTATTAGGACTTCACTGGTGGTGAAGAAGAGTAACACTAATTGAATTTCAATGCAGAGTGTTCGACCCTGAATAAGATCTGAATAGCAACTAATACCACATAATGACAATGACTGTGATACCAATGATGTGCCTTGTGACACAATTTACTGGCTTTCTAGTACTTCTGGCATCAACCAGGCCAACATACAGATCGACCAAGTGCTGAGGGCAGTGAAAAACATTCTAGCAACATTTGTTATTCCTTATTTGCTCAAACAACCCTTCGAATTACATATCGTCAACAAACAAGTACAAATTCATAAGACACAGAGATACTCTAACAAGAACACTGAAGATTCTCCATCTTTATCGCTATACTAGTATATTCATCTCAAATTGAAGTAAGGAGGAAGGAAAAGCATTTCACTCACACTGCAAACCTTTTCATTGGCAAGTTGGAGTATAGTACTGAACTTCATTTTTTACCTTGGATTATCATAATTCTTCTCCATGCCCCTTTTTGTTAGTCCTCCCACTTCAATGAAACAAGCTTTAAACAATTAGTCAAAATTGAAATGCCATGTGGACTTCAGCTTTTAGAGCAATTTTGTATATTTGTTTCCAACCTGCATAGATACATTTTTTAGATATTGGTTAACTAATATTGCCTTGAATTGCTAATATGAAAAATTGACATATTTCCTTAAGTGTTGTTGGTCTAAATTGTCAAATTTCTGTATTGCAATAACTTCACCTAATTTTCTATGACTGACATTAAAGTTATGCAGATTTTTTCTCTGACGGTTCCAGATCTCCATCCCTTAACACAAATCCTGAAATTGAACTACGTGCCTTAAGACTTAATCTTCTCGAGGAGATCGGTAGACGAAAAATAGCAGAGGAGGCTCTTCTCCACATGCAGAACCAGTGGAACAAGACTGCCAAATATCTATCTCATGTGGGTGTATCATTTCCAGCAATCGAGCATGCTGAAGATGCTCAACTTGTGATAGATCCTGCAGCAATTTGCCAAGAGATCACAGTTGCAAGGTTTGTTTCTGAAGCTGTAGAAAGAGGTTTGGTACGGGCTGAAGCAGAAGCTGCTGCTGAGGCAGTCATTCATTCAAAAAACCATGAAATTTCTCGGCTGAGAAATCGAGTGCAGTACTATGAAGCTGTGAACCGTGAAATGTCCCAGAGGAATCAGGAAATTGTAGGTAAGGTTGCTTCTGAAAGTCTTCTTCCTCTTATTTATTATGAGGCAATTGATCTTATTATTTAACAATTAGTGTTGGTGTTGAGTAGTTTATGTTTTACTTCATTGTTTTGGATGATAGTATGATGATCATACATATAATAGGTTATGCATAAAATGAATTTATATCTTTCCCTGTTTGATGAACTTCTTAGTGCACATACAGCGTCTCTCTTGTCGTTTTCCACTTCCATATTGATTATCTGCATCTTACAAATTTTGAAAATGCCATTTAGTGCAGACATCACCAAAGCAAAGAAGAACTCTATAACCCCAGTGGTGGTCCCTCCCTCCCTGAGAAATGTTCACCATGTTTTTCATTTACTGTAGTTACCATTTATATGTGCGTGCATGGTTGTAGCATTAAACTTTTTTGAGATTAAACAATTTCACAAACTTGAGTTTTTTTAATAGTATGTAGTTTCCATCTAGTTTTTCGAATATGTTCTTGCTTTCATGTGGTTACCTATCCTCAATTCTGTTTCAATTTTCATCCTTAAAATCTTATAGCATGTGGTGGAGAGCATTTCTTCCTACTCGCCTTTTCTCAGTACAAAATTTAATGCCGTATTTAGGCTTCTAAAGTTCCACATTGCTAAGCAAACTTGTTCACTTGTCATCAAGTTGCATTATATATAGAGTTGATATGCTTTTCCTTTACATTTCTAATTGCAAGTTTAGTAAGCTTTAATCTAGCATGGAACCAGAAGTAACATGCTATTGGATCCTTGCTGTTGATGCTAACTAAATATATGTGGCTTCCCCTATCCCTTTTCACCAGGTGTAGTGAGGAAACATGATTACTTTATTATTTTGTGATTTCCTGGCTGATGGAGGGCTATGATTTCTTATAATACACAAGAATGCCTCTTGTTGCATTTAAGAAACTTCGTCAATTAACATCTCTTATGTTTTTATTGCTGACACCAAACAGGATTTTGGTGAGATAAGCAGGATCCCTTGAATGCTTTATCTTGTTTGTTAGAGTAGAACATCATTTCGGAGAGCAACGTAACTTTTACTGTCAATGATTTGGTGGAATGGGGTATTATCCTTATGTTAAATAATTATGCGTTAGCTTTTTTATTTCTCTAACTCACCTAGGTCCTTAGTTTTTTCATTGTTGGTAGTTGTTTTGTTAGTGAGATTTATGCCAACCAACTTCATCCATATAAATTTCATCCTTGTGACTCAAATATGTTCCCAAAGATGCTTTACTGTAATAGATATGGTTAAATTTACTTCGAAGTTAACTGTTTAAATTAAAAATAGTATAAAACCTTTCATTTGATCAAGTTTACCTAATTGGTCAATTGGTGCCTTCAAATTTCTGTTTAATGGTTGAGAATACTTGGATAGTAAATCCAATCTCTGTCAATGATCCCCTTTTTCTTCTTTTTTTTTCAACTTAATGTTTTTACAACAGTTTGCTCCGGGTCAAAACCTGGCATAGTCAGAAAGGATCAGCCAAAAATCTGTTTAAAAGGAAGCTGAATTGGTCAAATATCATCCTGTTTTGTGTCAAGATCACCAGAGTTTTCAATTGATCAGTGGATCAGTAGAGTCCTGAATTATTCGGTTGGTTTTACCACAATAGTTATGCTCAAAGTCGACATCACATGAATGAAGTTTGGTATAGCATAATTGTATCTTGTAATTAAATCTCCTATAATCCATGGTACATAGGCTTTTGCTCAAGCATGATCCAAATAAGTATTTTGTCCTTTGCTCTGTACTCCCTTTGTGAGACCTCCCTCCTTGTTGCCTTTCTGTTCTTGAAGAAGTAATGGAAGAGCACTTCTGTTTGTTCTTGAAAAAGTAATTACATAATTTACATTTAGTACTCGAAAAAGGAGTTAGTGATTTTAAAATCAATGGTATAGCATCCAAATATAAAATGCCTAGAAAAATGGATTTACTACACTAGAAAAGATGCCTAGAAATCAAAAGTTATATATTTTGGTGGTCTCTAAAATATTTGTCAAATCAGCACAAAAATGGACGATACTAATTGTACTATTGTAATAAAATACATGATAGGGCATATAAATTGAAAATCCACCTTATGAAATCTATTCTATGGATCATGATCTACGCATCTTAAAACATGGGTAAATTTCTATTCACTAAGTTTTGATGATTAAATCATAGTAAAATGTAGAATCATGTTACTAAAATTGTCTATTCTGGCACTTATTTGATGACTAGATTAGAGACCACCAAAATACATAAGTTTTAGTTTCTAGGCTTTCGAGGCATTTCTCTTATAGTTTAGATCATGTTCAAATATTTTAGATCTTCAATTTGGATACTTATATTGTTGGTTTTGAATCGTTATCTCCTTTTTCAAGGAGTTAATGTAACGTGTGTAACCCAACCCATATAAGAATGCTTCAAGTTGTTCTTGAAGAAGTAATGGATGAGAGCAGAAGCAATGAACCTAATCAGAATAATGTCCAGTTATATATCTTTACCTAAATTATATAATGGGGTGTAACATTTATGTGTGTCCATATGAGGTTATCGATTTGATCTTCATATTTTCATATTAGGACTTAGAAGAATGGATGAAACAATTTTGTTTATGGAATCAAACGAGCTTAAAGAATAGATAAAATGCGGAAGTGTCATGTGGGTACTTGGACCAATTCCTTTCTATGTTCTCAGTAGATACCTATTGTTTTACATTTGGTCCTTCATATAGGCCCCTTTTTTCTGAACAGGAGGCAAAGCCACCCAAATTGATTAGAGAAAAGAATGCACAAGCAGAAAAATAAAAGAAAAGAATGACAGGACAGAATATCACTGACAGACTACATTTCTAATAAGTTTCCACAACTTAAGAGACACTAGGGAGGTGTTTTTGAGGGCAAAGTTTGGACCATTCATTGAACAATCTCAATCCTGTCTGAAGCACCTAGTTTTCTGAGCGTGTCTGGTTGCTAAATATTCGATAATTTCTCTCTCTCTAGCAGGACCATGAGATAGCTGTCATTAGTAAAAGGAATTCCAGGTTAGCATCGTTAGGAATATTCTGTTTCCTCCATTTCAACGAGAAGGCTCTAAGAGAATGGGGTAATCCTATATGTTGAGGGTGCTTAATACTTCTGCCCATATGAGTTTGATAAACCGGCACCTAATGAATAAATGCAGTGGATTCAGCCATATCCCATGCAGTTCTGCCTCCAAAGTCTTTCCTGTTCTTCCTTTTAAAGTTCTCCCTTGTGTTTAAACAATTCCTGATACATTACCAAAGGAAGATTTTAATCTTTTGAGGGATTGGTAGTTTCCATAAGGGATCAGAGACCAAATATCGTAGGCCACCGGCATTGAGGAACTTGGAGTAATCACATTAGCCTTTTGCTCCAGCACCTATTTCGGGGGTTGTGACATACGTGTTCAGTAAAATGTTGTACTAAATTTCTATCATATTGTTGCAATTTCATGTCCTTATGATGTTCTAGATTTGCATGATGGAGAATGATTACACTCAGAGTTCATATTTATTTGAGTTCATTTGACCTATATGGTCAGTGCAAGCTTTAACAAAAAGAATGTTCGAGTGTTCTTTATAATCGATGATAGTAATCAAACATTAGTCATTAATTATATGACGATTATTGTTGATTTTATATTTTCTTCTTACATTTTATTCAAAACTTGTCATGCATTGATCGAGTGTTCAGATTGGCATACCCAAGTCCATATTTTTTTTCAAATTGCTGGTCCAATCCCAAGTTTTGAGTTTTTGATCGTGCTTGAACTCATCTTTAAAAAAGAACCATATGGCTTTTACTCCTTTTATTTTTTCTTTTTTTGTGTGGTGGCCGTGTCAAGTAAACAAATCTATAGCATTACATGCATATGGAGTCTTTTGTCGTGACTGAGTGCTTCTTGGGAGCTGACTTGTCGAAAAAGTTATTTAGTGGGTGCTTATGGACAGTGAGCTTATTAGTCCATCTGCGAACATGTCCAGGTATGTATGCGCATATAAATTTGAAGAATAGAGTCCAATGCATGTGCTGAGAATGTTGAGGATCTAAGATGACATGATATTCAGACCCCACATTTCATTTTGGGCATGATGAAGATTAACTAGTTTAGCTGGGTCTTACCACCTCCAAGCTCCAGGTTACAGAGAGTTTGTGTTTTACTCCCTGTTATTGAGTAATGAATTGCAAAATGCTAAATTTTTCTGTGCATTAGATACTTTTTATGATGCAAAATGATTGTATGTTTAGCCAGGCATGTTCATTTATATCTTGACACTTCGACTTACCCTGATCTGTGGTTATGCATTTCATACACCAGGTTGCATTATTTGGACCAGTTAATAAGCTCTTTTTGCGCCTTGTGCCTATGTTTGAAATATAAGCTAAGTATGCTTGCTTTACTTTCTTGGCAAATATGCAGAATTAGCTCGCATGCAACGCCTGAGACGGAAAATAAGATGGAGATGGCTATGGGGCTGCATTGGCTTGTCTATCTCAATTGGGGCTTCCCTGCTTGCAGATTCACATGTTCCTCACTCTGGTAACGACTCATTCCCAACCTCCTGCCCAGATGCTCCGCCAGGCGCAGGGGGTTCTGTGGAAAATGAGTCCTAGTCCTGATTGAATGGCCATGCACTTTTGGTTAGCTTTGTGCAGATTGTCATAAAATCAGAGGTACAATTGAAGCTGCTTCTCGTGTGAAGCTCTACCTCTATATTTGAAATTTTGTTTTCTTGTCATGAGTTTCGGTTTCTCGGTTAGCTTAGCACGCTTTTTACATCTTAGCGAATAGGAAAACTACAGATGGCAATATTCCAGTGGTGATCTGTTGTTTACCACAAATCATAATTGGTTCCCACTGTTCTGTCTTTTCGAAAGGATTCTCAGAGAAATGCCGTTTAGGGGTTTTTGCCCCGTTCTGCTGCTTGTTGGAGACCTGAATGTCTTTTCTTCTTGTGGGATCCTACTGCAGTTTCCTTGCGGGTGAGGGTTATTTGGAAGTTTGAACGAAGCGTGCCCTGGCTGGGTTGCTGGTCCTTCTAATTAATTGAAATCAGTCCAGATGGGTAGTCCAGCCCTGCCTTGATGTTCTGGTGGTAATTCTCGCAGTGTGCAATCACGGTGAATGTGTGCTGGCTGCCTGCGTTCATCGACTTGGATATATATCCTGATTATAGCTTCATTACTCTTTTTCTGGATATCTTTCTCTTGCTTAGTGGACTGACAACTTCCGAGCCTCCTATTGGTGGCTATGGAATGGTTTTTATTGGTACAGCAACTTAAAAACCATTAGAGGATAAAGAGTATGCAGCTTTGGAGCACGGTTGCTGAGAGCTTAACTCGTATACCTGGTTTTAAATATCTTGTTGAGTTTCTATATGGAATGCTAGCTATGCTCCACAACGTCGGTAATGGTTTTCAGCCATTTTTCAATAAGATGAGCCTCATTTTATCATAGTGACGAACAAAAAAGAAATATCATATTTTTTTGCATTGCATCCCATATTCGTTTTCATGGTACAAGAATACTTGGCAAATCTTTTTATTGGACAAGCTTCATGGAATATCTGGCGTGCATATTTCTCATCGGCATGAGCTGGGTTTGTAAAATATATTTAAATATTATTTTTAATGAATCTAGTTGATGTTATGTTGATGAAGATGATGACATGTCGGCTATCCTATATGGCTCGGTTCATCCAGAGTAGCTCTTCAAAATTTGTAGAGCAAAACATTGTTATCTCAATATTGAGTTGATCTTGGCATATTGAGTCCTGGCCTAATATTACCGAAAACCTAACACAACCCAAATTAATAATACATCATCTCAAGGACATGCCTATTTTTTCACTTATTGATGGTTGTATCAGCATTGCATGTTCCAACTTGGCCAATTTGCATGACATTCAAACTAGTATTGCACCAGATTTCTCTTTCGTTTCTTTATTTATATTTATCTGCTCACCTCCAAGGGAAAGGTATAGCTTTGATATAATTTTCAACATAAGATTCTACTCTTGAATAACTACTAATCAATTTATCAGAAAAATAATCACTTATAGAAAATGCTACCGGATATCCTCGACAATTATATATATATATATATATATATATATATATATATATCTTTTTTGTTGATGCTAGGAAGGATTTATTTTTGTCATTCTATTCTATACCCACTCCACCATTTGAAAGTTGACTCTTAAGGGTATATTTAGTTTGTGAGCGAAATTGGAGTTGATATTGGAATTTGAATGGAAATTAAAGTAGTCATATTTCCGATACATTTAGTTTATGACTAGAATTAGAATTGGAATCAAAAAATCAATTAAACAAAAGGTATTTTTTGAGAAATCAATTTCTAAAATAACTCAATTTTGGAAAATAAATTATTTTTTGGAAAATGAGATCTCCTCCTCCTCCACGGCGTTGTCCTCGCTTTCTTGGGGTCGTGGACTTGCTTCCCAAATATTTCAACGGTCGAATCATGGGCCCGACAATTGGCCCTCAATATAAGATCTCGGATTGCATGCATAGCTGAAGTGGAATATTAGCTTCCGTGGCGGAACATTCACCGGGAAAGTCACCTCTAAGCCGATGCCTTGGAGTCGCCAAAGAAGTTTCGATGGAAGTCTGACAACGGAGGGCGCCACCATGGCAGACCTCGGCCTATATGTCGAAGAAGTTCCAAAAAGAGGTGTCATTGATGATGGCATATGATGACGCACTCAATGTAGTTGGCGCCATTGCCAAGCTTAATGATCTCGAAGGCAACGAGAGGTGAGAAGTGGCTTTGGTACATGATGACCTCAAAGGGGAACAACGACTGGATGGGCAGCAGGATGTTCAATGAGGTGGGAAGGAGGATGACCTCAAAGGAGGATATTCAAACGGAAGGACATGAAACATGGAGATAATTTGGTCCACATGACAGCAGTAGATCATTTCAGACAGTATATTATGTCACCTGGTAAGCACCTATCCTACTTCTGATGGCTTATTACCCCTTAAAGAATGATGTGCTTTGGCATATAACAATCATGAGAACAATTTAAGAGACTAGATTGCTTTCTGCAGAAAGATGGCTGGGTTGGTTGAGTTGCGCACCGGCTGAAGTTTGGAAGTTCTCAAGATATTCAGATGCTCTCTCCTTACTTGCTGAGCTGATAAAGAGAGAGGCTTGTTCCACATCTTTCATCTGAATTCTTCTTATATCAGCACATCTATCAGGTCATAACATAGAGCATCATTTTCAAGAAATCTAGTGAAGCTTCAAGACGGACGATAGATTTCATGGAGCAATTCTGCAAGCAATATCCCTCTGTGAATTTCCTTACGGTTTGATGTTCTATATAAATTTTGAACATGTCCTTTTAGAGTTGAGAGGGAGAGAGAAAAAAAAAAAGAAGCAATCTCACATCATTTTATATGGTACTCTAGCCTTTCAAGAGAAATTGTGCATCCAATAGGCCGGAATCAATTATAATGTGTACAGACACATAACAGAATCTTTTCACTCTTGCTTTACTAGCAAATTGATGCAGAGCAAGAGGCCAAGCATGAGGAGTGTGTGGAGATTGAGTCCTCTTCCTTAGGCCGTGCCTAGTTAAATTGGGTCCTAGTGTTCCAACTCCAAATTACATTGAGTCCTTATGGCATTGAAAATCTTAATTTATTTGGAGTCTTGAATTAAGGAGTTTGGGTCCAACATTGGGCGTATCCAATGTTACACTAAGTCCAGAATTTTCAGCCTAAAATTAAAACGAGTTCTTGATTTTTTGCTTAGTTATTTGATTGTTGACTTGTTCCAAAAAAAAAAAAGAGAGTGAATTTAGGATTTAAACTGAGGCATGCGTGAAGCTCCTTCATGGGGCTGCGCAAGCTAAGAGTCCTAGCTGAATTGGAGTCTTAGTCTATGTGTCATCTAAGAGTCCTAGTTGATTGGGAGTTTTAGGTAATTTGTTAGTTGATTTGGTCAAATGATTGATTTGATTTAAAAGAGTCCATGTTAAGTAGGAGTCCTAAAATTCTGGTCGTAAGTTGCTCAATTTTTCCAATCTCTTACTCTATATAAAGAGGGGGTTAAAGAATAAAATCATAATTGAATGAGTTTAGAAAAAGAAATTGAGAGTGATTCTCTCTTTTCTTAGAGTGCGACGCTCCATCCTCTTTCTTTGGTGAGACGTTAAGCTTGGAAAAGAGTTTGAGTGAAGTGGGACTCTTCATCCATCCTCATGCCCAGCCTCTTTAAAGAGTTTGAGTGGAGGTGAGACTCTTCCACCCATCCTCTTTTGTTAACCTATTCTTTCTCACGCCACAACCCTTCTCACATCATCGTAGCTATTCTTCTTTCCTCACGTCATATCCTTTCCTTATTTGAAAGTCCTAGTGAAAGAAGGACTCCTTCCATCTCACGCCAACAATCCTTCCATATCTCACGCCAAACCGAGTCCTAGTTCCATTAGGACTCTTCCCTACTAGCCTGCTACCTTCAATTAATCACACCACATCAAGCCCAATTAAACCTCATTCAACCTAGCCAAGTCCACCCAATTCATCACGCCACTAACTCAATCCTAAATTAGGTCCAATCCAATCCCATCCCATCCCATCCACAATTCTCGCGAGCATACCCTCACCCAATTGAGCCAATCGACACGCCCAATTAACCATCTTCCATCATCCCCTTCTTTCCATCCACAAGGAAGAAACCCTAGCATAGCTAGCTGCCATGGAAAGATAAAAAGAAGAAGCTACCACCATCACCCCCAAGTTCGACCTCCTTCCCGTCTCCCCGTCTGCATCACAAATACAGCATCAATGGAGGCATCTTTGGACTGGTGACTAGAAAAGAGAGCAGTATGATACGTGATAAAAACAAAATGAAGCATAAACAAAAGGATTTTACGTATGACAGGTCATCCCAAAGAACTCTCTTTTGCCTCTTTTTGGTGCCCTCTCTAGACTGCAACGTAGCCTACTCCTGAAGACTTGCTTTAACTTGTTTTGTAGCATTTTGTTCTTCATCATGCCATAATGTTTTTGTCCATTTTGGTACCAGAGTAATATTTTATAAGGGTTTTGCCAGCTAAACCTTCTAGTTTACATTATCCTATTATATTTCGGCTATGGTCTAAGGTCATCGGTTTTCAATTGATTAGCCACTGCGATACGAACCAACATTTATTTAGAGCTTGGATTAACTTCAGATGATCCCTCCACAGTGCTGTGATGAATTTCATGACTGATCAAATTAATCTTACCCTCTTCTTTCTTGCCATTTAAATGCATTACTTTTTTCATCCTTCCAGTTGATTTTCATTGGAACAAATAGACTCCAGTTTCCTTTTCTTCCCTTACATGGTAGGCCAAGGTCACCAGTTTCCATTTGATAAGCTGCTCTCGTGGTGGCCTATCCTGAAAGCCTTAGATAATGTAAGCACCTTCTGGTCTTTGGCTTCCGAGACGAATAGAGGTTGGCAGTTGCTATTTTGATTTAATTATCATCTTCATCTTTTCTTCATGGGCCATGATCAGCTTCGTTGCTGGGAAGAGCACCTTGGAGATCCCTGTCTTTCTATAATAATTATCTGAACTTTTGGCAATCCTTATTACGTTTATTGCTGTTCTCTGCGGTGCTCAGTTTCTATGTTATGTTTATAGGTTTATCTAGATGCCACCCCCTACTTATGGGATAATGGGAGTCCAGATATACTGGAATGGTTCCAACATCAAAGATATCCATGGGTCTGTCTGACCATGATCAGCTGGAGAACTCACTCATGAACAGTTGAAAAAACAGAGGCCGGATGAAGATTATGTCTGTTGAAACCATTCGAGGTAGCAGGTGAAAGCAGTTGGGCAGTACCAAAAAGTACCATCAAAATATATCTCGGCAGCTTATACATTTTGGGCAGAACCGAAGGAAAGATGCTGCTCTTCCATTTTGGTGGCAATCTCTACAAAGAAACTGGTTTTCGGACTAGTTAAATTGATGCTCTTTGTCTGACACCAAGAGGAATGCCGAATCTAAAACAGAGGCATGAATAGACGACAGGTAAGGGTCGCAGCTTGATATGCGGCAGTGCAGGTGAACCCGCAAAAAAAATTATGGCTCATGTCCCCCACCATTTTATATCGAGATCTGGAATCCATTTGTATTTTAAGTTCTCAACATGATCAAAAGAAGTAGTTCTTCAGCACCAATATTTCTTGCCCGTCATGTGCCAATTTAATAAGGTCGAGCTAGAGAAATGTAGTCTTATAATCATGATGATGATGATGATGATGCGCGTTCCATGCAATGCTCCATGATTGCAGAATCCGATCTCTCCAGTTCAGCCAGAAATCAAAAAGATTCAAAGTCATGTTAAAACCATATTTCTAAGTAGACTTTGGTACACCTTTTCGCTTCCTACTGGAGTCTTTATTAATCTTCTTTTTATAGGAAACGCCAGAGTGCGAAATGAAAATGTACATCTACTAGAGCAATTTATAGCGTCGGCCAAGAAAAGGATCTAAATATATGCGAGCCATCGGTTGCTGAATTAACTTAATCACCTTGTAGCTCGGCAATCGAAGATAATAATTGATTGCATCTAATTTAAGTGCATGAAATATCAGATATTTGCAAGGTACTTCGTGGTAAAAGTTGAGATATCGATTATTTCAACGGGTGATTAAGATCGAACGAATTCTGATTTATTTCAACTACAAATGGGTCGGATTGACCCGTGATCCGATCCGACTTGATTTAAAGAATTTGTTGGGCCGGGTCGGATTCTTAAATTGGACTCGCTCCATTTTTGATCTAGTTTGCGTTTACTAAATTCTAACCCGATCCGACCCGAACCCGGTACACCGTTATAGCCCGTGGGAGTACTTAAGGGTCTATAATTCTCTATTTCTTTAATCTCTTCTTGTATTTGAAGATGAAAGAAATAAAATAGACTATTTTTGTGTACTGTCGAATGACATAAATTTTATATTAAGACTTAGGATGGTTATATTAAATGGGAACACTATTCGCCTAAGAAGAAAATTCAGACTAATGAAGGCAAAATAGAGTATAACTTTGCCATGTGGAAAAAGATGAGTTCGTGATGAGTCCTTTGCAACTATTGAACTCTGCTATGTGTTATTATCAAAACAATATTCTTCATCTTGGCTCATGTATGCTTTTCTAGTAATATGTAGTAGATGCATTGTAACAAATTCAGGAGATATCATTGTTGAGTAAAAAAGATTAGCATATATGCAATTCTTTTCTACTCAAAAAAAGGTGTTGCATACATGAATAGAAAATCTTACTTGTAGTTGACAAAGTTAAGCCTATTATTGTTAGGTTAGTTTGTAATGGCATTAATTCTTGATGCTTAGGCTCTTTAACTTGTATGGTCCTGCATAACTTACTTTCTGTAGTTTTTACTTTTTACAAAATAAATCAAGCATAGAAATTGGCAGGTATAGGGATTCGACCCAGACTTGATCCAAACCGGACCCAGATTCGATTCGGATCCGAATTTTTTAGGTTGGAATCGAGTTATATATTGACTCGATCCAAATAACCCATTAGGCTAAAAATTTTAGCCATGAATTCAACCCAACATGACCCGACCTGATCTTTTATTAGGTTGGGTCTGGATCCAACATTGGGACCCAATAGGGAACAGGTTTGGGTCGAGATTACTCATGACCCAGTCTCATGACGCGGTTCAACTCTATTCATGACCCAGTCTCATGATTCGGTCTAATCCGACCCATTTGCACCCATAACTAATAAGATAAAAAGAAGAAAAATTTGAGATTTCAACGAATATTTTATACTCGGGATATCAAAATCTTCGTTCATGCAGTAATTCTAAAATTAGTTAAAAACAATATAAAAGTATTACTTTTATAATTTAATTTATCAAAAGAGTTGTTTCAGTTTTTTTTTAGAAATGGAGAAAGGTGATGAAAATGCTGGCCAATCGCAATGATTGATGGCTCGAATTTAACAGCTAGCATTAACCAACATAATAAAAACTAAATTTTATCTATTTAGAAATTTAAAATCCAAAATAAAAAATTATATTTAAGTAGATTTACATTTAATTAAATATTTTACATAGAATTATTCTAGAAATAATAAATTTTAATTAATTGTTTTATTAATAAACCAACAAGTTCATGGCAGCAGCGGGTTCCCCATCTATCGGAGCCTTGTCGTCTGCAAATTTGACTCACGTGACTCAGTCTGGTCCCAACTCCCAAGCTCCTACTCTCCAGCTATCCGTTTCCCAATGTACCATTTTTTTAAAAAAAACTAAAAAAAGAAAACGTGTTTCTCTCTCTCTCCTTTTTAATGGATCGGACGGCATGATTGCGCGATCCCCAAAAAAAAATGCAACAATTAGCTTCCGTATGCATGATGGCCTGCAAATGCGGCGGAACCAACCGAGTCCTGTCATCATGGAGGAACAAACCCACGTTTATATTGTGTGCCTGGCGAGCGACTGAAGGCGATGGATTATTGTATTTGCCCACTGAATAAAATATTTTATAGCTGAATCCATTCCCTTTTACTTGAACTGTTCGTATGCACGATGCATGTGATTTACGACTATTTGACGGACAACTATGAGGTGGATTTTTATTTACCAAAAAACAAAAGAAGATGGATTTTTCCCGATTCGACTTCTCTCTCCTATCTCCAGCAAGTGACCTTGTCTTCTATCTACATTGGAACATAGTGTACCATTGCATCTCATGCATATTTAGTGGAAAATTGATAGTCATATTTCAGAACTATACTTTGAAACCCATCTCCTTCGATCAGGACGCGAGAACCAGCCTCTCAATTGGAATAACCCAGTCTATGTCCCCACAAAAAAGAAAAAAAAAATGCCTAGCACATGCCTTGTTGGAAGGGGGCTCCTAATCGGAGTTTTTTTTTATTTTAATAACTCCATGCATCTCAGTCCATCATATTTGCTTTTTTCGATCATCTTTTCTCCCTTTTTCGACCACTATCGCAACAGCTCCTTGTTGATGAGCCCTCGGCTGTGCACCCCTAGGTCTTTTAATAATTACCTAGTGAAACCAATGCCCAAAACCAATGTCGCTAATTGTTCACTATCTTCGGCCACCAACCATGAATCCTAGCTCTGCCTCTAACAACCCTAGCCTCTTTATCCTCTCCTAAGAGAAAGTGTGCTCCATCTCTCATTTTGCTAGGGACCCACACTGAACCATGTGAAGAGGTCCTAAACTACTCTAGTACCCAGGCGACATGTCGGATCCATCACGAGAGCCCTTATTAAATGTTTCTGGAATCCGTTATTGATACATCAAGTGAATCGGCCAACCATTTTCTCTCTCTCTCTCTCTTAAAATTTTAATGCCACTAAATTATCGAGTAAGAATTAATTAGATTTTGCATGGCATTGAATAAGTTGAGCTAATCCACATCGTTGAACGTTCAACATGAAAGAGATAACTAATCCTGACATTTTTTACTAGTTTTCAATTTAACGATTATTTTTATCATGAAAAGATTGATTCTATATTTTTCTTAAAATTATGGATGGAGCATATAATATTATGAAATTCATAATTTTTTATGAAAAAATATTTTAATATTAACGGTTTGTTTATAAACTATATTTATGACATTTATATTTTATTATAAAAAGAACGAGATATGCCGCCCTTTTTTAGGTTGAAAAATGGATTGGCTGTGATTAGTAGCATATTCATCGCTATATCCTAAAATGCCGTACATCAGATAGCGATACCCTGGTTCATTGAATCGATCCCATTGGACGAGATGGAGTGTTAGATATAGCGGTGGGTCCCTTCTATTACCAACGCGGGAGCAGAGAGGAGGAGAGGTATTAAGAAAATTAGAGAAATTAAAAATTTTATAAATTAGGACTCCTGAAAAATCCTGAATGCGGAGAATTTGAATTTTGAAAACGCTGGTTTGCCTCTCACTTTTGATTTTTTTCTTTTTCCCTCTTTTTTTTTGCTTATGGGCAGTATCATTTTTGGATACTGGGAAAAAAAAGGTAATTCCTGGCACAGCTTGAGAGGATGTTCAGATCCGGATCTTTTTTTTTTTCTTTTCTCAAGAGATCCGAATCCTTTCGAGATCGACAATGTGCACCACGCCACAGCACGTCTAGATTCACGAACGTCCCACGCGTCACACGCGGCCTGCACCTTGTCCCATTTAGCGGACGACACGCGGCAGCCGTCCCACCCACTAAATGCACGACGACGAGACGCTTCTCTGACCGACGCATCCATCCACCGAGGCGCGACCCAGCGCAAGAGACCAGTGCAAAGGGGAATATAGGAAGGACGGGCGAAGGGGCGGCCACGTTCACACGGCGGAAAAGGAGCATCCCCACCTACCGCCCCCTCCCACCAAACCCCACCGATATAAATGGAGGCCGCCTTCCTCCCCCGATTTCTTAGCGGGATCCTTCGCACGATCGATCTCTGCTCGAGCGCGCTCCCCCATATCACTTCTCCTTCTAGTAATAGTTGTTGCTGTCGCTCTGCGCTTTTTTTATCTTCTTCCTGTTCGGTGTTGTTAGCACTTTAGTTGGGATCTTCGCCACCGAAGTATAGGCCGCCGCCTGCCGTCGACGCCGGCGGCTGAGAGGGGAAGCGGACAAAACGGAGGAAAGGGAAAGACGTTTCTCTCTCGCTCTCTGTTTCTCCCCTCTCGAGTCTCGATCAAGCTGTTAGCTAAGAATGGCGCTGATCAGGGCCCCTCCTCCCGTTCCCATCCCAGCTGATATTTGTAGGGCGCATCTCGTCATACCAACCCCTGCCGCCGCCGCCAATAAGAGAAAAAGAATATCCTCCGCCGCCTCCTCCTGTCTCTTGGTTATCGAATGCAACCTACGGAAGCAGCAGCAGCAGCAGCAGCAGCGACACACCGTCACCACCACCTCTTCACCTCTGCACGCCGCTGAGGACCTCGCCGCCCGGCTTGGCCTCGAGATGGCCGCCGCCGGCCTCGAGGTTCTCTTCCGGGACCGCGAGGCCTTCGGCGCCGGCGACCCACCCCCGCCCGCCTCCCCCAGCCGCCAGCGGCGCCCCGTCCGCGTCGCCTACCAGGGCGTCCCGGGCTCCTACTGCCAGGAGGCCGCCGCCGAGGCCTACCGCTTCTCCTCCCATCTCCCCTTCCTCCCCTGCCCCCACATGGAGGCCGCCTTCGCCGCCCTCGAGGACGGCTCCGCCGACCGCGCCGTCGTCCCCATCGAGAATTCCCTCGACGGGCCCATCCCCCGCAACCTCGACCTCCTCCTCCGCTACCCGGAAGTCCGCATCGTCGGCGAGCTCCTCCTCCCCGTCAACCACTGCCTCCTTGCCCTCCCGGGAGCCCCCCGGTCGGCCCTCCGCCGCGTCATCAGCCACCCCCAGGCCCTCGACCACTGCCACCACCGCCTCTGGGCCCTCGATCTTGGGGTGGAGGAGGTCTCCAGCGCCGCCGACGCCGCCCGGCTCGTGGCGGAGGGCAGGATCTCCGACACAGCGGTGATCGGGAGCAGGATCGCCGCCCGCGAGTTCGGGCTGCAAGTCCTGGAGGAGAACTTCCAGGACCAGGGCCCCGGCGGAGGTAACGTGACCCGCTTCCTCCAGCTGGCCCTGGGCGCCACCACCACCGGCACCGTCACCGGGAAGACGACGGTGGCCTTCTCCCTGCCGAGCGGCCCCTCGGACCTGTTCCGTGCGATGTGGGCGTTCGAGAGCCGGGGGGTGCGGGTGGCCCGGGTCGACCACCGGCCCAACCGGTCGAGCCCGGTCCGGGTTGTGGACAAGGCCGCGTACCTGGACTACGTGTTCGTCCTGGACCTGGAGGGGAACGAGTCCGACGCGCACGTGCGAGCGGCTCTCGCGCGCTTGAGGGAGTTCGCTGGGTTCGTGCGCGTGCTCGGGAGCTATGGAAGCACCTGCGCGACGAGATCGTCGAAAATTTTATAGATAAAAGTTGGACAGAAACAATTAACTGTTCATAATAAATGTGATCTCATTTTTCTTTTCTTTTTTTTATTTATTTATGGGATACGCTGAGCAAATGGCACTCATTTTTTTTTTTCATTCTACTTTTGGGGCTCTACAAAATTCTCGGATAAGAGTTTTTTTTTTTTTTTGCTCTCCTGCGAGGCCAAATTTACGGTAGCTTCCCACCTAACACGCCGGTCGTGGTCAAAACATCATGAAGCAAACCTAAATCATGGCGCTTTTCTATCTACGCAAGCACTAGTTCTTCTGGTGCCAAGCCCTTTGCATATATATTTCGTCCTTGTAGTCATTCAAGAACATAATTACTTCAACTAATACTGTATCTCAGGTCATCCAATTAATACCATATCTCCATGCTGACAATTTCGCTGCAGGTGAAATTTCGTTATCCGGACTTGAATCTTAAGCCTGCCCGATGAAGAGAGATGTGCTAATTGATGGAAATAGAAATAATTCTTGTTTCATGATTTTGTTCTATCATCATCATTTGATATGTATTGCTATCAAAATTGTCTAGTGAAATATGATAGTCATAATTTTAGATCCAAGTTAATCTTATAATACTACTTGCAACAAATTAAATTGGGTTAGGTATGTAAAAATGATGGTTTAGGAAAATTCTAAGATATAATTATATTACCTGGAGATAGCGGAAAAGATATAAACTCGCGCAATAAAGATAGATTGATATTTGTTTGATTATGGAACTTAGTTGTGAGACTCTACTTCTGAATTTAGAGCTGAAGTAAATGTGTAATGACAATTGAAGGCTGATTTCAAATATTCAAGACCAAGATTATACACACCCTATGATGATCCGCTCCACCCAAAGATGTCCAATTTCACATACGATCGAGACAGTCCAAAAAAATACAACCTCGTTGTAACCAATCAGAAGCTGCAGCAAGGGTACAAACAACAACGTATTTTGTTGCTACGTATGTAATGATTTCTGGGGTTTTGATCAATCTTTATCAGCAGGGAACGACATTCTAACACTATCATAGATATGCTACAATAGTCAATAGAGAGTTTGGTTGAAAGTTCTCGTCCAGACAAAGGCTTGTAACTTTCCAATCGGTAATCTAGGTGAAATTTCTCATCTAACTTGTGAAACTAGTTAAAGATTTGCCCGCAATTATTACTAGGAACCTTGCTGGCTTCCAAGTTTCAAAGCCCACCTAACCTTGCAGCGACCATATATATATATATATATTGTTCCAGTCTCCTAGGGAGCCAAGGCAGAGCAGCTTGAATGAATTTTCCATCATCGCTGTTAGGTGAATAAAGCAGGTCTTAACTGTTAACTTTGACACATGCAATGATGTCATCCTTGCGAGAGGCTGCCAATGGTTGGTTATGGTTAATTAGTCCAAATGGCATCGAGGGAGGGAAGGGAATTAATCCACCTAACGCCCCAACTCACGCTCCTGAGTTTCTCAGGCGTCAAAAACTATTTTTCTCCTCAAAACTTTCTCAGGCGATACCAGGCCTTTCAGCTTCTGAAATTATCTCCTTTCTTCTTTTCGTTTCTTTTTTTCAAATCATCATCATCCGACTACTTGTCTATAATAAATCATCCCCAGACCATCCACCTGATCGATGTATCGCACACAAACCAATTCATTCTATCGTAAGAAGCATCTTGCTAACTCCCCTTGACCCTTGACCCTTGACCTGGCCGTGCACGAGCACTCACACAGATAGGAATTTAAAAAGTTGTGTCTGGTTGATGGTAGCTCTCCAGTATCTTCCTGAAGAAAACCGGCCGGAAACTTTGAACGCTCTTATTCTATGGGCTCCTCAAAGATCGATGGAAATTCACAATTTTTATCGTCCAAAGTTCGGCCAATCCCATCCAGTATGAGGTTTTTGAATGGTCATGCAAGTTGATGCTGACAACTTACGAGCAGATGGTTTTGCCGAAGACTAAGAGAGCAGTTTCGGAAAAATGTTCGTATCCTCCTACCAACTATGTGCAAACAATTACGTCGCCGTCTACTTTATCCCTCCCAGGACAAATGATCTGTAGAAAGATTTTCGTTCAACTCTTCAACTGCTCGGCTTGCCGTGAGAGTTCTCGGCCAATCCACGAATTGGAGTCACGAGACCCACAAACAATCTAATTGATCTCGGCGTGAGAGGGAACATGCAACTCAACGAGCAAGCGCACCATAAGATGTGTTGCTGGAAATTGGACCCGGGGGCAATCTTCGGTCGAGGAAGAGGGAGCTGCGGGTCACCACGGCGGGGCGGCGACCAGTCGGCGGGCGCCGTCCTTCGTCTGGGGTGGCCGGAGAGAGGGAGCTGGGGGTCCTCACAGCGGGGCAGCGATCCGTCAGCGGGCGGCGTCCTCCGTCTGGGTGCCTGCAGACAAACCGGTGGCCGGGTTTTCCGGCGCCGGCCCTCCGACGCTCAAGTCAGGGAGGGGGCAGATAGTGTAAGGAGGAGATGAACAGTGCTTGTAAGGCGCGGAATTTCCCAACCCCCTTCTGAGAGGCCAAGGCTCCCTTTTATAGGTGGGGGTCGGTTTACCTGTGATGTAACAAGGCGAGGCCATAGTACGGCTCGGCATGTGGCTCAGGTCGGCGCACGGTTAGGCGAATCATTGTGTTGATGTCGGCGGTGAGGGCGTCGTACGACCCGAACCAGTACGCTACCAGGCGAATCATTGCATTGGTGTCGGAGGTATGGCCGAGATCAGAGACTTATCATGGTTGACCAGACTCTGCTGGGCTAACTTGCCGTGGAGAGCCGAGGATCCGTAGATGTCAGGAGCCATGCGCATTAATGGTGGAGTAAGCCGGAGATCCACATTAATTGTAGAGTAAGCCGGAGATCCGCATTAATGGTGGAGTAAGCCGGAGATCCGCATTAATTGTGGAGTGAACCGGAGATCCGCATTAATTGTAGAGTGAACCGGAGGGTTACAGCGGCCATGCGCAATAAATGCTGAAGCAGTGGCAGGGTATGGTCCTTAGTTGGACCTCGGAGGAGTACAGCCGTAGTAGGTGGCTGACAAGGGTAGACCTTGAGCGTCAGGATTTTCCTAGGTCGGAGGTCTCGAGGTCGGATGTCTTGAGGTCGGGCGTTCCGAGGTCGGACGCCGACTTCGGCTGTTCAGGGTCGGCGATTGTGCGGCTTCTTGGGGGCATTTGTGTCACTTGGGGGGAAAAATCTTATTCCCCCAACACTACCCCCCGACTTCCGAGTTCGAGCGGCTTGCGGGCTCGGACGTGGGAAGTAAAGTCTATCATTAAAGTTGGGGGGCGAATCTCGTCCGCGCCCTCGTGTTTCTCGGAGTGTTTATGGCGAGACCCGCGCCCTTGGGCGTTTCGAGGTTGCTTTGTTCAGCGAACTTATGGTGGAGCTCGTGTCTTTACGTTTCTCGGATTGGGTGTAACGGGGGTGGCGTCTCCTGGATCGCCAAGATCGCTTCGTGTGGCGGACCCATGATGAGGGTCCTTGGGCTCGACGAGGCGACGCCTCGATCCCGTAATCGAGACTCTCCGCTCATGAATGAGTGTGCCGTTACGGGGTTCAAAACGGACACGCGGCATGACCTAGGATCGGACGCTTCCGATCTCGTATTACTGGATCATGGATCCGGCGAGGTGAAGGCTACATCGGGGCTCCACGTGCCCCAGATTAAATGAGGGGAGCGGAGGTGCCGTCCGTCCGTTCTTCAAAGTGATTCGATTCTGCGGACCCATAATGAGGCCCCGAGATCCGATGGGACAGGGCTTCGATTTCGTACCCGATTTATTGATCCGGAGTGAATACGGTGCCTCGGTCTCCGAGGTCAACACGTGGCGCAATCCGATCGGGGGATGGAAACCGACCCTGCCGATCTGGACCGCCGAGGGGGTCTATATAAACCCCTCGAGTTTGCCCTAAGGGTTTTACTTGGCTGCTTCTTATTTTTGTTGTCTTCCTCCCTTGCTTCCTTCCTCCACCGAACCTCGCCGTCGGTGCCCGGAGCGATTTCCGGCGATGTCCAGTAGGTCCCTACCCTGTGATTGGTAGGGTTCCTCTTCTCTTTTCCTCCTCCCCTATCTTCAGTTCCCCTTTATTTTTCTGTAAAAATGTGTTTGGGTCCCGAGGAGGTAGGGTCGAGTCTGTCAGAGGAGGAGCTGGAGTTAATCCGCTCCCGGTTTTTCTTCCAGCCCGGGTTTCGTCTCGAAACTGCGGGGCCGGAAGACAGGGTGACGCGGCCGCCCCCAGGTCGGATCGCGATTCACCGCGAGACCCTCTGGGCTGGTCTGCGGTTTCCCGTTCACGAGTTCGTGAACAACCTGCTGGCCGAGTACCAGCTCGTCCCGGTGCAGTTGGCTCCGAACTCGTGGAGGACGATAATCGGGTTCTTGTCCCTGTGCCTCGGGCACGGGATCCCGATCTCAGTGGGTCTTTTCCGCCGGTGTTTTCTGTTGAAGAAGAACCCGGCGGACGCAGGGTGGCTATACTTTGCCTTTCGGGGCGGTATGTCACTCTTCCAAGGCGCCCCTTCCTCGATTCATGAGTGGAAGGGGAAGTTTTTCTTCCTGGCGTCCGAGGCGCCTTGGGGGTTCGACCCGAGGTGGGGACACCCTCGGTTGAAGGCCCTCAACAAGCTCTCCGAGCCGTCGGGGAGGGAGCTGAGGACCCTGGACTCTCTGCGAGCCCTCGG
The DNA here is from genome assembly GCF_051530095.1 of Phoenix dactylifera. NCBI lineage: Eukaryota > Viridiplantae > Streptophyta > Magnoliopsida > Arecales > Arecaceae > Phoenix > Phoenix dactylifera. The sequence goes on from NC_143191.1 coordinate 58,525,909, forward strand.
GAGGGGCAACGACCTGACCGAGCTCCTGCGGGAGGGCGCCCTGGCGAGCGTGGGTCTGAGCTCGGCGCGCCCCGAGGGTAAGGGTAGTTATATTACTTTCTTTCCTTGTCCTTTGTTTTCACTGCTACTGGTCTGACACTTAGTGAAATTTTCGTTCAGACATTCCCTTCATGCCGACCAGCAACACATCGCATTTTTTCCGCCTGAGGAGGCGAGAGGCCGAGGCCGGCGGAGCTATGCCTCAGCCTCGGAAGAGGGCGAGATCAGACGGCGCCTCGACGTCGGCCGGGACGAGTGGCCCCGAGGCGTGGGCCTCCACAGCCGACCCGAGGCGGGCACGGGTAGTCAGCGACGTGGGCCCATCAGCCCCTCCTTGCCCTGCCCCCATTGCCCAGCGGGGGGAGCCGTCCACGATCCGGCAGCAGCGCCCGGGACCTGAGCCGACTCGAGGCCCCGAAGCAAGCGGCTCCGGGACCTCGGGCTCGGGCATGCCGGGCCCTTCCCGAGCTTTCCGAGAGGAGTCAGTCGAGCCGGACTCCCCTATTCCCGAGGGGACCTCGGCCATTCATAACGCCGAGGTCGCACGCTCCGTGCTTCGGCGTGCGATGCTTCCAGCGGACTGGGCCGAGTTCCGGAACATTCCGCTGGAGGTGGTCGTTGACAGTGCTTACTGCTACACCGCCCGGGTAAGCTCTTTTTCTCGATTTCCTTAAGGTCGTCAGCGAGTCCATATGTTTTCCAACTCACGATTATTTTGTCTTTTTCTTTACAGCATATTCACGAGCTCGACGCCCTGGTGTTTATCGCCCAGGGTTGTCAGGAAGAGACCCGGCGGGTCTGCCGGGAGTTGAAACCGGCCAAGAAAAGAGTCGCCGAGCTGGAGGCGGCGTTGGCCGAGGCCGAGGCTCGGTGGGCGGCCACCGAGGCCGAGCGTCTCGCTATGGCGGAAGGGCTCGGGGAGGAGAAGGCCGCCCACGCCCTAACCAGGTCGGCCTTGCGCGGCACAGAGGCACGCTTGGGGGAGGCCCAGGCCGAGGTCGCGGCCCTCAAGTATGAGGACGGGGTTTTCCGCCTCCGAATCAAGCAGCTTGAGGCCCGAGAGAGGAGGGCACTTGAGCGGGCTGATCACGCCGTGGAGCTCTTCAAAGGGTCGCAGGAGTTCCGCGACATGCTCGAGGAGGAGACGGTGGACGGGTTCCTCCGGGGCTTCGAGAACTTCCGGCTGCAGATGCGCCGGTACTGCCCCCAGTATGACCTTTCAACGGTCCGTCCGAGGATGGACTTGGGTTACGGGTCCGATATGCAAGACCTTCCTGCCATTTTGACGTCCGAGGCAGGATTGTACGAACAAGACCCCGCCGGACCCTCGACGACGGCGGCCGAGACGGATGACGTTCCGGAGGCGACACCGGCGGCCGAGACGGACGACATCCCGGAGGCGGCACCCGAGGCCCCTGCCCCCGACTCTGAGCCTGTGCCGGCTGAGGTCATTACTGTGCCAGACGACCCCCCGGATGTCGCCCCCGCAGCTTGAGACTTGTATTTTTTCTTTTTCATTGTATCCGAGGTCGGCTCTTGAATGGCCGACTTCCGATTTTGTAATTGGCCCTCCGGTCCTTTGTCAATGAAAAAATACTTTCGTCATTCTGTGCTCGTCTTTCCCTTTCTCGTCGTGAATAAGGCTAGAGCCTTAGCTAATCGCCTTTAACTTTGGATCTTGGTTTTCGGGCTGCTTAACGAAGTTGCCCTTTTTTCCAAGTTATATCTTGGCCTTCTCGGATTTTAGTCATTCCGACCAAAGGGAGCTCCGAGCTTAGGTTTCTAGCAAATTTCTCTAAGTCCCACAACTCGGATCTTAGAATTGCGAAAGTCGTCACGTTCGGCCTTTAGGAAAATCCAAGGCATTGAGGTCGGGCCTTAGCCCTTCGAGTAGGACCGGGCTAGGTCTGTTCGTGCCGCTATTCGGGGGAGTCTAGTCGGGTTTCCGAACTTGACTTCCGGGTCCTTTGTAGGGAGCGCGGGCTAATAGTCGAATTATCGCCGAAGGTTTTCATAGTTATTGCTCTCGGACTCTGCCGAGATTTCAGTGAGTAAGGCTGGAATCTCTGAAGATCGCCTTAGTATCTGTGTTCGGCTGGTGCACTTGCGGCCGGGACCGCTTTCTCAGCTAGACATCGGAGTCTATGTATAGGGGCCGAGTTGGGCCCTAACTTACGAAGACTTTGTTCAAGTTGAGACTTGACGAGTGGAGACTTGTCGAACGGAGCATGCATAATGTAGTTAGAAGATCGGTCTTAAGCCGACCCATTGGAGTAGCCCGACTTTGGGGCGAGATAGGACTCCAACGTTAGATGATTAGCGGTATGTAGATAAAATTTGACAAGGAGGGCATCGAGTTGGATGTACCTCTTGCATTCTTGGAGTTGTGTTTCACATGGCGGAGTAGGTTGCTTCCCTTCCTCGTCGTCCTCCGGAGTCATTTTGACTTGTGAGGGGGCTCGGGCTTCTCACGGACCCGACGACACCCACCGAAGTTGAGAGGATCTGGGGAGGCTTTATTGATCTACAGTTCTTTTCGAGGTCGAGGGAGCTTGGGACCCTCTGGTCGGACCCCGGGGCGCCCCAACCTTAGTTGAGGAGTCTTGTGTCAGGTCGGCAGGCCTGTTGGCGCTCTACCGAAGTAGGGTGCGCGCTAGTTCAATGGCAGAGCTCTGCTTCAGAAAGTATTGTCCGCTTCGGGGATTGGGGATCGTCGACCGCTCCCGGGGGTCCACTTTGTGGCGCCCCGGGTGGAACCACCCTTTCCACCCCTCACGGCTTCGTCCCGAGGTCGAGGAAGTTTGGAACTCAGCGGTCGACCCTCGGGGCATCCCGACCTTAGTCGAGGAATCGTTCGTCAGGTCGGTGGGTCTGGGCACGCTCTACCGACCTGCGACGCTTCCCGAGGTCGAGGGAGTCTGGTTCTCTACGGTCGACGCTCGGGGCATCCCGACCTTAGTCGAGGAAAAGTATTGTCCGCTTCGGGGATCGGGGATCGTCGACCGCTCCCGGGGGTCCACTTTGTGGCGCCCCAGGTGGAACCACCCTTTCCACCCCTCACGGCTTCTTCCCGAGGTCGAGGGAGTCTGGTTCTCTACGGTCGACCCTCGGGGCATCCCGACCTTAGTCGAGGGAAAGTATTGTCCGCTTCAGGGATCGGAGATCGTCGACCGCTCCCGGGGGTCCACTTTGTGGCGCCCCGGGTGGAACCACCCTTTCCACCCCTCACGGCTTCTTCCCGAGGTCGAGGGAGTCTGGTTCTCTACGGTCGACCCTTGGGGCATCCCGACCTTAGTCGAGAGAAAGTATTGTCCGCTTCGGGGATCGAGGATCGTCGACCGCTCCCGGAGGTCCACTTTGTGGCGCCCCGGGTGGAACCACCCTTTCCACCCCTCACGGCTTCTTTCCGAGGTCGAGGGAGTCTGGTTCTCTACGGTCGACCCTCGGGGCATCCCGACCTTAGTCGAGGGAAAGTATTGTCCGCTTCGGGGATCGGGGATCGTCGACCGCTCCCGGGGGTCCACTTTGTGGCGCCCCGGGTGGAACCACCCTTTCCACCCCTCACGGCTTCTTCCCGAGGTCGAGGGAGTCTGGTTCTCTACGGTCGACCCTCGGGGCATCCCGACCTTAGTCGAGGGAAAGTATTGTCCACTTCGGAGATCGGGGATCGTCGACCGCTCCCGGGGGTCCACTTTGTGGCGCCCCGGGTGGAACCACCCTTTCCACCCCTCACGGCTTCTTTCCGAGGTCGAGGGAGTCTGGTTCTCTACGGTCGACCCTCGGGGCATCCCGACCTTAGTCGAGGGAAAGTATTATCCGCTTCGGGGATCGGGGATCGTCGACCGCTCCCGGGGGTCCACTTTGTGGCGCCCCGGGTGGAACCACCCTTTCCACCCCTCACGGCTTCTTCCCGAGGTCGAGGGAGTCTGGTTCTCTACGGTCGACCCTCGGGGCATCCCGACCTTAGTCGAGGGATCCTTGCGTCAAGCCGATGTTTCATCATCCTGCGATACTTCTCGAGGTCGAGGGAGTTTGGGACTCTACGGTCGAGTCTCGAGGCATCCCGATTTTGGCCGGGGAATCTGAGGATCACAGACGGCCCAACATTAGAAGAGAATTACAGTCATCAAGATAAGAGAATTATTTGCAGAAAAGGAACTGAGCCCATTGTCCTGATTGTCTTGAACCCCTAGGGGTTTTACTGGTAGTACATTCGTAGATTCTCGGAGTTCCAGCTTCGCGGGATCAGGGTCCCTTCTAGGGACTTTAATTTATACGCCCCTGGTCGTTGCACCCGGGCGATTTGATACGGCCCTTCCCAATTCGGGGCGAGCTTTCCTTGCTCGGTCGGTTGAGAAGCCTCGGCTCTCCTGAGGACGAGGTCCCCTACTTTGAAGAGCTTGGGCTTGACTCTGGAGTTGTAGTATTGGGCCGTTCGCTGTTGGTATCTTGCCATGCGGACCCGGGCGACCTCTCGTGTCTCTTCGACGAGGTCCAAGTTGCTCTTGAGCTGGGAGAAATTGGTGTCGGGGTCATAATGCTCCACCCTTGGAGAAGGCAGGCCGATCTCCAACGGGATGACGGCCTCAGTGCCGTATCCTAGGTTGAAGGGGGTCTCTCCCGTGGGCAGTCGGAACGTGGTCCGGTACGCCCAAAGGACATTGTACAAGTCCTCGACCCATTGTCCTTTGGACCGATCAAGCCTAGCCTTGAGTCCCTGCAAAATAGTGCGATTAGTTACCTCAGTTTCCCCGTTTGTCTGGGGGTGAGCGACCGAGGTGAAACGGTGATCAATGCCGAGCTCAGAGCAAAATTCCCTGAAATGAACATTGTCAAATTGTCGACCATTATCAGATATAAGGATACGGGGTAGTCCGAATCTGCAGATTATGGACTTCCACACGAAGTCCCGCATCTTTTGCTCGGTGATCCGGGCGACGGGTTCGGCCTCGACCCATTTGGTGAAGTAGTCGATGGAGACGATCAGGAACTTCCTTTGTCCGGAGGCTTGGGGAAAGGGCCCCAGGATGTCGATCCCCCATTGAGCAAATGGCCAGGGGGCGATGATAGAAGTCAGCAGGGCCGAAGGTCGGCGCTGGATATTGGCGTTTCGCTGGCACCGATCGCATTTCCGGACGAAATCCGTCGCATCCTTCTGGAGTGTGGGCCAGTAATATCCTTGCCGCAGGATCTTGTGGGCCAGTGCCCGACTCCCCATGTGATTTCCGCAGATCCCTTCATGGACCTCTCGGAGGGCATAGTCCGCCTCGGAGGGGCGGAGGCATCTGAGAAGGGGAGAAGTGAATGATCGACGATAAAGTCTATTCTCGTACAGGACATACCGGGGGGCTTGGCGCTTGATTCGGCGAGCCTCCATCTCGTCATGAGGTAAGGTCCCGTCTTGGAGGTAGTAGACGAGCCCATCGATCCAGCTTGGCTCGGAGTCGATGCACATGGTGGGCTCGGGTTCCTCCGTGCTGGGGATCTGGAGATACTCGAGCGTTGTTCCCTTGGGAAGCTCGCTCATGCGGAAGGTTGCCAATTTGGACAGCTGGTCTGCCCTGAAGTTTTCCGCCCTGGGAATGTACTGAATATTGAAAGAATTCAGGGCAGACGTAAGTTCCCGCACCTTTTGGAGATACTTTTGCATGGATGGCTCTTTAGCTTCAAAGTCTCCTTGGATCTGGTTCACTACCAGCTGGGAGTCGCTGAAGGCCGTCAGGTCTTCCACTTTCAGTTCTTTCGCCAGCTTGAGCCCGGCGATGAGGGCCTCATACTCGGCCTCGTTGTTCGAAGCCGGGAACTCGAGGCGCAAGGCTTGCTCGGCCACCACTCCGTCTGGACTGGTGAGGATGAGTCCGGCTCCACTACCCCCCGAGGTTGAAGACCCGTCCGAGTGCAGGACCCATGGCTGCCTCGGGGCTTCCTCCGCGGATACGGGTGGCAACTCGGGGTCGTCCGGCAGGGTACACTCCACGATGAAGTCGGCGAGCATTTGGGCCTTGATAGCCGGCCTGGGCCGATACTCGAGGTCAAATTCCCCGAGCTCAACCGCCCATTTGGCGATCCTTCCCGCACGATCCGACCTTTGCAATATTTGCTTCATAGGCTGGTCGGTCAATATAGCTATTGTGTGGGCTTGGAAGTAAGGCCTGAGTCTCCGAGCCGAGATGATGAGAGCGAAGATGGTCTTCTCAAGTTTAGAATATCGGGTCTCAGCATCCCTGAGAACCCGGCTGGTGTAATAGACCGGCTTTTGGAGCTTGTCCTCTTCTCGGACGAGGACTGAGCTCACTGCGGCCGGGGAGACGGCCAGGTGTAGATAAAGAACCTCGCCCTTCTGGGGCTTGGTGAGCAGCGGGGGAGAGGCCAGAAGGCTCCGGAGCTCTTCAAAGGCTCGCTGGCATTCTTCTGACCACCGGAAGTCTTTCGGCCGTTTGAGGCTTTTGAAGAAAGGGAGGCAGCGCTCGGCTGACCGAGAGACGAACCTTCCCAAGGCGGCAACTCGCCCTGCGAGCCGCTGCACCTCCTTAACTGTCTTCGGAGGCGACATCTCTTGCAGTGCCCGGATTTTCTCCGGGTTGGCTTCAATTCCGCGCTGGGTCACTATGAAACCCAGGAACTTGCCCGAGGTGACCCCGAACGCACATTTCGCCGGGTTGAGCTTCATTTTGTATCTTCTGAGCTTGGCGAATGTCTCGTCGAGATCGGCTATGTGGTGTTCTGCCGCTCGGCTTTTCACCAGCATGTCGTCCACGTAGACTTCCATATTTCGGCCGATCTGGTCTTTGAAAATTTGGCTGACCAGTCTCTGATAGGTGGCCCCAGCGTTTTTCAGGCCAAAGGGCATCACCTTGTAGCAGTAGGTGCCCTTGTCGGTGATGAAGGCCGTCTTCTCCTCGTCTTCTGGCGCCATTCGGATTTGATTGTACCCTGAAAAGGCGTCCATAAAAGTTAGCAGTTGGTGCCCTGAAGTAGAGTCGACGAGCTGGTCGATGCTTGGAAGGGGAAAGCTGTCTTTCGGACAGGCCTTGTTCAGGTCGGTGTAGTCCACGCACATCGCCATTTTCCGTTGGCCTTCTTTACGAGGACTATGTTGGCGAGCCAGTCCGGGTAGGAGACCTCCCGGATGAAGCCGGCTTCGAGGAGTTTGTCCACCTCCTCGGCCGCAGCACGTTGCCGTTCCGGGGCGGAGCCCCTTTTCTTCTGCTTTACAGGCCTGCTGGTTGGCCTCACCTGGAGTCGGTGAACCATGACCTCAGGGTCAATTCCCGGCACGTCCGCAGGCGACCAGGCGAAGACGTCAGCATTGTCCCGCAGGAAGCTGACGAGGCGATCCCTCTCGCGGGCGCCGAGGCCGGAGCCGACCTGCACGGTTAGCTCGGGAAAATTTTCTTTTAGTGGAACTTGAACAAGAAGCTCACCGGGCTCTACTTGCTTCTTCCAGAGGGTGTCCCTCGCATCGAGGGTTTCTATGGGCAATGAAGGGCCCGTTGGCTGAATTGTCGCCTCGGTCGGTTGCTTTACTCCGTGGGCCGCCGTGTAGCATTGCTTGGCGACCAGCTGGTCTCCTCGGACCTCGCCTACTCCTTGGCCGGTAGGGAACCGCATGAGCAGATGGTGGGTTGAAACTACGGCTCGAAGGGCATTCAGCCCCGGCCGCCTAAGGATGGCGTTGTAGACCGAGGGCAGTCGGACCACCAGGAAGTCCGTCCTCACAGTGCTCTCCCGGGGGGCGAGGCCAACTGTGACAAGGAAGCTGGTCTCACCTTCGACCGGGACCGAATCTCCGGTGAACCCGACCAGTGGGGTGTTGATCCTCCGGAGATGTCCTTCTGTCAACCCCATTTTTTGGTAGGCATGATAATACAAAATGTTGGCTGAACTTCCATTGTCAACTAGGACACGCTTTACATCGAACTTATTTACAATCATTGAGATGACCACAGCGTCATCGTGAGGGGTCTCGACCCCTTCTAAGTCCTCGTCCGAGAACGAGATGACTTCATCAGTGCGTGGGCGTTTCGGGGGTGCTCCCGGGGCGGCTGCTCCTGCTGAGGCCCTTCCAATCATGTTGATGGTGCCGGCAATGGGCCTGTTGTCGTCCGGATTTTCGGTTGGTACGACATCCTCCGCCGGCCTCCTTTCCTCGCGCCGGTGTCTCACGAACCGGTTGAGTACTCCTCGACGGATGAGTGCTTCTATCTCGTCCCGGAGCTGGAAGCAGTCCTCCGTGTCGTGCCCACGGTCTCGGTGGAAGCGACAGTACTTTCTGGGATTACGGAGAAATCCCGTGTCTCGCATAGGCGGCGGGGGTCGGAAGAAGTCCCGACCCTCAATTTCCATCAGGATCTCGGCCCGGGGGGCGTTGACGGGTGTATAGTTCTCGTACTTTCCCGGGTACGTCCGAGGCCGTGGTGGGGACCTCGGTCGAGGAGGGGTCCTCTGCTGAGGTCGCCCCTGCTGACGGGGCGGGCTCCTCAGTCTGGGGAGATTCTTCTCATGGCGAGGGGATCGGCTCCTCTGTTGGCCGCGCTCCTCGCGGCGCTTCTTCTGCTTCTTAGAGGCGGGCTCGATTGCTCCCCGCCTAGAGGCAACTGCCTCCTCGGCCTTGGCATACTTCCGGGCCCGGGCCAACATTTCGGTGAAGTCGGCCGGAAAGCTCTTCTCGATGGAGAAGAGGAATCGGTAGGAGCGAACCCCAGTCTTCAGAGCCGACATGGCTATCAACTGGTCTAGCTCGCGAACCTCCCATGTGGCGGCGGTGAAGCGGTCCAGGTATTCCTTGAGGGACTCCCCCTCTTTCTATTTGATGTTGAGGAGGGAGTCTGACGTCCGTCGCTGGCGCCGGCTGGCAGCAAAGTTGGTGGCGAACTGCCTACCGAGTTGCTCAAAAGAGGACACCGTGTTCGGCTTCAGTCCAGAAAACCAAAGCCGAGCGGTCCCTCGGAGGGTTGCTGGGAAGGCCTTGCAAAGTATGGCCTCCGAGGACCCTTGTAGGGCCATGAGGGCCCGATAGCTCTCCAAGTGGTCGAGAGGGTCGGTGATTCCGCTGTAGGGCTCCACCTGAGGCATTTTGAACCTTGCGGGAACCGGCTCATCCTCGATCCGGCAGGAGAAGGGGGACTTGGTAGTTGTTACGGGGGAACTTAGCCACCATGCCCCACGTGACCGGCACGCGCGCCCAGGAAGACTACGGCAGCCCCTTGATCCAGCAATCCGACCCCGAGTCGGACATCTTCGGCTCCGCAGCCCGACCCCGAGTCGGCTGCCCCTTGATCCAGCAATCCGACCCCGAGTCGGACATCTTCGCCTCCGCAGCCCGACCCCGAGTCGGCAGCCCCTTGATCCAGCAATCCGACCCCGAGTCGGACATCTTCGCCTCCGCAGTCCGACCCCGAGTCGGCTGCCCCTTGATCCAGCAATCCGACCCCGAGTCGGACATCTTCGCCTCCGCAGCCCGACCCCGAGTCGGACATCTCTTGACAACGACAGGCTATTCCCCAGAGGCACGCCGCAGCCTCCTGCTCCACTACTCCCTGCAACGGTTGTATCTGGCGCTGCTCCACGATCCCCTGTAACAGCCGTACAAGGCGGAGCTCCACTACGCCCTGTCACGGCCGTACCCAGCGCTGCCCCACGACGCCCTGTAACGGCCGTGTCAGTGACAGCTCCATCGTGCCCCACGATGACGAACCCCCCTGAAAGACCCCCCAGCCTGGTATATATGCGGCTGGGGGAAGAAGGGGGGGTAAGCAAGAACTTCCAGAGCATTCTCCTACTTGCTACTATTATCTTTCCTTCTCCTCCAATCTCCTCTGACTTGATCGTCGGAGGGCCCCCACTACCCCAGTGGTGGTGCGAGGCTTGCTTGCAGGTTTTCCGGTGGAAAGTGGAGCGCAATCAACACCAACCAAGGCAACCCAAACGGAACCCCGTTCACACCGCTGTGCCAATCGTTCTCGGTTTGGACCACCAGCAACAGTTGGCGCTAGAGGAAGGGCCCGAATCTCAGAGCGATCGTAATGGCACGGCGAGGTGGTCGTGGAGCTTCCAATGCCTCCGGTCGCGGGGCCTCTCGCGCCTCCGGCCGGAAGGCCGCTGCGTCTCCAACACATTCTCAGCAACACTCCACCGTTCCACCCCCCATTCAGATGGTCGAAGCCGCTCAGTTCGACCAGTTAGCCCAGCAGGTTCGCACCCTCGCGGAGGCAGTGCAGAACCTGCAGGGTGTGATGTCTCGGGCGCCGCAGCAGGCCCAGGAGCCGCTGCTCCCTGAGCGCTCACCTGTCCTCCTCAACCCGCGCTCCTTCCTCTCCTATGGGGAGGAGCGCCGGCGCGAGAAAAATTCTCGAGCACGGTCCATTCTGCCGGGACCTTCCCATCGAAGCTGCGCGGGGTACGAGAGGCGGGCCCGGGCGCGTTCCCAGACCCCCCAGTCCTCAAGGAACCCGCGCTCCAGTCGGTCCCCCTCTCGGTGCACCTTGTCCCCCACCCATCGGTCGCGCTCCCTGGACCGGCGGGTGGACGATCTCCACCGACAACTCCAGGTCCTGAAGGGCCACTCCAAAGATTCCTTCGCCGACTTGGAGATCTCCTCCCAGCCGGCGCTTGCCTCGAGGATCCTGCGGACCCCGAATCCGCCGGGGTTTAAAATGCCGGCGATCGAGCCCTATGACGGGGCGGCGGACCCGCGGGATCACGTCGAGAGTTTCAGGACCCTTATGCTCCTCCACGGAGCATCAGATCCTCTCCTCTGCAAGGCCTTCCCGGCGACCCTCCGTGGCCCGGCAAGGGCGTGGTTCGCCGGCTTGGAGGCTAACTCAATCCAGTCCTTCGACCAGTTTACTCGCCTCTTCATCACCCATTTCGCCGTCAGTAGCCGGCGGCGACTGGTCTCCGACTCCCTCTTTGATGTCCGGCAAAACGAGGGAGAAAGCTTGCGGGATTATCTTACCCGCTTCAACAAGGCTACGCTGGAAGTCCAGAACCTGAGCCAGGAAGTGGCTCTTTCAGCCCTGAAGCGTGGCTTCCGAAAGGGCAGACTCACCTTCTCCCTGGACAAACGCCTGCCGCGGAGCTTCCCGGAGCTGTTGTCCCGGGCGAACCAGTATGCGGACGCCGAGGAGGCGGCCGCCCACCGGAGCAAGGAGGCCGCCGAGATCCCTCCAAAGCTCGGGAAGAAAAGGCGAAAAGAGGCACGCCAGAGGAGGAGCCCGACGCCTCAACGTCGGCGCAGAAGCCTGTCGCCGGCGAGGAACCACGACGCCCTACGCCCTCGTTCTCCGCCCCGACGTTTCAACCGGTACACTCCTCTCCTGACTCCCCGGGCCCAGATCCTCATGGAAATCAAGGGGCGGGAGGACCTCCCGGTCCCGATACAGATGAAGAAGATTCCTGGGAGGAGGCCCTCTCGGGCGTACTGTGAGTACCACCGGGACCACGGCCACGACACCGAAGACTGCTTCCAGCTTCGGGACGAGATCGAGGCTCTCATCCGCCGAGGGCGTCTCGGTCGATATGTGAACGACCGACGTCCCCCCGCAGACCCGCGTCCGGCCGATCCGGCCCCTCAGGAGCCTCGGGAGCAGAATCGACCCGTCGCGGGCGTGATCCACACTATCACTGGGGGCTGCCCCCGGCCCGAGAGGAACGCAGGGGGCTCGACTGAAGCGTCAGGGGCAGCCGTCGCAAAGAGGCAGAGGGTCGGTAATGTAATCACTTTTTGTGATGAAGATGTAAAGGGGGTTCAGACCCCCCACGATGACGCCATGGTGATCTCCCTCACTATGGCAAACTATGATGTAAGGCGTGTTCTTGTGGATAGTGGAAGCTCAGCTGATATTTTGTTTTACGAGGCCTTCCAAAAGATGAGCTTGTCCAGACAATTGTTGCACAAAACATCCACCCCCCTCATAGGATTCACTGGTGACGCTATCTTGGCCGAAGGTGTCGTTGAGCTGCCTGTGACTGCGGGCGTTGCACCCGCAGAAGCCACGGTGCGGCTCGGGTTCTTGGTCGTCCGTGTTCCCTCGGCCTACAACGCTATCCTCGGACGACCCGGACTGAACGCCCTTCGCGCGGTGGTCTCCACGTACCACTTGCTCATGCGGTTCCCCACGGCGGCCGGGATTGGAGAGGTCCGAGGTGACCAGCCGACCGCAAGGCAATGTTTCCTAGCAACTCTCAAAGGGAAGAAGCCCGTAGAAGCCTTAAGCGTCGAGTCCCTCGACGCCAGAGACGAGGTGGCCTTGCGGCACGGGGAGCCGGCCGAGGGTGTGATCGAAGTTCCCCTCGAGGAAGGTCGCCCGGACAGGACGATCCGGGTCGGTGCCAATCTCGACCTGGGAGCTCGGGCCCGGTTGGTGGAATTCCTCCGAGCCAATGTCGATGTGTTTGCCTGGTCGGCGGCCGATGTACCTGGGATCGACCCGGACGTCATTTCTCACGCCCTCAACGTCGACCCGACCCACCGACCGGTAAAACAGAAGAAGAGACACTGTGCCCCGGATCGGATCCGAGTGGTCGACCAGGAGGTAGACAAACTCTTGGAGGCAGGATTCATAAGGGAGGTCAGCTACCCCGAATGGCTGGCAAATGTCGTACTTGTCCGGCGAGCGGAAAGTGGAGGATGTGCATCGACTACACCGACCTGAACAAGGCATGCCCCAAGGATAGCTTTCCACTTCCGCGGATAGACCAACTGGTCGACGCGACTTCCGGATACCAGCTGCTGTCTTTCATGGATGCCTTCTCCGGCTACAACCAGATAATGATGGCTCCACAGGACGAGGAGAAAACTGCCTTTATAACAGACCGGGGGCTGTACTGTTACAAGGTAATGCCCTTCGGTCTGAAGAATGCTGGCGCCACTTACCAGCGCCTCGTCAACAAAATCTTCAAAGAGCAAATCGGCCGGAACATGGAGGTGTACGTGGACGATATGCTGGTGAAGAGCCGCCATGCAGACCAGCACATCGCGGATCTGGAGGAGACTTTCGCCACCTTGCGGAAGTTTCACATGAAGCTGAACCCAGCGAAGTGCGCCTTTGGCGCTTCGGCCGGGAGGTTCCTCGGTTTCATTGTCAACCAGCGGGGGATCGAAGCCAACCCGGACAAAATCAAGGCCATCCAAGATATGTCCCCTCCGACCAAAGTGAAGGAGGTTCAGGAGCTCGCTGGGAGGGTCGCCGCGCTCGGACGATTTGTGGCAAAATCGGCCGAACGCTGCCAACCTTTCTTCAAGGTGTTGAAACGCCCGAAAGACTTCCTCTGGACGGCCGAATGTCAAGCAGCATTCGACCAGCTCAAGGAATACTTGGCGTCTCCTCCCCTGCTGTCCAAGCCGCAAGAAGGGGAGATGCTCTACCTCTATCTGGCGGTCTCCCCAACCGCAGTCAGTGCGGTACTGGTTCGGAAAGAGGCAAAGCTCCAGAAGCCTGTGTACTACATCAGCCGGGTCCTACGGGATGCCGAGACGCGGTATACGAAGGCTGAAAAGATCGCCTTCGCGCTGCTGACCGCGACCAGGAGGCTTCGCCCCTATTTCCAGGCCCATTCTGTCACCCTCTTGACCGATCAACCGCTGCGGCAGATCCTCAGCAATCCTGAGAATGCGGGACGGCTGGTGAAGTGGGCAGTAGAACTTGGTGAGTTCGACATCCGCTACCAGCCCCGACCCGCCATCAAGGCCCAGGCGCTCGCGGATTTCCTCGCTGAGTGCACGGTGCAGGAGGCGGAACCTAGGTCGCCGGAAACACCCAGCCTCGACCTCCCGATTTGGACGCTTCACATCGATGGGTCGTCGAACCCCGAAGGTGGAGGGGCCGGGCTGGTCCTTACCAGTCCAGATGGAGTGATAGCCGAGTATGCCTTGAGGTTCGGATTTTCAGTGACCAACAACGAGGCGGAGTACGAGGCCCTAGTCACGGGACTCAAACTCACCAAGGAGCTCGGCATCCGGCGCCTGAAGGTTTTCACCGACTCCCAGCTGGTGGTCGGGCAGGTCCGTGGGGAGTTCGAAGCCCGGAACCCGACCATGCAGAATTACGTCCGGAAGGTGCAAGCACTCATGCCCGACCTCGGCAGTGTCGACATCCAGCAGGTCCCAAGAAGTGAAAATGCCAGGGCCGACAGGTTGTCCCGCTTAGTGAGCGCAGACGCGCACAACTTGTCGAGGGCGATCTACCTGGAGACCCTGGATGCCCCGAGCATCGGCGAGGCTGGAGCGGTGATGGCGATTGATCCGGAGCCGTCTTGGATGGACCCGCTTGTCGCCTACCTCACCGAAGGGATCCTCCCTGAAGACGAAGATCAAGCTCGGCGACTTGTTATGAAGTCCGCCCACTACGTACTCTATGGAGGGAGGCTGTATCGGACCTCGTTCACCGCCCCCCTCTTAAAGTGCCTTCGCCCCTCGGAAGCGGCCTACGTCCTCGGCGAAGTCCACGAAGGCGTTTGCGGATCACACTTGGGGGCTAGGTCCTTGGCGCACAAGATCATGAGGCAAGGCTATTATTGGCCTACCTTGTTGGAGGACTCAAAGGATCATGTACGGAAATGCGACGCCTGCCAGCGCCACGCCAACGTCCAGAGAGTCCCTTCTGTCCCCTTGGCACCAATCACTGCACCCTGGCCCTTCGCCCAGTGGGGAATGGATATCCTCGGACCATTCCCCGTCGCTTCAGCTCAGCGGAAATTTTTGATTGTTGCAATCGACTACTTCACCAAGTGGGTGGAGGCAGAGCCGCTGGCCACTATCACGGAGGCGCAAGTCCGGAAGTTCGTGAAGAAGAACATCATTGTCCGATTTGGGGTACCTCGGGTCCTCATCTCGGATAATGGCCGACAGTTCGACAACAAGCATTTCCGTGACTTCTGCGAGGAGTTCGGGATCGAGCATCGGTTCACATCTGCGTCGCATCCCCAAACCAACGGCGAGGCCGAGGTCACAAATCGGACAATCCTCCAAGGAATCAAAGCGCGAATCGGTCGGACGGGGCAAGCTTGGGTCGAAGAACTCGAGAATATCCTTTGGGCGTATCGGACCACGCATCGGACCCCTACCGGGGAGACGCCTTTCAGCCTAACCTATGGCACGGAAGCCGTTGTCCCCGTGGAGCTCGGACTCCCCTCACCTCGGGTGGCCGCGCACCGACCCGAGGCCAATTCAGAGCAACTCCGAGGGAACCTGGATCTCTTGGAAGAAGCGAGGGAAATGGCGCAGGTTCGGATGGCGATGTATCAGCGGAGGGTAGCCCGATATTACAACTCCAAGGTCCGACCGAAGCTTTTCAGAATCGGAGATCTGGTGCTAAGGCGAGCTAAAGCATCTCAACCTGCGGAAGGTGGGAAGCTAGCGCCAAATTGGGAAGGCCCGTATAGGGTTCGCTGGGTAAACCGACCTGGCTCCTACCAGTTGGAGGCCCTAGATGGTCGAGAAATTCCAAGGAGCTGGAATTCCGCTAACCTGCGGATGTATTACCAGTAGAACGACAATGCCAGAAAGACAGTTCAAAAATGTATAACACTTTTCATTTCAATAATTTCTGGTTACAATGGCGTGCTCGTGTGATTACAAGGAATTCCCAGAGGGGAATTAGGGTGTAAAGAAAGAAAAGAAGAGGTGGAGACTCCGAGGAGCTGAAGATCTGGGATCCCGAAACCTCCATCCGAAGCGGCTGCAATCCCGCCGGAAGTGGGTGCTTCCAACCGGAGGCGCCATCGGCGTCTCACGAAGAAGACGAAGAGCCGGCGCGGATGAAGAAGAAGTGGACGAAGGAGAAGTCCACACTGCTCCTACCCAGAGGCGCCATCCACGCCTCACGAAAAAGACGAGGAGCCGCCGCAGACGAAGCTCCCGCTGCCTCCAGGGGAACGCCACCTCCAAGGGATATTCCGGTCCTCCCCAGTGTTAGGGGAGAGAAGGAATACAAGGGAGAAGAGCATATGGAGGCGCGGTCCCGGATCAAGCGCCTGGTGCGGAGCTCAATCGGGAGGCCGAACTTCAAGGAGGGGAGACGTGATCCCGGATGAAACGCCTAGAGCGGAGTTCCGCCGGGGAGAACCTCCTTGTTGATCCCAGATGAAACGGCTAGTTGGCGGAAGTCGCGAAGGGCGTGCCTCCCGTTCCTTCGATAGGGGTCTCTTAACCATGCGCCGGAGAGGAGGCCCACGATCCATGGCAACCTGAACAGCTCCGGCTTGGCAGGCTCCATCGCACCTGCACCTATATTTATAGCCAAACTGCGGCCCCCCGGTCGTTCCGCTGCGGGTGGCTCCAATAAATGCGGGCGCATTGAATCCGGAGCCGATCCGGCTCTCGAGGCATATTTTCCCGCAATTTCCTAAGTGTTATTCTCCTTAATCGCATTCTTTGTGCAGGACACTCTGGGTGGCCTGTACCCCCAGGTCCACATATCTCCGTTCGCGCCCAGGCCGCATCCGCCTCGAAGAACGCGCGTATCGCGGCCGCTTAACTGACACTCCTCGCAAGCAGCAACTGGCGATCCGATTTCCCAGGTAACCCCTCAATTAGCATTTAATGCCCATCTGGTGTTCCCCAGGCGACGCTTGGAGAGGAGGAGAAACACGATCGCAGCTGGCCACGGAGAAATCCCGTCGGGCGGCAAGCGACAGGCGCACGACCAGCGAGCGGAATTTCCCGAGGCTCGGCCCTCGGATGCCAGGCTAACCCGATGATCATCCCGGGAGCAGACTAGCCTGAAGCCCCGACCGGTCGCCTCGGCTTGCGCCAGCCTTGGCCGACCAACGAGCGGAATTTCCCGAGGCTCGGCCCTCGGATGCCAGGCTAACCCGATGATCATCCCGGGAGCAGACTAGCCTGAAGCCCCGACCGGTCGCCTCGGCTTGCGCCAGCCTTGGCCGACCAGCGAGCGGAATTTTTCGAGGCTCGGCCCTCGGATGCCAGGCTAACCCGATGATCATCCCGGGAGCAGACTAGCCTGAAGCCCCGACCGGTCGCCTCGGCTTGCGCCAGCCTTGGCCGACCAACGAGCGGAATTTTCCGAGGCTCGGCCCTCGGATGCCAGGCTAACCCGATGATCATCCCGGGAGCAGACTAGCCTGAAGCCCCGACCGGTCGCCTCGGCTTGCGCCAGCCTTGGCCGACCAACGAGCGGAATTTCCCGAGGCTCGGCCCTCGGATGCCAGGCTAACCCGTTGGTCATCCCGGGAGCAGACTAGCCTGAAGCCCCGACCGGTCGCCTCGGCTTGCGCCAGCCTTGGCCGACCAACGAGCGGAATCTCCCGAGGCACGGCCCTCGGATGCCAGGCTAACCCGATGATCATCCCGGGAGCAGACTAGCCTGAAGCCCCGACCGGTCGCCTCGGCTTGCGCCAGCCTTGGCCGACCAACGAGCGGAATTTTCCGAGGCTCGGCCCTCGGATGCCAGGCTAACCCGATGGTCATCCCGGGAGCAGACTAGCCTGAAGCCCCGACCGGTCGCCTCGGCTTGCGCCAGCCTTGGCCGACCAATGAGCGGAATTTCCCGAGGCTCGGCCCTTGGATGCCAGGCTAACCCGATGGTCATCCCGGGAGCAGACTAGCCTGAAGCCCCGACCGGTCGCCTCGGCTTGCGCCAGCCTTGGCCGACCAACAAGCGGAATCTCCCGAGGCACGGCCCTCGGATGCCAGGCTAACCCGATGATCATCCCGGGAGCAGACTAGCCTGAAGCCCCGACCGGTCGCCTCGGCTTGCGCCAGCCTTGGCCGACCAACGAGCGGAATTTTCCGAGGCTCGGCCCTCGGATGCCAGGCTAACCCGATGATCATCCCGGGAGCAGACTAGCCTGAAGCCCCGACCGGTCGCCTCGGCTTGCGCCAGCCTTGGCCGACCAACCAGCGGAATTTCTCGAGGCTCGGCCCTCGGATGCCAGGCTAACCCGATGATCATCCCGGGAGCAGACTAGCCTGAAGCCCCGACCGGTCGCCTCGGCTTGCGCCAGCCTTGGCCGACCAACGAGCGGAATTTCCCGAGGCTCGGCCCTCGGATGCCAGGCTAACCCAATGATCATCCCGGGAGCAGACTAGCCTGAAGCCCCGACCGGTCGCCTCGGCTTGCGCCAGCCTTGGCCGACCAACGAGCGGAATTTTCCGAGGCTCGGCCCTCGGATGCCAGGCTAACCCGATGGTCATCCCGGGAGCAGACTAGCCTGAAGCCCCGACCGGTCGCCTCGGCTTGCGCCAGCCTTGGCCGACCAACGAGCGGAATCTCCCGAGGCACGGCCCTCGGATGCCAGGCTAACCCGATGATCATCCCGGGAGCAGACTAGCCTGAAGCCCCGACCGGTCGCCTCGGCTTGCGCCAGCCTTGGCCGACCAACGAGCGGAATTTTCCGAGGCTCGGCCCTCGGATGCCAGGCTAACCCGATGGTCATCCCGGAAGCAGACTAGCCTGAAGCCCCGACCGGTCGCCTCGGCTTGCGCCAGCCTTGGCCGACCAACGAGCGGAATTTCCCGAGGCTCGGCCCTCGGATGCCAGGCTAACCCGATGGTCATCCCGGGAGCAGACTAGCCTGAAGCCCCGACCGGTCGCCTCGGCTTGCGCCAGCCTTGGCCGACCAACGAGCGGAATCTCCCGAGGCACGGCCCTCGGATGCCAGGCTAACCCGATGATCATCCCGGGAGCAGACTAGCCTGAAGCCCCGACCGGTCGCCTCGGCTTGTGCCAGCCTTGGCCGACCAACGAGCGGAATTTCCCGAGGCTCGGCCCTCGGATGCCAGGCTAACCCGATGGTCATCCCGGGAGCAGACTAGCCTGAAGCCCCGACCGGTCGCCTCGGCTTGCGCCAGCCTTGGCCGACCAACGAGCGGAATCTCCCGAGGCACGGCCCTCGGATGCCAGGCTAACCCGATGATCATCCCGGGAGCAGACTAGCCTGAAGCCCCGACCGGTCGCCTCGGCTTGCGCCAGCCTTGGCCGACCAACGAGCGGAATTTCCTGAGGCCTGACAACCCTCAGATGCCAGGCTAACCCGATGATCATCCCGGGAGCAGACTAGCCTGAAGCCCCGACCGGTCGCCTCGGCTTGCGCCAGCCTTGGCCGACCAACGAGCGGAATTTCTCGAGGCTCGGCCCTCGGATGCCAGGCTAACCCGATGGTCATCCCGGGAGCAGACTAGCCTGAAGCCCCGACCGGTCGCCTCGGCTTGCGCCAGCCTTGGCCGACCAACGAGCGGAATCTCCCGAGGCACGGCCCTCGGATGCCAGGCTAACCCGATAATCATCCCGGGAGCAGACTAGCCTGAAGCCCCGACCGGTCGCCTCGGCTTGCGCCAGCCTTGGCCGACCAACGAGCGGAATTTCCTGAGGCCTAACCCTCGGATGCCTGGCTTAGCGCCGG
The DNA here is from genome assembly GCF_051530095.1 of Phoenix dactylifera. Taxonomy (NCBI): domain Eukaryota; kingdom Viridiplantae; phylum Streptophyta; class Magnoliopsida; order Arecales; family Arecaceae; genus Phoenix; species Phoenix dactylifera. The sequence goes on from NC_143191.1 coordinate 58,545,313, forward strand.
AAGAAGTTTCTGAGGCCTAACCCTCGGATGCCTGGCTTAGCGCCGGAAGAAGTTCCTGAGGCCTAACCCTCGGATGACTGGCTTAGAGCCGGAAGAAGTTCTTGAGGCCTAACCCTCGGATGCCTGGCTTAGCGCCGGAAGAAGTTCCTGAGGCCTAACCCTCGGATGCCTGGCTTAGCGCCGGAAGAAGTTCCTGAGGCCTAACCCTCGGATGCCTGGCTTAGCGCCTGAAGAAGTTCCTGAGGCCAAACCCTCGGATGCCTGGCTTAGCGCCGGAAGAAGTTCCTGAGGCCTAACCCTCGGATGCCTGGCTTAGCGCCGGAAGAAGTTCCTGAGGCCTAACCCTCGGATGCCTGGCTTAGCGCCGGAAGAAGTTCCTGAGGCCTAACCCTCGGATGCCTGGCTTAGCGCCGGAAGAAGTTCCTGAGGCCTAACCCTCGGATGCCTGGCTTAGCGCCGGAAGAAGTTCCTGAGGCCTAACCCTCGGATGCCTGGCTTAGTGCCGGAAGAAGTTCCTGAGGCCTAACCCTCGGATGCCTGGCTTAGCGCCGGAAGAATTCCCTGAGGCCTAACCCTCAAATACCTGGCCTAGCGCCAGAAGAATTTCAAGAGTCGGGAGTCAGCGAGACGCTACCAAGAGTTAAAAAGAAGAAGGACGAAAGTGAAATGAAGAAACTCTATTTGCATTAACTTTCATTGTTTCAGGGCCGAGACCCATACAACTTGGCAAAACGCCAACACACAAAGAAAAGAACGAAAATACAGAAGGTCAGCTTGGAGGAACCCCCGGGTCGGGAACGCCGGCCACGTCCGCAGGGGGTAGGGAGACGGTTGGAGAAGCAGCAGGCAATGGCGCCGGAGGGGAGTCGAGAAGGGAGATCCCACTCAGGTCAATTTCGGGGTACTTAGCCGACACCCTTGCCAGGCCTTCCTCGAAGCCTAAGACAAAGGAGTCGGACCCCGCGTCCGACATGTCACGGACGAACTCGTCAGACTGACGATAGGCCTGTACCGCCTCCGACATATCACGGGTGAACTCGGCGGACTGACGATAAGCCTGTACCGCCTGACGCCCGATCTCCGCACTCTTCTCGGCCAGCGCCGCCTCTGCCCGCTCCATAATCTGAGCCTTCGCCTCCAAGACCTTCGCCACAATCCGGTCGTCCGCCTCGGAGGAGACCCTCAGCAGATCAGCCTGAGCCTCCTTGTGCTTCGCCTCGGCAGCAATGCGAGCAGCCTCAGCCTCCTCCAGGCGCGAATGAAGCTCCTGGTCGCTCGCGCGGGACTTCTCCAAGGCCGACTCCAATTCGCCCAGCTTGGCTTCAAGAGACCGGGTTCGGTTGCGGGCGTTGTCGGCTGACCGCTGGGCCTTCTCCCACCTCTCCCGGTAGTCGGCAGCCTTCCGGGACTGCTTCTCGGCCCGCTCCTCCGCCTTCTTGATCTCGCCCTCGAGACCCGAGGCAACCTTGAGTCGCTCCTGAGCCTCCAACAGTTGCTTCTCGAGGGTGACGAAGCCGAGTGCCCGCTCTTCGGCTACCCGGAGCCTCATCTCGAGGTCCCTGGTCGTCCTCCCCGCCGCAGCCTGACCTCCCTCCTCTACTGCCTTCAGTTGGCTCTCGGCCCTCGCCAGAAGCCTCGCCTGTTCCTCGTAGCACTCCTCCAGGCGGATCATGTACTGGGCGAGCTAAGAGATAGGAAAAACGAGGGCGTCAGGCGGGGATCAACAGAGCCTATAAATGATGAAAGCGACTGAAAGAACACTCACCGACATGAGACAGACGCAGCTGGCAGCCCCAACGTCAGGGACCCTCATCTCCCGGACCTGCCTGCGGTCCTTCTCCAGCAGTACCGTCTCGATGAGGTTTCGGGCGCCGGCGAAAGTGAAGGCCGACCCCGACTTCTCTCCGGAGTCGGACGGTGGTTCTGCAGCCTTACCCTTACCCATCGCTTGGGGAAGAGTCATGCTGACCATGCTCGGGGCGGGGACCGCCCCTGGAATTGACAGGGTCCCGCTCGGCCGGGGCCTCGGCGCATCCCTCCTCGTATCATCCGGAGCCGACAGAGTCGAAGGCTGGGCTGGGAACCGATCACGTCCGACCCGTCCATCTCGGGCGCGCCCGGGTGATGCCTCCGGAGAAACGGTAGTCTCGGCATCGGAGGGCTGATACAGCGTCAACTCCCGGTCCGCGCCCGCGGCGTCCCCCTGATCGGTGGGTCCGGACCCGTCTGTCGGCGTTGGAGTCGCCTGCCGGCGAGACTTCTTCGTCGGTGGGGCCCCGCTCGGAGGAGCTCGTTTCTTCCTCCGGACTGCTTCCAGTAGGGACGTCCTACCAACAGCCGTTGCCTTGTCCGACCGCATGACGTCGTCGATCTCTGCAAAAAGGACGAGGTGGTCGGAGGTTGAGAAACTGAAGGAAAGAACGAGACGAAAGAGGAGAAAAGAGCTAAAAAAGAAATGGTGGCGGGCTCACGGTCAGTGGGGATCGAGCTCAGACCAACGTTCACCAATGTATCCTCGGAAATAAGGCAAGCCACCGGGGGGAGCCGGCCCTCGGCAACCAACCCCTTCAAGACGGCGACGCCATCGGATTCCTCCCTCGACAACCTCGATAGGCCAATCGGGGACTTCATCGGCGTCTCCCAGGTAGCCCTGATTCCCCAAGAGGGATCTGCGTCAACGAAAAAGAAACGCTCCTTCCAGCCGTGAATGGAGGAAGGAGCCTCCTTGACGAGGCCGCACCCTCGCCGCGCCGCAAAGCACCACCACCCTCTGTCCTGGGGGTGGCCGTTCAGGCCGTAGCATTCCCAAAAGACATTCAGGGTGGCGGGAACCTCGTGCATGCGGCAGAGAACCTGGAAGGCCGTCAGGGCGCGCCATGAGTTCGGCACCAGTTGCGTCGGCGCCACTCTTAAACCCCGAAGCACCTGCACAACTAAGTCCGAGGGGGGAAAGCGAAACCCGGCCTGAAGAATGCCCTCATTGATGGCGACCTTCCCTGGAGGAGGATGGGACATCCTCTCCTCAGGCCCCGGGAGCGTAACATTGCAGGCCTCGGGAAGGTGGTATCGAGCCACGAACCTATCTAGGTCTTCAGCGACCAGCTCCGACTTAATGCGGTCTGCTCTCACTTCGCCCATTCCTAATGGCCAGTGAATCTACGGTCAGGACGGGGTCAAGAAGGGGGAAAGGACCGGAACGACTGGAGTACCCTAATACAAAAGGAGAAAGTATGGAGAGCCTTAAATTGAAGAATGGGGCAACTCACCGGAAGAGAAGGAAGAACGGCTCCGAGAGCGTCAAAGGAGGAGCAAGCGAACAGTCCGACGGCAATGACGGCAGCGCAAAGGAGAAACTCGAAGATGTCTGTAAAGAGAAAGGCGGACGGAGGAGGGCCCCCGGTTAAATAGGCGGAAAGGTGGGTGACGCCTCGGTGACGCCAGAGGACGCCTGGCTGCCGAAGGGTCGCTCACGCCCCAAAGGCGAATCGACGCCATTAAGGAGGGATGTCCGCCGAAATCCTCAGACTGCCAGGTCAGCAACAACCGCCATACGCCATAAAGAAGGCGGGGAGCTCGAAGCGCGCGCGCCTCTCTGAGGGATGGCGGCAATCACGAAGCATCACTCCCTTCACCCGTTCCCCTTCTGGTTCCAGGCTCGGAAGTGGGGGGCTACTGTTACGGGGGAACTTAGCCACCATGCCCCACGTGACCGGCACGCGCGCCCAGGAAGACTACGGCAGCCCCTTGATCCAGCAATCCGACCCCGAGTCGGACATCTTCGGCTCCGCAGCCCGACCCCGAGTCGGCTGCCCCTTGATCCAGCAATCCGACCCCGAGTCGGACATCTTCGCCTCCGCAGCCCGACCCCGAGTCGGCAGCCCCTTGATCCAGCAATCCGACCCTGAGTCGGACATCTTCGCCTCCGCAGCCCGACCCCGAGTCGGCTGCCCCTTGATCCAGCAATCCGACCCCGAGTCGGACATCTTCGCCTCCGCAGCCCGACCCCGAGTCGGACATCTCTCGACAACGACAGGCTATTCCCCAGAGGCACGCCGCAGCCTCCTGCTCCACTACTCCCTGCAACGGTTGTATCTGGCGCTGCTCCACGATCCCCTGTAACAGCCGTACAAGGCGGAGCTCCACTACGCCCTGTCACGGCCGTACCCAGCGCTGCCCCACGACGCCCTGTAACGGCCGTGTCAGTGGCAGCTCCATCGTGCCCCACGATGACGAACCCCCCTGAAAGACCCCCCAGCCTGGTATATATGCGGCTGGGGGAAGAAGGGGGGGGGTAAGCAAGAACTTCTAGAGCATTCTCCTACTTGCTACTATTATCTTTCCTTCTCCTCCAATCTCCTCTGACTTGATCGTCGGAGGGCCCCCACTACCCCAGTGGTGGTGCGAGGCTTGCTTGCAGGTTTTCCGGTGGAAAGTGGAGCGCAATCAACACCAACCAAGGCAACCCAAACGGAACCCCGTTCACACCGCTGTGCCAATCGTTCTCGGTTTGGACCACCAGCAACAGTAGTGAACTCAAAGTCTCCCTCCTGCCTCGCCTTCTTACTGTGGAGCGCTGCAATTTGGCGCTCCAAGTGCTCAACCTTTCTGTCGAGCTCCCCCACCCGCGGGATTGTCGCCGCGGTTTGCGCCGGCTCACGGCGGTCCGGGGCTGACTCAGCCTCAGAAGGCTGGAGTCTTCTGTTGAGATCCTCCCCCGGTAGCTCTCTCTGGGGGGAAGTCTGTTCTTCGTTATTGGCTCTGGAGGAGCCATGTAGATTCTGGCCGGGGAGAACCGGGCCGTTGGGAAGAAATTCCGGCGAGACCTGGGCCCGCGGGGGAAGCGTTGGTAAAGCTTCCTCGCGTCGCAGGCCCTGAACGGCGGCGGCCAGGGCCTGGACTTGCTGTACTAAGGCGTTGAACTGTTCCGGCTGGACCTGAGAAACTGGGTCAGCCGGAGTTGGAGAATTCTGGACAGAGCGTCCAGGACTTTGCGGGGGACGCCGGGAGACGTTGGAGGCTCCCTTACTTCTCAACTTCATGACTGCTACTCGGGCCCTTCCTCTAGCGCCAACTGTTGCTGGAAATTGGACCCGGGGGCAATCTTCGGTCGAGGGAGAGGGAGCTGCGGGTCACCACGGCGGGGCGGCGACCAGTCGGCGGGCGGCGTCCTTCGTCTGGGGTGGCCGGAGAGAGGGAGCTGGGGGTCCTCACGGCGGGGCAGCGATCCATCAGCGGGCGGCGTCCTCCGTCTGGGTGCCTGCAGACAAACCGGTGGCCGGGTTTTCCGGCGCCGGCCCTCCGACGCTCAAGTCAGGGAGGGGGCAGATAGTGCAAGGAGGAGATGAACAATGCTTGTAAGGCGCGGAATTTCCCAACCCCCTCCTGAGAGGCCAAGGCTCCCTTTTATAGGTGGGGGTCGGTTTACCTGTGATGTAACAGGGCGAGGCCATAGTACGGCTCGGCATGTGGCTCAGGTCGGCGCACAGTCAGGCGAATCATTGTGTTGATGTCGGCGGTGAGGGCGTCGTACGACCCGAACCAGTACGCTACCAGGCGAATCATTGCATTGGTGTCGGAGGTATGGCCGAGATCAGAGACTTATCATGGTTGACCAGACTCTGCTGGGCTAACTTGCCGTGGAGAGCCGAGGATCCGTAGATGTCAGGAGCCATGCGCATTAATGGTGGAGTAAGCCGGAGATCCACATTAATTGTAGAGTAAGCCGGAGATCCGCATTAATGGTGGAGTAAGCCGGAGATCCGCATTAATTGTGGAGTGAACCGGAGATCCGCATTAATTGTAGAGTGAACCGAAGGGTTACAGCGGCCATGCGCAATAAATGCTGAAGCAGTGGCAGGGTATGGTCCTTAGTTGGACCTCGGAGGAGTACGGCCGTAGTAGGTGGCTGACAAGGGTAGACCTTGAGCGTCAGGATTTTCCTAGGTCGGAGGTCTCGAGGTCGGATGTCTTGAGGTTGGGCGTTCCGAGGTCGGACGCCGACTTCGGCTGTTCAGGGTCGGCGATTGTGCGGCTTCTTGAGGGCATTTGTGTCACTTGGGGGGAAAAATCTTATTCCCCCAACAAGATGCATGGTCCCGACTTGAGACTTTTCTTGGGGGTATTTATCTTCAATAGTATCAGTTTTTTTCCACCAAAATAATCCTCATTCCAAGATTTCTAGTCTAATTGTTGGCTCCCGGCTTTATATTTTCTAGTTGTCAAAGCTACACCATACTTGAGAAAACTTTCATGCGCATGTGATATCAACAAAGAAAATTGTTGGGGGAAATACAATAAGAGGACGAAACCAATCGGACTGAGGCACGGAAATCTCGCTTTCTTTAAGGAGATTCAAGCCCTCTGTGGTTGGCAAAGCCTAGAACCGGTGCAGCAGAAAATACTTTGTCTTGTCTCCTCTGCGATACAACAATCCGATGATTGTCATACGACAAGAATCAACTCTGCACAAGTAGTCAAGCCCAATGCTCCACCAAAGAAACACCCTTCTTTGCCAAGAGCTCTCTTAAAGTATTTTTTGTGAGTAAAATGAAGTGATATTATTTATATTTGGAATGAAGGGGGGAGAAGGGTTTATATAGAGAGTTTGGAATTTTAAATTTATGAGAGTAATAAAATCATAAATGCACTAACTCCCCCACCAAATATATTTTCCAAAACAGTTCATGAATTATTCCCATTTATTTCTCCATGAACCCTTCATCTCCCCAAATACATGAACTATTCATGAATCATTAAATACGTGAACCTCATAAATGATATAAATATTAAACTTTAATATTAAAATGCACCAACATTTCCCCACTCATTTTAATATTAAAACCAAAGTTTAGAAAGATTATTAGGCAAAGAGAGATCATTATGCATCATAAAGGTGTGCTCTGCATTGAACCTTCACTTAATGAAATAGCAATCTCTACTCCAGAGCCAGTAGTAGTCTCAAACTTGAACTATGGATGCTTAGGGAATATAAAGAATTACTGCTCACACATAATAATGCAGATGTTGACATGAGCTTTATTAGCCAGCACGTTACGTCCATGTGCTATCCCAGTTTCATAAGCGTTTTTTAAAATGAGCCCAATTCTAATAGGAAGCGGCCACACTTCCATGCTCACATAGGTGAAATCTGTAAAGAGTGCTCTTGTAATATTGACACCCCACTCATACAAGCTACAGATTTTCATTAAGAGTTTTGAAAAACTCAACCTCCACAACATTATAGGATAAATGCACCTTTAGGGATGGGAAAAAAAATTATGCATTTCTTTCGACTACCATATAATTCATTTTTCCCATTGAACCTAGTTTTCAGGATCTCTGGTCCCTAGGTTATGTATCCTCACATATGGTTCTTCATTGTATAGGCTTCAGTCCCATGCCCCTCGATGTATTCCATACTCTTTTTCTTGACAATGCCTTAGTCAGTAGATCTGCAAGATTATCACAAGATTTAATGTAATCCACATTAAATATGCAGGTACTCAAATAAGATCTCATAATACTGTGTTTTCTCTTGATACTCCTAGATTTACCGTTATAATAATGGTTTTTCACTCTACCAATTGCAGCAGTGCTATCACAAGGAATTATCATAGATAGAACTGGTTTCTCTCAAAGAGAAATTTCATACAACAAATCTCCAACCAGTTTGCTTCCTTACTAGCTGAAGCTAAAGCTATAAGTTCAGCCTCCATAGTAGAGTTAGCAATAATAGTTTGTTTTTTAGATTTCCAACATATAGCACCACCACCCAATGTAAAAATATAACCAAAGGTAGAGAGAGAATCACTTGATAATGTGTTCCAATTTGCATCACTAAAACCTTCAAGTACAGTAGTATAATTTTTATAAAACAACCCATAATTTTTGGTACCAGATAAATATTTCATAACCCACTCAATGGTATGCCAATGTTCTTTACCTGGCTTGCTAGTAAACTTGCTAACTACTGCCACTGCATACACAATGTCAGGTCTAGTACAATCAGTTGCATAACGCAAGCTCCTAATAATACTAGCATACTCCTTTTGGTTAATCACATCAATCTCATTTTTCACACGAAATAAATGAATATTAGCATCAAAAGAAGTAGCAACATGCTTGCAATCAATATAGTTATACTTTCTCAAAAATTTTTCAATATAATGCGACTAATTAAAAAATATTCCATCACAAGTTTTTGAGATTTTCATGCCCAAAATAAAATTAGCCTCACTAAGATCTTTCATTTGAAAATGGCTACAAAGCATATTTTTTGTTTCATTTATAATATGCAAACTTGAGCCAAAAATCAATAAATCATCTACATAGAGGCTAACAATAACATATGCATTTTTCCAAGATTTATGATATATGCACTTATCATATTCATTTGGTTTATAGCCATTCTCAATCATATAGAAATCAAAATTTTCATGCTACTGCTTAGGAGCTTGTTTTAAGCCATATAGAAATTTGTTAAGCTTACACACTTTACATTCTTGACCATGCTCCACAAAGCCTTCAGGTTGATCCATATAAATTTTCTCATCCAGGTCCCATTTAAAAAACAGTTTTTTACATCTATTTGATGAATACTAAGATTATGAATTGCAGCCACCACAATTAATAATCTAATGGATGTAACTCTAGTGACTGGGGAAAATGTATCGAAAAAATCAAGGTCAGCTTTTTGTTTAAAACCTTTTGCTACAAGCCTAATCTTAGAATCATTAGGTTTTAGTTTTTTTTGGAGGACCCATTTACAACCTATAGTTTTACAACATGTGATAATTCCACTAATTTCTAAGTTTGATTAGAAATTAGAGAACCCATTTAAAGCTTCTTGTAAAGTCAAAGGAGTTTCCTCCGTATTAAAAACATAATAGTCAGGGCTAAAATCTTTTTCAAATCTTACTCGTTTACTTCTTCTCATTTCAACTTCAAGATTTTCATAGTTTTGTAAAGAAGTAGAAGAACTGGGCTCACATAAATCTAAAATGTTGACCCCTACTATTTTCAGTTTTGAAAGAAAATTTATCTTCATAAAAAATAGCATCACCCGACTCAAAAAACACATTATTTTCAATATCCAAAAATCTATAGGCTGTACTATTTGCTGCATATCCAATAAAATCACAAGTGATAGCTCTAACACCTAGTTTTAGTCTTTTAGGATATATTAGCCTTACAAAAGCTAAACAGCCCCAGACTCTCAAATATCCCAAATTTAGCTTATACCCTTTCTACAACTCCAAAGAAGTGGGTTTTGTTTTCTTATGAGGCACCCTATTCATCACATGATATGTAGTCAAAATTGCTTCACCCCAAAGATTTAAGGGAGCACTTTGAGTCAATCAACATGGCATTTGTCAAGTCAATCAAAGTTTTGTTTTTTCTCTCAGCTACACCATTAGATACAGGATAGTATGGAGGAGTAGTTTCATGAATAATTCTCAAAGATTGCACAAAAGTGTTAAAACACATAGATTCATACTCACGGCCTCTATCACTTTGAAATCTTTTAATTTTTTGACCAAATTGATTTTCAACTTCTTGGAGAAAATTTTTGAATTTTTCGAAAGCATCACTTTTATTTTTAAATAAGTAAACATAAGTATATTTTGAAAAATCACAATAAAAGTGATAAAATATCTATTCCTCCACGGGTTAAAATTCCTTCAAATTCACAAAGATTAGTATGAACCAGTTCTAACAATTCCTCCACGGGCACCAAAGTCTGCCCACCACCCTTCAACACACTGAACCATATAGATGTCTGTAATTATTACTGCAAGAGGTTCCTCAGTTAAATTAGCCTGAGGAGTAGGCCAACGTTTCCGGAATCTGTAAGTTCGAGCAATATGCCCACTTTCGCCACAGACAAAACATGTACCAAAAGAAGGGTTTTGTGAATGGGGTATTTGGTTCTTATTTTTCTGACTCGGGATTTTCCTACTATGAGGTTTGCCATAAAATTTTATATTTTTTCTCTTTGGCTTCAAGTGACTATTTTTAAAAAAATGATCACTAAGCAAAGCATTATTTGAAGCAATTAAATTTACCTTGGTGGTGGAATGTTCATTACTCTTTTGTGTAATCAATGCATCTTGGCCTCGAGCTTCCTCCACTTGGATCCGAGTGATCAAGGTCTCTAGGGACGTCTCTCTCTGCTTGTGGCACATAAATTTCTAAAATTTTCTCCATGATGGTGGTAGCTTGTCAATAATACCAGCCATAATCAGGTTATCCCCAATCTTGATGCCTTCAAATCTAACCTCTACAATGATTATTTGAAAATCTTGTGCTTGCTCAGCAACATATTTTCCATCCACCATTTGAAAGCAAAAAAATCGGCTTGCTGCATATTTCTTTGTGCCAACTTCTTCAGTATCATAGTTGCACTATAAAGCTTTCCAAATGCTCTTTGTAAAAGAGTAAGTAGTATCATAATAATCATAGTGTGGAGTGATTGATTAAAACCCCATTTGATTTTGATGAGCTCAAAGCATTTGAGTATATCTTTTAATTACTAATGAATTCAATTGAGTGTTTCAGTGAAAATCCTGTCTAAGTGTCCCAAGACTTGGTTCATAATTGTTGGATAAGTTAAGGAGTCTGTTTGAACCAATGTCTGAGACTCGAGTCGACTCCCGAGTATCACGAGTCGACTCCAAGCGTATCAAGTTCACTGGCACGAGCTCGAGTCGACTCCAGATGAGTACGAGTCGACTCCGACTGAGAACAGACAGAAGAACAGAAAGGATCAACTCAGAACCTGTCAACGAGTCGACTCCTGAAGTGCGCGAGTCGACTCCAATGTTCACCAAGTCGACTCCAGGGAAGTAAGAGTCGACTCCAAGCAGTCACAGGCAGAAAAATCAGAGAGCAGTTTTCGGGTCTGAGATTCGAGTCGACTCCAGTGGAACGCGAGTCGACTCCGATGGTTGACAGGTCGACTCCAAAGAAAGCAAGAGTCGACTCTCAGCGGTACACAAAGAAAGTCAGAGACCATTTTATGGACTCTGAGATTCGAGTCGACTCCCGCAATACGCGAGTCGACTCCAAGACACCGCGACCCCAAGACAGACAGAAAACCAAGTTACTGCCTCTGAGATTCGAGTCGACTCCCAGACAGCTCGAGTCGACTCCAAGACAGCTTCACGTCAAAAGGCAGAAGACCATCTTTCGGAAACTGAGAGCCGAGTCGACTCCAAGGAAGTTCGAGTCGACTCCAAGACTGGACGAGCCAAAAGACAGAGGATCGGAAGTTCGGGCTCTGAGATTCGAGTCGACTCCCAGGACAGTCGAGTCGACTCGAGTGGACAAAATTCAAAATTGGATCCACGGACTTCAGTGGATGAGCCGACTCCAAAATTGCCAAGTCAGCTCCAGAAGTTGACGAGTCGACTCCAGGTCAAGACGAGTCGACTCCCAGTCGTGAAGGCAACTTTAATTCAAATTTGGAACAGTTGCCGAGTCGACTCCGGAAAAGCTTGAGTCGACTCCCGCTACAGCCGAGTCGACTCCTGATCGTGCGAGTCGACTCCAACCCACCAACGGTCATATTGTCAGGCTGCGCAGAGTGTTCAGAACGAGCAGAAAAAGCACTCTAACGGCTAGTTTCCGTGGGGGTTGGCTTAAATAGCCACAGAGGACTGTAGCAAGGGAGAGAACAACTATTTCACTCCAACTAATCAAGCATTCAAGCTCCGCAACGTGCTCTTCAACGAAAAAGAGGAAGATCTGCATTTACTGCTTCCAACTACATCTTCCCAGCAATTAAAGCCTCCTTCTCCTGCATTCAAGTCGACTACTCTTTCAAGAGGAGACCAGAAGTTTAAGAAGCCATTCCTCATCTCCAATCTAAAAGCGTTTGAGGCTTCTTAACTTCATTTATTGTTCATATTGTTTTCATCTGCTTTTTGAGAAGCTCATTTTCTGTTTTCTTTTTACAACTTGTATTTACTTGGTTCAATCGGGGATTGAATCAAGGGGATTGAGGTTGGTTGGTGAGCCGAGTTAAAACCAACGTGTGTAAGGGTTCGATTGTGATCCCGGGAAAACAATCGGGGGTGGTTCTAGTCGGTGAGCCTGGAAAAACCGACCGAGTTCGTTGTGAGCTCGTAAAACAACAAGTTTGGTTGTGAGCTTGGAAAACAACCGGCTGTAATCCAAGGGGATTATAGTGAATTCCCAAGTGAGACTTGGGGAGTGGACGTAGGAGCAAAGGTTAGCTCCGAACCACTATAAAACTTGTATTTGTGATTGATTGTCTCTCCTTCTTCTCATTTTATATTACTCACAGTACATAGTAATTAATTAAATAACTTGCAATAGTTTTTAATTAATCATCCATAACGTCTTAAATTATCTAAATTATTTTAAAACCCAATTCACCCCCCCCTCTTGGGTTGTCTATCTGGGCAACAAGTGGTATCAGAGCCTAAACTCTTCCACCCAAGAGTAAAAGATCGAAATGACAACCCCATTTGGATCTTCCCACATTGAGGGTCAGTCCACCCAAAGACCCCCATTCTTTAATGGGTCTGACTACTCATATTGGAAGGCTAGGATGAGAATATTCATCCAAGCCCAAGACTATGAGATGTGGACTATTGTAGTAAATGGGCCATACATCCCATCCATATATGTAGATGGTGTCAAGGTACCCAAACTAGAAACGGATTGGGATGAACATGACATGAGGAAGGCACAACTAAACTCTAAAGCTATGAATGTGTTTTATTGTGCCTTAGATAGAAATGAATTCAATAGGGTCTCTACTTGCAACTCTGCAAAAGAGATTTGGGATAGACTTGAAGTGACCCATGAGGGCACAAATCAAGTTAAAGAATCCAAAATAAATATACTGGTTCATAAGTATGAACTATTTAGAATGGATTCTAATGAGACAATCACTAGCATGTTCACTAGGTTTACAGACATTGTCAATGGCCTAAAAAGCCTTGGCAAGAGCTATACTAACAGTGATCTTGTCAGGAAAATCCTTCGGTGTCTACCTAGGTCGTGGGAAGCTAAAGTGACGGCAATCCAAGAAGCCAAGGACTTGAACAAGTTACCACTAGAGGAGCTTCTTGGATTCCTAATGACGCACGAGCTAACCATGAAGCAACACAACGAGGAAGAGTCCTCCCATAAGAAAAAGGTAATAGCTCTAAAATCTACTTCATCTAACAAGGACTTATCTTGCAGTAGCAGCAGTGACGAAGAAGAGGATGAGGAAGATGATGGTGAGGCTCTTCTTGTGCGCAAGTTCAAGAGATTCATCAACCACAAGAAGTCCTATCATCAAAGGAGAGGCCCCTCAAATTTCTACCGCAAGGACAAAGGTAAGGAAAGGGAAAACGAGGGGATTGGGTGTTACGAGTGCAAGAAGCCGGGTCACATAAGAGCTGAATGCCCTTTACTGAAAAAGGGGAGCAAGTACAAAAAGAAGAAGGCTCTTGTCACGACTCTATCCGACTCCGACTCCGACTCATCATCCTCTTCATCGGATGAGGAACAAGAGGAAAAGGCCAATCTCTGCTTCATGGCCAATGAAAGTGAGGTAACATCCGAATCACCTTTAGATTTTACTTTTGATGAGCTTTATGATGCTTTTAATGAATTAATGATAGAATATAAGGCAATAAATCTGAAGAATAAAGAACTAAAAATAGCTAATCAATCATACATACTTAAGTACGATAAATTAGTTAAGGATAAGGACTTAATCACCAAAGAAAATATGGAACTTAAGACAAGCAATAAACTTTTAACTCAAAAGACTAATACCTTAACTAAAGAAAATGAAAGGCTAAATAAAGAAACATTAGAACCCAAAAACCATAAACAAATCCTAAACAAGGATCTCACAAAAGAACTTAATGATCTAAAAGCAGAAAATCAAACACTAACTAAAGAACTTAACAAATACAAACCCTTAGTTGAAAAATTTACCTATAGTTCTGAAAAGTTAAACATGATACTTAATAGTCAACGAGCCGTATTTAATAAAGCGGGGTTAGGATATAAACCAAGAAATAAACAAAAACTTCTTAGTAACTTCTTTGTTAAAGCTGGGGAAACTAAAACTAAGAAAATAACCTGCTTTTGTTGTGGAACTATCGGACATAAGATAAATGTATGTAACTATAGGAAAAGTAAAACAAAAAGGAAAATAAAAAGTGTATGGGTTCCAAAAGGAACCAACTTGACTAACCATGTAGGACCCAAGAAAACTTGGGTACCTAAGATGACATGATTTGCTTGTGTAGGAGTGTCTTGCAGCCAAGGTCAATAAAAACTGCTGGTATTTGGATAGTGGCTGCTCAAGGCACATGACGGGTGATAAAGATCAATTCTTCACCCTCGAAGCTAAGAAGGGAGGTGCTGTGACTTTTGGAGACAACAACCAAGGTCACATCATTGGTATTGGTAAAGTTCAAATCACCCCTTCTACTTTTATAGATAATGTTAGATATGTTGATGGTCTTAAGCATAACTTGTTAAGCATTAGTCAATTATGTGATAAAGGATATGATGTTATGTTTAAACCATCACTATGCATTATAACAAATCCTAATGATAACAGTTTAGTTTTTAAAGGGATTAGGCGTGGAAATGTATATGTTGTAGACCTAGAAGATCTTGCAAAACATAACCAATGTTTAGTTGTTAATGAAACTAAAGAAAATGATGCTAGTTGGTTATGGCACCGTAAGTTAGGTCATGCAAGCATGGACACAATAACTAAACTAGTTAAAAGAGACTCCGTGATAGGTTTGCCAAAATTAAAATTTGAAAAGAACAAAATATGTGAAGCATGTCAATTTGGCAAACAATCTAGGAACTCATTTAAATCCATAAAATGTGTCTCTACTTCTAGACCTCTAGAATTATTACACATGGATCTATTCGGTCCAACTAGAACAACAAGCCTAGGTGGAAATAAATATGGTCTAGTCATTGTAGATGATTATTCTAGGTACACATGGGTCATGTTCCTAGCACATAAGGATCAAGCATTTTCTGTCTTTAAGAAATTCCATAAAGAAGTAACCAATGCTAGAGATAACTCAGTAATAGCTATTAGAAGTGACCATGGTACCGAATTCGAAAATCAGTCATTTGAGGAGTTTTGTAGTAAAAAGGGGATAACCCATAATTTTTCAGCACCTAGGACACCACAACAAAATGGAGTTGTGGAAAGAAAAAATAGAACACTAGAAGAAATGGCTAGAACTATGTTATGTGAAAGTAACCTCCCTAAGTACTTTTGGGGAGAAGCCATTAATACTTCTTGCCATATATTAAATAGAGTTTTGTTAAGACCCATTATAAAGAAAACACCTTATGAACTTTGGAAAAACAGAAAACCAAAAGTTAATTACTTTCATGTTTTTGGATGTAGGTGTTTTGTTCATAATAATGGAAAAGATAATCTAGGTAAATTTGACTCTAAATCGGATGAAGGAATATTCTTAGGTTATTCTACAACTAGTAAAGCCTATAGAGTCTTTAATAAAAGAACCTTAGTTATAGAAGAATCTATACATGTTGTTTTTGATGACTCTAGTGACATCTCGTCTAGTAAGAAGATTAATTTTGATGATGATGTTGAAATACTTGAAGAAAAGATAGATGAGATGGGATTTCAAGATAATAATCAAAAGTTGATTGAAGGAGAATCATCAAGCCAAGAGGGTATTGTGGATCATGGGCTAACTAAAGCTTGGAGGTATGCTCATGGGCATCCTAAGGAACTAATTCTAGATGATCCATCTCAACCCGTTAGGACTAGAGCATCCCTTAGGAATTTGAATAACCATCTAGCTTTTGTTTCACACTTTGAGCCCAAACATATAGAAGAAGCCGAAAATGATGTAAATTGGATAAATGCAATGCAAGAAGAACTAAACCAATTTACTAGAAACAAAGTGTGGAATCTAGTAGAGAGACCTTCTGAATATCCAATTATAGGTACTAAATGGATATATAAAAATAAGCTAGATGAAAATGGAATTGTTATAAGGAATAAGGCTAGACTAGTAGCAAAGGGTTATAATCAAGAAGAAGGCATAGATTTTGATGAAACCTTTGCTCCCGTAGCTAGACTTGAGGCTATTAGATTATTATTAGCATATGCATGCTCTAAGGACTTCAAACTATATCAAATGGATGTAAAAAGTGCTTTTTTAAATGGGTATATTAATGAGGAGGTATATGTAGAACAACCTCCTGGTTTTGAAAATCATCAATATCCCAATCATGTATATAAACTAAACAAAGCACTTTATGGTTTAAAACAAGCACCTAGAGCATGGTATGAGAGGCTTAGCAAATTCCTATTAGAACATGAATTCTCTAGGGGAAATGTAGATACAACATTATTTCTAAAAAAGCAAAATAAGGATATGTTATTAGTACAGATTTATGTTGATGATATCATTTTCGGTGCTACTAACAATCGCCTCTGCGAAGAGTTTGCTGATTTGATGCAGAGTGAGTTTGAGATGAGCATGATGGGAGAGCTGAACTACTTCCTCGGGCTTCAAATCAAACAGTCTGAAGGAGGCATCTTCATCAATCAAGCTAAATATATCAAGGAGATGCTCAAGAAGTTTGATATGGAGGGAAACAAATCAATCAGCACCCCCATGAGCTCATCATGCAAATTAGACCAAGATGAATCAGGTAAATCTGTAGATCAAAAACTTTATAGAGGTATGATAGGATCTTTACTGTATCTTACTGCAAGTAGA
This sequence comes from Phoenix dactylifera, assembly GCF_051530095.1. Classification (NCBI taxonomy): domain Eukaryota; kingdom Viridiplantae; phylum Streptophyta; class Magnoliopsida; order Arecales; family Arecaceae; genus Phoenix; species Phoenix dactylifera. The sequence goes on from NC_143191.1 coordinate 58,562,079, forward strand.
CCTGATATTATGTTTAGTGTGTGCATGTGTGCTAGATATCAGGCTAATCCTAAAGAAACACACCTAGCTGCAGTTAAGAGAATTTTTAAATACTTAATAGGAACTAAGAACATAGGGCTATGGTACTCTAAAGAATCTAGCCTAAACTTAATAGGATACACAGATTCAGACTTCGCTTGATGTAAGCTTGATAGAAAAAGTACCAGCGGGTCGTGTCAATTTCTAGGAGAAAACCTTATCTCATGGTTTAGCAAGAAACAAAACTCGGTTGCATTATCCACTGCAGAAGCTGAATATGTTGCAGCCGGGAGTTGTTGTGCTCAAATCTTATGGATTAAACAACAGTTAGAAGATTATGGCATTAAACAAGATAAAATTCCCATTAATTGTGATAATACAAGTGCCATAAATCTAACTAAAAATCCAATTCAACATTCAAGAACTAAACACATTGAGATAAGACATCACTTCATAAGAGATCATGTATTGAATGGTGATGTGACACTCCAATTTGTTTGTACTGATAATCAATTAGCAGATATTTTTACAAAACCCCTAAGTGAAGAGAGGTTTAGTGTGCTTAGGAGGGGATTAGGAGTGATTGATCCATCCTAGTGGTAGTTTCCACTAGATTCATTGATTTTGATGATTACAATATGGTTAAAATAGAGTTCCTTTTCAATGATCATCAAATCAGATCTTAATTAGGTGATTTTCCCTCATTTGGCACGATTATAGCATGATTTTTAGGTGCGTGCCAAGGTTAGAGACGACTCGAGTAAGTTACAAAGCCGGCTCCTAAGGGGGAGTCGACTCGCGCATTGGCGGGAGTCGACTCGCAAAGATGGCAGCAGAGGGGGAGTCGACTCGCATATTGTCGGGAGTCGACTCGAGGCCTACAGGCGCATAAGGAGAGTCGACTCGCGCATATTCTGGAGTCGACTCGAGGTCGAGTCGACTCGCGACTCAGTGGAGTCGACTCGCAGTCGGGATCCGACTTTTTAACCCTAGATTTGTCGTTTCGAAAACACTTTTCTCTCAAGCCGCCACTGTTCAAAAAGCCCTAGAGCCGACTCCTAGGTCGTCCCCGATCGTCTCCAACCCTTTTTCCGTCGATTTTTCACCGGTTCTTAGGGCTTTCGTCCGTTCCTAGGTCGTTTCCGGTCCGTCCCAAGCTTCCTCCGTCGACCCTTCTCCGTCCTTTAGGTTCTTCATTCCATTTTAGGTCAAAATGCCACGTAAGACCGTGGTTAGGAAGAGGTCCCATCCCGAGGCCGGTCCCGAGCGGCGCTCCAAGGCGCGGCACGATCCCGCGAGGCAACCACCTCCGGCTCGTTCCCCGCCTAGGGCGGTTCCCGCGAGGCCATTGGCCGGGAAGGTCGTCTCCACCGGGAGGTATGTCGATTTCGACTTCCTCTCCTGGGAAGGTTTCACCATAGGTGAAAGACTTAGGGTCCAGGGCTTAGAGTTCTTCCTTACATTGGACCTCCCCACATATCCAGGGCTCGTTAGAGAGTTTTACGGTACCGTCCATCGGGGAGATGGGGGTATCGAGGGCACAGTAGCCGGTGTCCCTGTGTTTGTCACGGAGGATCTTATTGGCCACATCCTCCACCTTCCACTAGTAGGGGTGGCTCCCACACATCCCGAGGACAGAGTTGAGGCCCTTACGGCCGTTCTCGGGCATCCACCCCAGTCACCCGTAGACGAGGTATCCGCCAGCTCACTACCGATTGAGATGCGGATCCTCTTGAGTATACTGTCTAGGTCCATCTTCCCTAAGACAGGGAGATTTGATTTTGTAAATGAGAGGGACCTAGCTCTTATGTTCTATATGCTTCACGACACCCCAATCAACTTCCCTAAACTCATATAACGATACATGTGTGAGCCCCTAGATAGACCTAGGCTCACCCTCCCATATGGCATGATATTCACCCTTCTGTTTAGGGAGTACGAGGTTCCCATTCCTGACGGGGAGCCCTTTCACGCTTTGCGATGGACTGATCGCACGTGTGCGGGGACCCTACACAGGATGGGATTTCGGAAGAGAGAGGGGGTATGGGTTAGGAAGTCTACCCTCACCGCTCAGACCACCAGACCTTCACCCAGTCCTGAGCCCGATTCAGACTACCCAGACCTTCCAGACCATCCAGACCTTCCATCCACTCCTCCTGCTCCTACCACCTCCGCCGGACCTTCCTCCTCGGCACCACCCTCTATGGCGGTCCGGATTGATCCTGAGCAGCTCCGGGAGCTGCGACAGGAGATAGTCAGAGAGGTGAGGGATGAGCTGCTTCGGGAGCTCCGAGGTGCGGTGCCTGCTCCCACTCCTGCACCCGTATCTTCTCAGTTGGTCCCTTCCTTGACAGCCGTGACTGACATGACGGCTCATGTACGGGAAGAGATCTACAATGTCCGGAGTTTGGTCCAGGCCCAGTTCCAGAGCATGAGTGAGGTCACGAGCACCACTCGACAGATGCGAGAGGACATAGGTCGTGACATGCACACCACCACCGAGGGGGCCGAGCGCTTGTCGAATGTACTCATCGACAAGCTGGACGCACTTCAGACGTCAGTGACTGGGCTTCAGACGTCGGTGACTGAGCTCTCCACTACACATAGCAGAGCCACTACGTCTATTATCACGCAGCTCGGACATGTTACAGATGCAGTCACCCTCCTCATGGAGCAGAGCCGATTGAGAGGAGGAGCACCATCCTCGAGAGGAGGAGCCACATCCTCGAGAGGAGGAGCCACCTCATCGAGAGGGGGAGATACATCCTCGAGGGGGGGATCTTCATCCTCGAGGAGACCATAGATGGTCTTTTTGTTTTGTTTTGTATTGTTTTGCTTTACTTATTGTATGCTCAAATGTATTCACATTCATATCAATACAATGAGTAGACGTCTTATCTTCATTTCTGTGCCATTTGATGATTGGTTGTGCCATTTGTGCCATTGATTGTGTGTGATTACCTCCTTTTTGATATGATGACAAAAAGGGGGAGAAATATGTATAAAATATGTAAAAGGGGAGAAACATGGATAAAATATGTAAAAGAAATCAATAAAAAGATAAACTCTTAAAAACACACACAAATTTGTTCTAAGTGGATTCGGTACCTCGAGGCTCATTATCTCTCTTTTGGGGCTCCTAATGGAGTAATCTCCAGAATCTATTCAAGGGATATTCGGAGATTAGCTAAATCTTACTCATGAACAAATTGACAGATTTTTCCCTCTAAAAACCAAAAAATTCAGTTCAAAAACTTCAAAGCATTAAAAGAAAATTCAGAGAATCAAAACATAGTTGAATGCATATGTTGAGGGGGAGAATCTGAATTTTAATCAAACTAAATCATTAATGACATATAAGCCAAACAATTGATTGCATAATATGAAGGCTTATATAATTCCAAATGAAAGGGGGAGCTTTAACTCCGAAATTTAATGTTTCACTCCTTTCAAGCTTGGATAAATTGAATTACCAGACATTTGAATTCATTTATGGATTTTATTTCATTATTTATTGAGCAATTCATTTTACATATACTCAATGTTTTGTCATCATCAAAAAGGGGGAGATTGTGGAGTGATTGATTAAAACTCCATTTGATTTTGATGAGCTCAAAGCATTTGAGTATATCTTTTAATTACTAATGAATTCAATTGAGTGTTTCAGTGAAAATCCTGTCTAAGTGTCCCAAGACTTGGTTCATAATTGTTGGATAAGTTAAGGAGTCTGTTTGAACCAATGTCTGAGACTCGAGTCGACTCCCGAGTATCACGAGTCGACTCCAAGCGTATCAAGTTCACTGGCACGAGCTCGAGTCGACTCCAGATGAGTACGAGTCGACTCCGACTGAGAACAGACAGAAGAACAGAAAGGATCAACTCAGAACCTGTCAACGAGTCGACTCCTGAAGTGCGCGAGTCGACTCCAATGTTCACCAAGTCGACTCCAGGGAAGTAAGAGTCGACTCCAAGCAGTCACAGGCAGAAAAGTTAGAGAGCAGTTTTCGGGTCTGAGATTCGAGTCGACTCCAGTGGAACGCGAGTCGACTCCGATGGTTGACAGGTCGACTCCAAAGAAAGCAAGAGTCGACTCTCAGCGGTACACAAAGAAAGTCAGAGACCATTTTATGGACTCTGAGATTCGAGTCGACTCCCGCAATACGCGAGTCGACTCCAAGACACCGCGACCCCAAGACAGACAGAAAACCAAGTTACTGCCTCTGAGATTCGAGTCGACTCCCAGACAGCTCGAGTCGACTCCAAGACAGCTTCACGTCAAAAGGCAGAAGACCATCTTTCGGAAACTGAGAGCCGAGTCGACTCCAAGGAAGTTCGAGTCGACTCCAAGACTGGACGAGCCAAAAGACAGAGGATCGGGAGTTCGGACTCTGAGATTCGAGTCGACTCCCAGGACAGTCGAGTCGACTCGAGTGGACAAAATTCAAAATTGGATCCACGGACTTCAGTGGATGAGCCGACTCCAAAATTGCCAAGTCAGCTCCAGAAGTTGACGAGTCGACTCCAGGTCAAGACGAGTCGACTTCCAGTCGTAAAGGCAACTTTAATTCAAATTTGGAACAGTTGCCGAGTCGACTCCGGAAAAGCTTGAGTCGACTTCCGCTACAGCCGAGTCGACTCCTGATCGCGCGAGTCGACTCCAACCCACCAACGGTCATATTGTCAGGCTGCGCAGAGTGTTCAGAACGGGCAGAAAAAGCACTCTAACGGCTAGTTTCCGTGGGGGTTGGCTTAAATAGCCATAGAGGACTGTAGCAAGGGAGAGAACAACTATTTCACTCCAACTAATCAAGCATTCAAGCTCCGCAACGTGCTCTTCAACGAAAAAGAGGAAGATCTGCATTTACTGCTTCCAACTACATCTTCCCAGCAATTAAAGCCTCCTTCTCCTGCATTCAAGTCGACTACTCTTTCAAGAGGAGACCAGAAGTTTAAGAAGCCATTCCTTATCTCCAATCTAAAAGCGTTTGAGGCTTCTTAACTTCATTTATTGTTCATATTGTTTTCATCTGCTTTTTGAGAAGCTCATTTTCTGTTTTCTTTTTACAACTTGTATTTACTTGGTTCAATCGGAGATTGAATCAAGGGGATTGAGGTTGGTTGGTGTGCCGAGTTAAAACCAACGTGTGTAAGGGTTCGATTGTGATCCCGGAAAAACAATCGGGGGTGGTTCTAGTCGGTGAGCCTGGGAAAACCGACCGAGTTCGTTGTGAGCTCGTAAAACAACAAGTTTGGTTGTGAGCTTGGAAAACAACCGGCTGTAATCCAAGGGGATTATAGTGAATTCCCAAGTGAGACTTGGGGAGTGGACGTAGGAGCAAGGGTTAGCTCCGAACCACTATAAAACTTGTGTTTGTGATTGATTGTCTCTCCTTCTTCTCATTTCATATTACTCACAGCACATAGTAATTAATTAAATAACTTGCAATAGTTTTTAATTAATCATCCATAACGTCTTAAATTATCTAAATTATTTTAAAACCCAATTCACCCCCCCCCCCCCCCCCCTTGGGTTGTCTATCTGGGCAACACATAGAAATTATCGACAAGGCAATTTAAGAGATAACATCGACAATTATACTCATCTCTAGTATATTTGTCAACTTTCTCTTGATGAGCTTGATACTTTTCATCTGTCATCTTCTCGGTTGAGATCTTGGTTGGATTTTTCTCAGTGAGAATGTAGAAAATATTGAGAAGACTCAAATAGAACAACACCTTGCTTTTCCATCTTTTGAAGTGGGCTTCCTTGAAACGGATGGGCTTGTTAAGATCTCCAACATTACCATCATGCTTTATAGGAATTGGCTCCATTTCCATTGGTTCTCTTTAAAATTGTTGGGGGAAATACAATAAGAGGACGAAACCAATCAGACTGAGGCACGGAAATCTCACTCTCTTTAAGGAGATTCAAGCCCTCTGCGGTTGGTAAAGCCTAGAAACCAGTGCAATAGAAAATACTATGACTTGTCTCCTCTAGGATACAATAGTCCGACGATTGTCATACGGCAAGGACCAACTCTGCATAAATAGTCAAGCCCAAAGCTCCACCAAAGAAGCACCCTTCTTTTTTTTGGTGTACAATAGGAGGCGAGGGGGAGGGGCAGAACCCCACCTGCGTAGCAACCCCCACTGGGCCCCCATTCCACCAAAGAATGTTCGATATGGGTCGTAAATTTCCGCATGCCCTTCCCAACCCGTGAAAAATCCCACTAGGCCATCCACGTGTGAGTACGTCACTCCAGTGCCACCTCAGTACTAATGGAAGGAAAGCATATCCACATAAAGCCATCCAGGCGTGGGGCATGCGGTCCCCTGATTTAATCGATGCCCACGCATTTCGAATCCAAACAACTCGGATAGAATCCAAGCCCCCTTACCAGCAAGCTACCACCTTGGTGGTAGAAACACCCTTTTTTGCCAAGAGCTTTCTCAAAGTATTTTTTTTTGAGTAAAATGAAGTGATATTATATATATTTGGAATGAAGAAGGAGAATGGTTTATATAGAAAGTTTGGAACTTTGAATTTATGAGAGTAATAAAAACATAAATGCACTAACTCCCCCACCAAATACATTTTTTAAAACAGTTTATGAATTATTTTCATTTATTTCCCCATGAACCCTTTATCTCTCCAAATACATGCACCTTTCATCTCTCCAAATACATGAACCATCCATGAATCATTAAATACACGAGCCTCATAAATGATATAAATATTAAACTTTAATATTAAAATGCACCAACGGAAATTTAATATACAGGTGGCAAGCAATTTGGAAAGGCGTGTAATTAACAGGTACCCATGATCAAGTTTTTCAGGCATCAATATTTTCTACTTTATAAATTAAGATTCTGAGGATAAGTGATGCTCGGGCGCAGCTCTCAGTTCGGATAAAGTTTTTTGTACCAATAACGTTCCAAGGACTGAACCATATAAAAAATCTAAACTGATTTACTTATCTTCAGCAGGACAAAGAATTATCAAACTAAATGCTTTCTTCCAATCCACAATATATATGAAGGCTACCTTGCTTGTGATATCCCCATAAAAGGTCGAAATTCTCATGCTAAACTGAATGAGGGAAAGAAATAGAGATCGTTTCAACCTGCATAGAAATAACATCTAGTTTGATCCAATTTATGATGAGAAGAATTCAAGAAGATTTCTAATCATTCGAATCCATGTTAAACCAGGTGCCTGCCTGATCAGTAACCTTGTTGAGGAAAATCAGTAACTGGATTTTCAAGTTTTGAGTATGTAAAACTTATGGGAACTTCTGACTTTGGAGTTATACCATATCCCGAAAGTAGGAAAGTAATTTTTCTATCATCTGATCAGCAAGAATACTAAGAATAAGAATTACTTGAAATATGAAATCTGATAAAAAAGGAGAGGAGAAAACGTAAGTATCTGGAGCATGGGATCGACACCAGACACAACTTGATTTGGCAAATGCATGCTTCCCCAGAATCATGGCATCATCTTGATAGGAAAGTGCTCCATCTCCCAAGGTCCAAAAGAGTAATGTCACCAGGCTCCTATTACGTTTGGGAACAATTCTGCATCACGCGGCAAGAGAGGATTCATGTAGCTAGGGCTGGGAATCGGATAGATCCGGCCAAATACCGATCGAGTTGGATGCCGGTCGGGTTATCTGTTACCGGGTTATCTGTTTATTAAACAGATAATCCGACCCGACGTATATAATCCATTTATTAAACAGGTTAAATGGGTTAGACATATTTTTAATATGTTAAATGGATTTAAATAGGTTAAACAGTTTAAGAGGATTCGGTTGAACAGGTCAGAAACAGGTTAAGTAGATTTTAAATGGGTTAAACTAATTTTAAACTGGGTAAATATATTTTAAATTGGTTAAAAAGATTTTAAACAGGTTAAACGGGTCAAATCATAATTCGATCCAATTATTAAACGAGTTAAATGGGTTTAAACCTAAACCCAACCCATTTAATGAACGGGTTTAAATGGATCGATCCATTTACGATCTAAATTTATTTATGTCAAATCCAAATCTACTTAAAGCGGGTTCATGTTATAAATTGTCATCCTTCGATGTGGCTCATGGGATTTGTAACCAAACATTGGAGCTCATTAATTATGAAATTGCCTGATCAACAACTATTGGCCGGATGTACTTTCTAGTTTGCATAGAAGTTACAGAATCTTAACCGCATCCAAGGATGGGTATCCAATGCCTATGGCTAATCTACTAGTTGATGGGGCATTTGGTCCAAGCCGATATTTTATGGGCGACGACCCATTATATAATTCGCCAGCAAAAGAGAATTCTACACAAATAGGCAAGGGTAGACAAGAGTAGTTTGGGTTTTTTTGATTACTAGACTATATCTGCTTCCCATAGTCAAATGAATTGAGGGGTAGCACTTGTACAAAAGCAAAGTTCTAACCACTTGATGCCTCCAACAACTAAAGGGAAAGATGATAATGAAGTTTTACCTCTTCGCGTATGTTGATCGATTTAACCAAGCCCTACTGTTAGCGAGCCTTATTTTTCGAGAGTAATAGCAAGCAAAAGTACAACAACTTGGAATGTAGTCTCTCGTCTAAGAGACCCTTTTGGCGGCTAGAATGAGCTATATGAATAGCATCGATCGTTACCTCATGGCTGTTCTTCCGCTCTTCTGAGCGACAAATCAAGGTCCATTGCTTGAAATCAATAAGACAATAGAAACGTCTTTCTTTTATTCTCCACTTGTTGGAGACCATGGGGATCCGGAATTTGAGAAACTAATTGACAACAATCAACTGATAGGATTTTGGGATAGGTATATGACTGCATGAAACCAAAAACATCAGCAAGGACTTTGAACAGGGCAAACTACAAAGTGGGAGGGTAGGGGAGAAAGTTGAGAGCCAGCTAGGCCTTGAAGGGCTGAGTAGTAGGAGACTGTTCATAGAAAGTTTCAGGCCCCAATCTTCCGGGCCAAGAGGGAGGGCTTTTTCTGGTGCCTCAGCTATCAAAGAGGGAGGAGACTTGGAAGCATCGCAGTTATCTATTTCAAATAATTCATTACTATGCATTTTATTCATGATTTGAAAAATTGCAAACTTTTCACAAGCCACTTATGGATTGGCGAATTAATCATAGAATGATCTAGCTTTCTTGTGCACTAATGAGTAATTTGCCAATTATAAAATTTACTGAATATTGTGACCGACACATTCATTTATTTGTGGATTCCTGTAAGTGGTGGACAATCTTGGATCAGAAGCCTTTATGAGGTGGTGACTGCTTCATGCCAAGTTGCCAACATATTCTGCTTCATTCCACAGCCACCTCATTAGGTAGGAATCACATCGGCATCTACTCCACCCTTTAGATGTAAAGCTCAAAAAAAAAAAAAACCTTTTAATGGTAAAGTCAAATTGTAGATATTTAAAAGCTGTCGTCTGGTAATAGTTAGGTCGACAAATATTTGAGCATAATATCTACATCCGTGCAGTAATTTTAATACATGTCAAAGACAAGACTATATCAAGAGGAAGCATTATTTTATTCTTCAGCATTAGGACCTTATGCCTAATTACTATTCTATAATAAAGATGTTACACTGTATCTCACGTTCAGAAGGTACACCAATGAAAGGAATCTCTCCTCATGCCCTCCAAGGCTCATCTAGGGTTTCGAACGAGGAGTTGACTTATTAACCAAACCGGTCTTGACCCGATTAGACCCGACTAGATCCATATTTCAAGCCCCATGGATGCTCAGGATAAAAGCTAATTTGGATTAAGAGAAAAATGGAGTGGCCTAACCCCAATTTATTCCAACTTGGCCTGAAAATCCAGATCATAGAAAACTCTCCTCTGTCACCCTAAATATCCTTCTAAATTTATCAAATGATTCCTTATTTAAACTAAACTCTATTTATCTGAATTATCGTATCAATTTTAGCTTCGTAATTATATTTAGAATTATAGTTTGCAAACTTATGACCTAATGGTCATTTTCATGGATCAAGTTAAAATATTTTGAATGAAAATAAATATTTAAGTTGGACTCGTTAATTTTATTCATTTTTTTAGTAATTTCATATTTAATTATCAAGTATTGTTTGATATATTTATTTTTTTCTAATATTTTATTGTATCATTCCATGATATCAAGAATTTCCGATAGTTAGCGAGATACTTTATACCTTTGTATTGGTCACGATTAATGAGCTTTCCTAATCATCTCGGTCTATGAACATAGGTCGAACTACGTAAATCCTCGTCTCTACATGTGCTTTATTTATTTTACTATCCTAAATTCTAACTCCTTTGTATAACAAATAAAAAATCAGCTAACTCTGCAATCTATAAATACAGAGCAAACAATTTCCAATTTGAATGGTAACTTCGTATGATGAGGTCGGAGGGTATCCCCCGAGCCCCAGAGCTCAGTTCCCACCAGTCTTAGACAACAGAAGCGATTGCTTCTCCTCAGAGGTATTGTCCGCTTTGAAGGGGGTCTCATAGTCTCTTCCCAATGCACGGTTTTGCCCCACAAAAGGCGCCTCTGAAGAGAAAAGGATAGCCCCCGTCCATTTAAGGAACAGACTTCTCCGCCATCTAGTTGATGTGGGACTAAGTTCGAAGCCTTTATTCCCACAACATAACCCTCCCAGCAGAGAGGTCTGTGCCGGGATTAAGGGCTCTCAACGAAAGCAACATTAATGAGGTCGGAGGGTATCCCCCGAGCCCCAAAGCTCAGTCCCCACCGGTCTCAGACAGTGGAAGCGACTGCTTCTCCTCAGAGGTATTGTCCGCTTTGAAGGGGGTTTCATATTCTCTTCCTAATGCATGGTTTTGCCCCACAAAAGGTGCCTCTGAAGAGAAAGGGGTAGCCCCCCTCCATTTAAAGAACAGACCTGTCCACTATCTAGTCGATGTGGGACTAAGTTCGGACTCTTTATTCCCACAACATAGTCCCCCCAGTAGAGGGGTCTATGCTGGGGTCAAGGGCTCTCGACGAAAACACCATTGATGAGATCGGAGGGCATCCCCCCGAGCCCCAGAGCTTAGTCCCCACTGGTTTCAGATAGCGGAAGCGACTGCTTTTCCTTAGAGATATTGTCCGTTTTGAAGGGGGTTTCATAATCTCTTCCCAACGCACGGTTTTGCTTCACAAAAAGCGCCTCTGAATAGAAAGGGGTAGCCCCCCTCCATTTAAGGAACAGACCTCTCCGCTATCTAGTCGATGTGGGACTAAGTTCGGACCTTTTATTTCCACAACGTAGCTCCCCCAGTGGAGGGGTCTGTGCCGGGGTCAAGGGCTCTCAACGAAAGCACCATTGATGAGGTCAAAGGGTATTCCCCGGAGCCCCAGAGCTCAGTCCTCACCGGTCTCAGACTGCGGAAGCGACTGTTTCTTCTCAGAGGTATTATCCGCTTTGAGAGGGTTTTATAGTCTCTTCCCAATGCACGGTTTTGCCTCACAAAAGGCGCCTATGAAGAGAAAGGGGTAGTCCCCTTCTATTTAAGGAACAGACCTCTCTGCTATCTAGTCGATGTGAAACTAAGTGCGGACTCTTTATTTCCACAACACACCGCAAATGAAAAGACTTCAACATGAACTTTTGAGTTGTCAAAGAACTTCTTTTTGTTTAAAGGCACCAATCATTAGACTGGCCAAGACAAGTCTTATGCATGATATACTTGAGAGAGTCTATTTAGCAGTCCCTTGCTGAAGATATTGGGGGGAAAAAAAAAGAACAAGAAGAATCCAGAGTTGGTCTTATATGCATGCATTATATAAATAACAAAAAGGAAAAGTGATAAACGAAACTTGTTTTCATTCTCTGCTATTTGTTTGAAAGTTTGATGCCGATTCCAGGTTTTTTATCCAGATCCAAGTAATAACACCCGAGAACCTCTTACCTAGATCATTTCGGGTCCCTGCTTCTGCGATAAAATTTGGGCGCCCCTGACTTTTTCTTTCTTTCCTTCGTTATTTTGAAATATTGATTTTTTTTTTTTTTTTAAGTAATAATTTTGAAACAGATGTGCCGCCATACATTTGTTTCGGTTCTGGGCAGATCCTTGAACTTCCGTCGGAATTTGGGTGCATCACCAAACTCATCGATCGGGATCTCTTCTGCCCGGAATTTCTTGGCCTTTTGTCTCTTGAATTTATCGCCACGGATTGTTTCTTCAAGTTTACATACAAAATCTGGCCTTGAAGAACCATCGGCGGTACCTATTTTTATCCCCGCAGAGGGGGCTCTTCATCGCGGTCGCCGTAATTGTTTCCGTGCTTCCGCCACAAATTTCTCGATCAGGACCTTTTCTTGCTTCTCTTCTTCACAGGGTCTCGACGCTTCAGGTGATGCGGATGCAGCAGGCGAGCACTTGGCCGCCGTTCCTGAGAAGGTGTATGCAGCCATCATGTCCTGCTCTGGTGCCGATCAGCTTCTGGAGAGCATTCTTGATTCGCTCGGAATACAGCCGACCACCGAGCTCGTGAATGATGTCATCCGAAGGCTTCGCTACGAGGAAAAATTAGCTTTCAGGTTCTTCACCTGGGCAGGCCATCAAGAAGGGTACAACCACGAGCCTCCCGTGTATGACGATATGATCGATATATTGTCCAGTACGAGATACAAGGCACGGCAGTTTGGGGTGGTTTGCGATATTCTGGATTGCATGAAGAGAAGGAACAAGAACACGGTGCCCATTGATGCTCTCCTAGCAATCTTGAGAACGTACACCGACAAGCATCTCACCCATCTCCGAAAATTCGCGAAGAAGAAAAGAATACGGCAAAAGACCCCGCCAGAAGTAGATGCATTTAACTTGCTGCTGGATTCTCTCTGCAAGTGCAGCTTGGTCAGGGAGGCAGAACTTATGTTCCACCGGGTGAAGAATAAGGTTGTCCCGAATGCGGAGACTTTCGATATTTTGTTTTATGGGTGGTGCAGAATGAGAGACCCTAAAAAAGCAATGAAGGTGCTCGAGGAAATGATGCAGATGGGTCACGCCCCGGAGAATTTCACATACAATGCTGCAATCGAATCCTTCTGCGGTGCAGGGATGGTTTCAGAAGCCAGAGAGCTTTTCGAGTTCATGAGAACTAAAGGCTCCGCCATATCTTCACCAACTGCCAGGACTTATAGTATCATGATTGTGGCCCTGGCGAAGTCCGATCTGATGGAGGAGTGCTTTAGACTGCTAGCTGATATGAGAAGCAGCGGCTGCCTTCCTGATGTGTCGACGTATATAGACATGATTGAAGGGATGTGTTTGGCTGGAAAGGTCGATGCTGCCTATAAGATACTGGAAGAGATGAGCAAGACAGGTTTTCCACCTGATATCCTCACATATAACTGCTTTCTCAAGGTGCTTTGCAAACTTAGGAAGGCTGAAGAAGCTCTAGTGCTTTGCGAAAGAATGATAGAATCAGGTTGTGAGCCTAGCGTCCATACTTATAACATGTTGATTACAATGTTTTTTGAGATGTGCGAACCGGATAGGGCTCTTAGCATGTGGGATGAGATGGATCGAAGAGGATGTGCACGTGTCGTGGATACTTATGGTATAATGATTGACGGGTTGTTCAATTGCAGGAGAACAGATGATGCATGTTTACTTCTGGAAGAGGTAATAAACCACGGGATGAAATTACCATATCAGAAATTCGATGCCATTCTGATGCGGCTATCAGCAATTGGAAATCTTCATGCCATCCATCGTCTATCAGAGCATATGAGGAGGTTCTACAATGTTGCGATGGCCAGACGTTTTGCCATAAGCCAGAAGAAGAAGAGCATGAGATTGAGGAGAAGATAGGCTTTCAGATTTCCAGTACAATCACCCAAGGTTTTATACTGAAGTCGAGTCGAAGCTACCTTCAGTTTGGTACTCATTAGCTCTCACCAATTTGTTTGTCAAGTAGTGTGCACTGATTACCAATGCCTCACAATGTCCTGATGCAACAAGCTTCTCTGCAAGATTTGGTTAGTCATGTCTGAAGATATCATTTTATAACTCAAATAGATCTGCTGGCTGTTTAGCATTTTGTCTACGGGATGAACCTCAAATAGTATAGCTTACATTGCTTAGCATCTGATGTGCCGATTGCTTTTCTGAAACCACGGCACCAACTTGCAACACTTAAGCTTTGCTGTAATTTTACATGCCTAATTTTAACCTTAACTGTAGCAATATGACATTTATAATATAGTCTAGGTTATATAAGATTGGCATACCAATATTCAATTTTATTACTACATTGTCAGTATTGTTATCTTTTGTATCAACTTGTGGGCTTTGACGGACAACTGACTAGACCATCATACTGAAGTAGGTTTCCAATCTGGACAGAATATGTTTTAGGAATGTAAGTTGATTTCTGCTATGCTTTTGAAACAAGATCAATCTTTCTAGTATTCTCAACTTCACTGATGCATCCATTTGCCTTTGGAGCAGGTGTGATATTGTATAATTGGAGAAACTACAAAAAATTGGTTCTCAATTAGCAAATTCCAATCATTATATACTTTATTCAAGGAAAAAAAAATATCAAATTGTTTTTGAGGAGGTCTAATTCAAAATTGTTCAGAACTTGCAGTAAATCCCTCAACCCCCGCCCTTTATTCAAATGATTAATGGAAAATAAGCAACATTGGTTTTTCTTGTTTTGAGTGATGCCGGCTACTAGATTTTCTGTTTTGTTTTTATTATGATCTCATTTTATGTCCCACTCTGCTGTGTTTTATTGATCAATGATAATTTTTGAGTCTACTGTAATTTTCCACTTCAGTTAATAAGGACATTAAATTCCTTCACTTGCCCATCTAAAAGTTGGTCTATGACTAGGAACATCATGCTATCTTAATTGGTTGCACATGTTATTTCTATGTTGTCCCTGCTTTTTGCTGGTAGTTTGAACAAGCCTTAATGCTTTTAGGGTTAACTAAATTATCTATGAGTTTGCATTTGAATCCAAATCCAAGAAGGATGTCTTCATAGGCTGGAAAATTTGATTAGAATTAACCATGAGTATATTTAGAATCCAAATCATGATACGGTTCCTTAGATCGCCTTCTAATGTCCATGTGTATACAAGTATTATTTTGTGAACAATTTATGATGCTTTTAATTACTGTAAGTTTTGACCACTAAAATTTACAAACACATCTATTACCTAAGTTTAATTTTTGAATGAGGTTTCTGTCACTGGCACAGTGCATGTCTACGTGCTGTGCTGTGCCATTGCTTCCCATGCATGGGCATGCACTATCACATAGCCATTCCACATGCTAGTCTAGGCTTTGCAAAGTGTTGTGCCAATTGATGTTGATCTGGCACTTCATTTCTTTCCCGGGAAGGATCTCTCTCTTTATTGGAACCTCATAAGAAATTAGACCACCTCAAATTTCTTGAGATATTAACTCCAAACCAAGTAACAGCTCCTAAAAATGGAGTTGAGTTCTGTGATTTGAGTCTTCACTGATGGAATTCTCAGGATTATCAGAGCACTTGTTCGTGGAATTTTAAGATCTTTGTCTATGATATTTTCGGATAAAGATGTATGCATATAGGTTAAAAAAAATATATACCTTCCCATATTAGTGATTTTGAAGTTGACAGTTGCTTTCCCGGGAGAGTCTGGGACTGCAAAAGCACATGACCTTCTGAGAATTACTATACTCAGTTGTTTTAGTCCACGTGTCTATCTTTTAGAATTTTGCCTAGCTTTAAATCTCCAGCAGTCGCAGGTCAAGGGGATACTCTGCTAGAAAAGCTTAGCTCATAAGTCTTCTTTCTTTCTTTTTTTTCCTTGGAGGAAGACCATTAGTCTTTTTGTGCCTCTCTCTCTCTCTCTCTCTCTCTCTCTCTTGGATAGCATGAGAAGATGGTGGTCATGGCATGTGGATATGAGGATGGATGGAAATCCTAGAGAGACTCCTCTTTTTGTAGAGGAGGGGAGGCATCATGGTTTCTATGTAAAGCATCCCAAAGTCGTCACTAGACTCTACTCCTAAGAGAGAGGATAAGGATAAGAGGCTGGCCTTACTTGACTACCACTAGAGTGCTGTTAGGACTCCAAGAGGGAGAGCAAATGGCACCGACCCCTTCTAGATGCACGCACTCCTATAAGGAGTGCATTCCATAGTTGGCACAAATATAGGTAGCGGCACCAGCCACCTTAATTTCCCTGGTTGGTGCCCCTACTTGGATCTCATCCAAGGGGCATCTAGAGTTGACTCAGGTGTGGTCTTGCTTGACCTGACCTAGCCCAATCATTATATTCAAACTATTTTCATAGCCCAATCCTTCTCCAATCAAATCTGGATCTTTTTATGAGACAATACAACAAGGTATCCTAGCTTAATTCTCTCTCTGTGTTTCTGTATATATCTATTTTTAGATTGAGTGTTGAAGTTGGACTCGAACTGAGTTGATGAACTTCATCTTCCAAGAGTAAGAGAGAAATTTGGGTTGTATTCAAGGTGTGTTTAAATCCTACACTAGGTAGGATTCCATCCTATAAATAGATGCTCTAGAAGTAGCCCTAATCATGCATATGGTAAATCAGCAGCAGCTCCCTCTCTTTTCCTCCACTTCTCTTTCCCCTTTTATTTGCTCTCTTTGGGGTTCCACCCAGTGCCCAAGATTTTCAGGTTTGGTTGTGTGGAGATTTAGGAGAAGTCTCTTGTAGCTTCTTGTCCAACCAATGGTGATGTGTCTTGAGATGGAGTGACAGGCTTCGACAAACCCTGGCAAAGATTGACAGGTTCGATGCATGCTTGTAAGGTGAGTTGTGATTCGAGGAAAGCTTCCAAACAAGTCCTCTTTAGTTTACTTATATGCATATGAATAATTTTCAAATAACGTTTCTCAGAGCATCAAATTAATTTTCTTGGCTCTTACAAGTTGAAACTTGAAAGCACTTGTGCAATTCCATCCAGTAGGACGGAGACGGATGAGAAGCACCATCCATAAAATTAATGATGCAAGGGATATGGTTCTGTTTGAAAGTTTCTGCAACTTAGCAACCACAAGATAGGGCATGCCTGTTTGTATAAACCTATAAACTAAGGCATTGTTCGGATGTTGGAGAACTATCTATTGTTAAGTGATTTTGTTTTTTTAAAGATATGGAGGATGGATAGTCCAGAGAGATTAGAAAAGCTACATGGTAACTTGTTCCTACCTTTTAGCAATAAATCACCTTGCATGAGGAATCAGTAACTTTTAGCCATAGGGTAAATCATCTTGCATAAGCAATCGATTATCTTCAAAGAAATGGAGATTGGTTGCTGCCTGTGGTCACCACCTTTGGAGACCATGCTTTATGTGCATGCTTCTAAAAGAAGCCTCCTGCTGGAAGATTTTTTTTTTTTTTTTGAGATAATAAGGAGGAAGTAAGATACTACCCCCAAGTTTATTGATTAAAAGGTAGCTGATTGCATAGTAGGATCAATTGATACGTACCACAATGAAGAATCGAATGGAAGGAGTAAATGCGAAGTACCTCCAAAATCCATGAGCATTGGGGGTCACTCATGTCAGGGGTTACATTCTTACATTTTCCCACTTAAGATGCCATTACAGTAAGCATCAGGCGGTTGGGACCCACCCAATCATTCCAAATGAATTGAGTGGAGAGCCATGAGCTCATGCCAATTGGGTAACCACAAAATCCTCAGTCTCTTCCGTCTGCTTCCTCAACTGGGAACGCCAATAAGCTAGTTTTTGTTTTTCCGGAGTTTTGTTTCCTGTTAACAGTTGGAGAGCACTGAATCAAAGAAAAAAGGGGATGGTTTCTGCTTACGGTTGGCAAGAGTACTTTGGCAGTTAAGCCTTGCACCATGGAGATTGCTATTTGCTTTTGTGCCTCCATATCAAATTGCTCATGGTTGGATATCTTTTATTTGCTCTCTAATTTTCATTAGTGGGATAGTTTATGTGGTTACTCAGCGTACAGATCAGATAAACTCCGTTGCAGGTTCCCATCACATCTTTCCTGAAACAAAATTTCCTATTCATTTTTATGTGAAAGTGTAACTGATTATTGCCAGCTTATGGAATTTCTCTTACAGGAATTAATCCTTACGTCATAGCATTTACAGCACTAGACTCATGGCCAGATTTAGTTGCAAGCAAGATTGCTGCTGGAAGATCTTATCGACATTTTTTATCATTCAAACAGCACCTAAATCTTTCAGAACTTAAGAAGACATCTGACATCTTCTCCAATGTCAAGCTCGTTGGGCCATTTCTGTGTACGCCGGTAAGGGGTATATATCCTGCGAGTAGCATCTTATCTATATAATCTTTTTTTTTTTTATCGATACAGGTATCAAAAAAGATTATTTTTCAAAAGTTGAATTTTAAATGTCATAATCAGCAGAAATTACGTTGTTAGTTATCATCGTTCATGGCTTTTGTACAGATCCAACAGCAGCACACACGGCCAAATGTGAGCATCTCTCTGATTTGAATGGGTGAAAGAAACAAACAGGTGTTATTCAGCTGGATAGCAAGGGTTAGGCTTCACACTGCAGACATAGCACTAGGACCCGAAAGCCGGATCTCCAACCAGACGAGAAAGCTTGGCCACCTTACAGCAAGACGACTATTTCTTGAGGAAGGTGCGCGTGTTCTGACCGACGACTGTCCGCCCTCCGTCCACCACCAAATCGTGCCCGGTGATGAATTCCGACTCATCCGACGCCAGGAACAGCGCGGCCTCCGCGATGTGGCTCGTCTTGAGCACCACCCCCTTCAGCCTGGACAGGGCCTCGCCGTACTCCTCCACCTTGCTCGGGCTCCCACCGAGGTGCTCGCACGCGAGGGGCGTGGCCACGGCCGAGGGGGACACGCAGTTCACCCGGATGCCGTGCTCCCCGAGCTCCACCGCGGCCGCGCGCACCAGCCCCAGCACGGCGTGCTTCGACGCCACGTAGGCCGCCACCCCGGCTCCCCCACGGCTCGCCGCCACGCTCGCGGTGCAGACGATGGACCCCCGCGTCCCGCGCGCCACCATCGCGCGCGCCGCGTGCTTGACGGCCGCAGCCGCTCCCCGCGCGTTGACGGCCATGACGTCGTCCCACACCTCCAGGCTCGCCTCCAGGATGGGTCCCACGGGGCCTACCTTCCCCGCGTTGCTGAAGAGGACGTCCAGCCGGCCGTGGGTCCGGACGGCGAAGTCCACCGCCGCCTCCAGCTGCTTCTCGTCGCGGACGTCGCAGTGGCGGTAGGCGCAGCGGTCGAGGCCGATGGAGGCGGCGATGGCGCGGCCGAGCTCGTCCTGGATATCGGCGATGATGACGAGGGCGCCCTCGGAGGCGAAGAGCCTCGCGGTGGCCTCGCCGATGCCGCTGGCCCCTCCGGTGATGATGGCCACCTTGCCTTCCAACCTGTGAGCGAACCGATCAAACTAGCAGTTTAACGGTCGACGGAGCTGGCCGTGGATGAGAGACAGAGAGAGTGTGAAGTACACATCATTGCTTACCTTGGCCGTGACATGGTGTTATCGGGTTCCGGCGACGGTCGGAAATCTTAATTTGCTGTTTTGGGAAAGATCAATATACTTGTGCTTATAATAGGGAAAAAGAGATCGAATCGGATGATCGAGGGACAGAGGCATATAGCATGAGACATGGAACCGGCCAACTAAACCATGGCCATCACTGGAAGGAGCGGAGTGCCCAAAGCCCATGGCTCATCATATTCTCGGAGGATCCCGCAAGCTGAAGCGCTGATGGGTCCCAGCCGAGGTGCTCGGTTGTCAAACCTTATCTCTTCCACCGACGCCATCGTGGCAGAAAAGTAGCCTGAAACCAACCAACATTGGTACCAATTCTTCAACTGGGATGTTTTTGAAAATATCCGGCTCTTAAAATATCAGATTAGGATCATTGATGACGATTTGCAATATTTAAATTAATTACAAACCAAAATTCACTAATTTGGAACTCTTTTGCTTATGGATCAAATCAGCAAAATATAGACCGCAGATACAACTAGCGAGCAAAAATACGGCAAAAAGTGTATCATTTACAATTTTCAATTTTTTATTTTAATGTAAGATATTTTAAAATGTATATACGAATCAAACCAAAACATGATAAATTATTAATTTTATTTTTATTTGATGCATGAAGGTGTAATGGCTCAGGATCTAACCAAAAAAAAAAAAAAAAAAAGGAGGTATCATGTGAGTTTCTTAACCTTGTATAACTACTCAAATTTTTTCTGGGGAATAACTTATGTAACATTAAACGTAAGCCTACATGGGTTTTCGCATGCTTCATTCATTTTAAATCCTAACTAATGATCCAAGTTTAATCAAATTCAATCACAAGCATAATTGATAAATTTATAGTCAGTTTCAATGAGTCTGTGGTGCAATATTCCTTGGTTCACATAGACCATGAGTAAGTTCTGGTCTGATGTCATTTGTAGGACTCAGGATATAATCTAAAAAAAAAACATTAACTAAAAGATGTTATTTAAGTTTTTTGGTTATGTATAAATATTAAAGATCTTTATCAATAACTGATATAGGATTGAACACATCCATACCTAGGTCCTCATAGCATACCTACATAGTTTATGACTTTTACTTAAATATGGTAGAACGGAGTCAGAAGTACCGATTTTCATTTCAGGGATCTTTTGTTATATGTGGGTTGCTAGCGATTGGCCTTGTCCTCGGGAAAATGGCCGACACAAACAGTGCTATATCAGCCTGTAGAGAAACGTAGACAAGTGGTTTTACTTTTTGAGTAATATTCTAAAATATATCTATTTTATATTTTTTAATCTTTTAGGAAGACAAATAAACCCAAAATATTAGATAGTAATTTTAACATTTAGCAATAATTTTTATATAGCTGATATTTTTTATTTTTGTCGTATTATTACTATTTTAGATTAAACTAGAGAATACTTGTACTTTATTATTTTCCAGTCAAGTGAGCACAAACCCTAGCCATAAAGCCATGTGTAGCTAAATTCTGGTAATTCTTGTTGATGCATAATTTATATTTTGAGGAAAAATAAATCTTATTGGAACTTGTAGTTCTCACATCTATTTGTACTACTTTTTTGTACGCGGATAGTTTGGACGGCTAGTGTTTGGAAGGCAGTTGATCAGAGAAGGACAAGTCTCTCGCATGTTGGTTGATCAGAGAAGCAAACACATCCCCACAAAATCACGTGGAAATCCGTCTTAACCTTTTCCCACGCGGTTTATACGTACTGCGATCCGCGACAAAGGAAGCGAAGGATAACCCGGGCATGAATACGATGCTCTCCGACATGGCCTTTAGATCGTGAAAACGATCGTTGTTATTTTAGATCAAGATCAAGATCAGATAATTTTGGCCCATCGTTAAGAACCGTCGGGCCGGCTGCTGCCTTTGCGGTGCCAGCCAAGCCGTGTTAAAGAAAACCAGCGCGAGCGCCCAACGAAACGAATCCAAGTTTCGGTTCCGTCAGGTCGGGGTGCGCCTTGCACGGAAGGAAGGCCGAGGCTTCTTCGCCCTAAAGGAAGCAGGACCTCTCTAAAACTCCACTTGGGGAGAGGGGTGCCGCGTTGCGGGAGGGGGAGAGAGAGGAGGCGGGAGACCGACCCCATTCTCTTGTCTCTCCGAGCGACGGGAAGAGATGAGACGATCGGAGGTGATGACGGTGCTGTCGAACCGGATCGAGAGGGAGGAGCTGAAGCCCGGGGATCACATCTACTCCTGGAGGAAGGCCTACATCTATGCCCACCACGGTGATTCTCTCTCCCCTTGCTTCTTTCTTCTCCTCCTCCTCCTCCTTCGCATTATTACACATCATCTTCTTAAATAGAGGAGAGAAGAGGAGAGGAGAGGTTGGTAGGGTAGGGCAGCGTCGGTTTGGGTGAGGTTCTCCCTTCAAAGATCTTCTTGATCTCGTTCTTAGATTAGGTGCTCCCATATCCGAATTTTGGGTTCGGCTACACGGATCTAGATGTCTGCTTGCCGATTCTTTAAGGAGAAGGTAGGAAAGTGGGCAACATTGTCGGGGGTGGTTGAACAACGAGCCTTTGAAAGGGAACCAACCATATATTGCAATTTTCAGGATTGGGATTCCCTTTTGGCTCCAACATTCGTTGATTAGATTTCTGCTGCTCCATAGTTTTCCCCCTTCTTTCCGACACATGTAGGAATCAAGACATATATTGCACCAAATTTAGGAGGAATCAAGACAAAGTGAGGATAACAGCAAATACAAAATCACTCAATGACCCTATTTGTCTTCACGATTTAAGAAGTAATGCTAGCTTGCCTTGTTCCAATCGCATTCTACTTCCAAATTCAGTCTAGAAAGTTTTATGTTTATTAAAATTGTGTTCCAATGGACGAGGCTCCTGCTACTATGGGATCTAGGGAGGTTCAGATGGACGTAGCCTTAGCCCTGCTCATGGAGAGGCTGTTCCATATTTTGAACCTGTGACACCATGTCTCTATGGAGTCGCCAAGGCCCATCCTTTGAAATACCTCTGTTTATCTTCTTCAAAAAAGGGGGAAAAAAGAAAATGCATCCCATCAAAATGAGGTCCTTGCTCAATCTCTTTAGATGCCATAGTTTTCGATCTCTTTAGTAGACAGGAGTCCACACTTGGGTCATAGATGTTGGCCAACTTACGAGGGAACCACCAATTGCTCTAGATGAAGGTACAATGATATATTGAGGGCATGATTGAGATCATGGAACCTTTTTGCATTGACATCTGCCTTGGTAAGGCCATCTCTTTGAGAATTCCCTTCACAACAAATGTTTAAGTCATTGCTTGGATCTAATGGGCAATCAAATTCAATTGGAAGCATAACCTGCCTTGCAGCTTTTTGAAGGAGAAAGAACATTTCAACTTTCAAATTGAATTAGCAATTTCTTTGAAGCAGTCCATTCCCACAATTTGAAGGCCATAAATTTCGTTCTGAACTTATGCTTTTAGCATTGGTTAATCCCTGTACCAAAGCTTATTTCCAACCATTTATTGGAATATCTGATGTCACAATGGTCTATTTCTGCTGTTCCAGTAACAGGAGCTGCCGGCTTGCATAATCTAGTTCCTTTCTATATAAGCACTGTCCCCTGTTACCAGTTGTGAATTTGCTATCATGTTACTCTTTTTGTTTGCTAGTGTGGATTAGCTTTCTAATTGTTATATTAGTTCTTCTTCCAAAAAAGATATCTCTATCAAGTGCTGGTGCATAATATATTGCTTTCCATTTTATCTTGCTTACATGTAAATTCCTATGAATGCTCTTGTCAAAATTGCATGGTTGAGGCTCGAGATAGCCGCTTATCATATAATTTAGAATTTCCAAGCCTTCCAACTACTGTTCTTCATCTTTAATTAGTTATAGCCAGAATACTGAAAGTATTCTGGATTGCTTTTTTCTCATCAGTATTAATTTTGTTAAATTTAATCTGTTACTCCTGCTCGTCTATTTGAGCTTTCCTATTCTAATAGACTAAAATGAGTTGCATATTCACCATGTGCTTTACTCCCTTCTCTGGCATAACACAACAAGAATTAATACTGGCGGGTGTTCTTTTAAAATTATGAGTTATGCACAATAGCTGTAGGTGTGCGGCATTATCTTTCTACGTCACTATATTTTTCCTGAACTCATTTTCGATTCTGAATCTGTAGCATGTAAACCTCATTCCTGAATCATTTAACAGGTTTTGACTTGTAGAAGTGGCAAATAGTAGAATATACACTTGGAAATGTAGCGACTGATAGATTGTCTTGTCAAGTAATAGATTTTGGGAGCTGTTTGAGATTTTAAGTTGCTCTTGGCTGTATTCTGCTCTGTCTTGAAGTAGACTAATGGAATGAGAAATAAGGGCTTGCAGAAACTAGTTGAAGAAACGAGAGCATATTTGTGATGGATGGTTGGCGGCCAAGCTTATCCATTGTTTTGTAAAAGTTCTGAAGGTTTCATTGTGTCCAATTCTCATGAAGGATGAAGTAAAACATATTGCTAGAAGTGCATCTTTGTCAATCTGCTGCTAATTAATTATTGTTTATTCCAGGGCGAGTTGCCTTCTTACCTCAGTTTCTCCTCTTTTCATCTTTTATCTTATTTCTTGATAAACTTACCCTCATCTACGAATAAAATAAAATTTTTTAGAAGAAAATAAGGATTTTATTAGTTATCATTGCCTATTTGACAAAATGCTTTCAACTACATTATGTGTATGATTAACTGTTACTTTACTGAGTATTTTTTGCTTCAAAAAAAAAAGAAGAAAATTTGTGACACTAAAAATCAGTTCATCTAGTTTCTTTACCTAACTGTCATGCCAATTTGTAGCATCTTCAACCAAAGATTCACTATAATACAGTTCATATGGAATGTGTTTGACTTATGAATATAAGTTTTTGATTTATTTATGGATATATTCTGGTTGTTGTATTTTGTTCTTTAAGAATTCCTGGTTTTAATTTTGTGTGACACCTTATAGATTAAAACCTTAACAGAAAACATCTAAATGGTTCATGACATTAAGGCGCTACCTCATCCAAAATTTAGAAATTTATCTATAAATCATCTTTTCATGCTTGAGAACATTTATAGATAATTCTTTTTAATGGTTTTACTCAAAAAATTCTTTTTAATGGTTATTTTTTCAATGAACATCTCAACCTTTTCAAGAGAGTAGAACCCTAAATACACTAGAAGAGGAGCCGACTTATATAAGTTCTGCAACCAAGCTATTCAATACAGGGATTCAAGTACCAGTAGCACAAGGTATGTCATAAGGGTGGCAGTTGATTGGGTCTGGTTAGGTCAAGTAAGGATAGCAATCTAGAGCAACCCCATACCTGGCCCCTTCCAAGAGCACGTCAAGACCTCTTGACCATACCCACCCATGGGATATTCCAGATCATCCATTTTACCCTAATCGAATCCACTTATGCAAGACCCAGTCCGTAATAAACTTAACCTAACCCATCTAATCTTTATAATTGTTATTGGATAATTTCCAAAATAATTTAAATAACTAGTATTGAGAAAAATACCAACCACTCAAAAAATTCTTATTCAAGGCCATAACAACCCGATCTAAATCGTTTCAACCCAACAGAATTCTGCTACGATGATCCGAGATCAGGTCAAGACCTCTTGACCATACCCACCCATGGGATATTCCAGATCACCCATTTTTCCCTAATCGAATCCACTTTGCAAGACCCAGTCCCTAATAAACTTAACCTAACCCATCATATCTAATCTTTATAATTGTTATTGGATAATTTCCAAAATAATTTAAATAACTAGTATTGAGAAAAATACCAACCACTCAAAAAATTCTTATTCAAGGCCATAACAACCCGACCTAAATCATTTCAACCCAATAGAATTCTGCTACAATGATCCGAGATCAGGTCACGACCTCTTGACCATACCCACCCATGGGATATTCCAGATCACCCATTTTTCCCTAATTGAATCCACTTTGCAAGACCCAGTCCCTAATAAACTTAACCTAACCCATCATATCTAATCTTTATAATTGTTATTGGATAATTTCCAAAATAATTTAAATAACTAGTATTGAGAAAAATACCGACCACTCAATAAATTCAATTCAAGGTCATAACAACCCGACCTAAATCATTTCAACCCAAACAGAATTCTGCTACAATGATCCAAGTCAAGTTAAAGCTCTGTCCTATACCCAACATATTTAAAGTTCAGGTCAGAAAATTTTTTTACCCATACCTGACCCTAACTGAAAATGCCCTTGACAAAAATGCAGTCCAAATAGAATCAGGTAGGGTAAGGCTTTCTATTCAGGTCAATTTTGCCGTGATGAGAAAGTTATGTTAGAATTGTAAAAAATGATATGATGGATGTCATGCCGACCCAGTGCTTCCCAGTATCGGCCTTGCAGAGTATGTGCCAGCTGGCATGGACTCAAAACCCTGGTTCAACATCCCATCTGTTATGATCAGGCTTCCTGTTTGGAGAGCCTTTCTTGGTTGCCTACAGCGGGGCCTTTTCAAGAAATGAATATCTTACATATTTTTCCATGACATACTCATTAGATCAGACAACCAATGCCACATGTTATTTCAGTTTTTCCCCGCCTAATTTTGGACAGATATGCTCTCTTAATTGTTTTACTTCTTAAAAAGTTTAGAACTTCTTAAGATTGCTGTATGTTTGTGGCTTCCAAATAACATCACAGTATGTGCTCATAATCATGAGAATCATCCTTGCTTCCTCATTGCATGTTAGCAACAACAATGGTATATTTTTTGTTATCGTGACTGCCAGAGTATGTTAGAATTCATGTTGGGACCATTTATGACTAAACAGGACATGATACTGCATGTTGTTTTTGTGCTGAATGTCATTTGTCTTTCTGTAACTACATGATATTAAGTGCCACTTCTTTGTCTTCTCCTAGGGATATATGTGGGAGATGGCATGGTCATCCACTTCACCAGAGCAGCAGGCGAGGAGATTGGCACAGGAACTGTGTTAGACAGAATTCTTTTCAGCTCTTCTCCATCTCATTTGGGAACCGTCTGTGAGAGATGCGGCGATCAGAGCAAGCTGCATGGTGTAATAATGTCCTGCCTTGATTGCTTCCTTGCTGAAGGCAATCTCTACCTTTTCCACTACTCTGTCTCCCCAGCTTTCTTCATTGCCAAAGCTCGGGGTGGGACCTGCACGCTGGCAGCTTCAGATCCACCTGATGCTGTTCTTCATCGTGCCAAATATCTACTAGATAATGGATTTGGCATGTATAGTATATTCAAGAACAACTGTGAGGACTTTGCAATATACTGCAAGACAGGTCTGCTCATAGTGACCTCTTTCAGCGTGGGACGAAGTGGACAGTTGACATCTTTGACAGCTGCGTTCTCGGCGATAGCATCTTCCCCTCTTCGTTTCTTGACTACCAGCGTTAGTGGGCTGACATTGGTAGTTAGTGGTATGTACTGCGTTGGCCGGTATGTATCTGATATTGGAGTTCGCAGGGATGTTGTCAAGACTCCTGTGGAGAGGCTAGTTTCAGAGTCAAGCATGGTTGAGCCTGAATCAGCACCACAGACTCTAGCCGGAAATGCACACTCAAATAGTCATTCTGTTGAAAAAATTGAAGGTTAATTTTAAGGGCCTTTATTTACTGGGAAATTATGTTATTTAATATAAGCATTCCATTGTTGTGAAGACAGATCTTGAGTGTATGAAATGTGTCGTATACATTTTGATGTATGTGATGGTCATTTTCTGTGGAAAAGAATTAAAAGTTGGGTTCTGATTTTAATTTGCAGCCAGAGTTCTTGATTGCTTGATTCCAAGTCTGAGGGAGATATCGGAGCTGATTATTTACCCGCCTAGTCCACCATCTTATTTGCATATTTATTTTATTTTTATTTTTGGGCTTGTTTGCATTTTTAGGGCTTATTTGTGTTATTTTCGGGCTTATTTAGAGTTATTTCTGTGTAAGGGGGTTTTATATTAATTGTATTTATTTGAGCCCTATATATAGGAGACTATCTTCATGTTTAGGGTTTTAATGAAGTGAATTAAAATTTCTCCTCCACGTTCTCCTCTCTTCTCTCTTTTCCCTCCTCTTCTTCTCTTCTCCTCCTCTCTTTATCTATTCTTCCTGCGTCTTCATAACATCTTCTTCTTTCTCCGTCCCTTGTTCTTCCTCCTCCTCTTTTCCTTTACTTATGCTACATCAACTTGGTATCAGAGCTTCGGCTTTGCCCCTGCCAAAGCCACGATCCAGGTTCTCTTCTCTTCCTCGGTTCCCACCAACAATCAGAACAGGCTCCCAGCCAAAGCCACAGGCTAGCTCTTTCTCTCTCGGTTCACGCCAGAAGGGGAAGATCCCCTCTCTTGGACCCCACCAGAAAAAAAAAGGAACAGCCCCTTCGTGGTTGGCCCTTCCCTGTCGCTGTGCCCACACCCACCGCCGTCTCCACCTCACGACGCCACCGGAGATCATCGCGCCCCACGGAAACCCACCGTGCCATGAGTTCCACGGTTCTGCCACCATCGGTCCCGTGACCGATCGCGGAAGAAGTCGCCGCCCGTTGAAAACCCAAGGTCGACTACCCCGGTGCCACCGTCCACGGAGCTGCAACCGGGCCTCTGCCTCCGTCCCGCAACCACCGCCGTGGAGACCGCAGCGTTACACCGAGTCCGTTGGCGGTTGAAGGCGGACTTCATTAATGGGTAAGATCCAAACCCGTTAACCTGCTAGCCCGGCTCCATTAAAAAAGAAAAAAGAAAAAAAAAGAGGGAGAGAGAGCCGCACGTTATCTGCGCATGCTTTTCTTGCACGTGAGTCACACGTGCTTGCCACAAAACCCGTGCACGTGAGTTACACGTGCTTGCCAAAAAAAAAAGGAAAAAAAAAAGGAAAAAAAGGGAAAAAAAAACCCTGCCTCTGTTCATCTTCTTCCGCAGCCGTTTCGCCGCATCACTGCCTCCGTTGTCGCTTCCCCGCCACCGCCTATGCCGCTGCCACCTCGCCATCTCCACTGCCACGCGCCATCGCTGCCCCCGTGCCCTCCCCGCCGATCCGCGCCGCCTACGCATGACTCGCCGCGCCGTCACCGAAGCCGTGCTTTGCCTTCTCTTTCGAGCGTCGCCGCTGCTGCCGCTCCACCGCTTTTGCACCACCTCCGCCCGGCTCCGCCTCCATCGAGCCTCATCCACCGACGCTGCCATGTCCGCCTTCACAGTGACCCGCCGCCGTCTCCTGTGAACGACACCAGAACCCACGCCATCCTCGCCATCGCCACCCCGAGCACCACCGCAGCACCTTCCCGACTTCGTCCGCCATTCCCACCATCGCCTCCCTCATCTCCTCTCCCACTCTGCCTTTCCCCCTTGTCCCTCCATCCTTCCTACATGAATCACAGGCCAGCAGGTCCAACCCCACTGAATCAGCGCGTTGCCCACCCCATGCGTTCTTGCACCCATATTGACCCAGGCCAGCGCACCCTCATTTGAGCGCGGCCCCGGCCCAAGCGGCTGCAGGTCCTGTCTCAGGCCCGATCCAGCCATTCTTTAGTCCATTTCAGAAGCCCAGGAGCCCCTTGTGCTGCAGATCCAGGTCCACAGCTCCAGCTAGCTTCGCCCGACGCCAACTTTGTGCTCGAGACTCTAAAACGGATGCTTCTGGTTGACTGCATCCACCACAGGTAACAGGTTCTTCTTTCTTTTGGGCTTGTTTATCTAATTATGTTCTAGTTCTCTTGCATGACAATCCTATTTTGAAAGCTTACTTTCCTATCAAACTTCAAAACCTAGAACATCTACTACCACACCCATCCTACTCACCATTTAAATCTAGATATTAAATTAGCACACCCTAGCGGCAGGATATTTCTCAACAATCCATCGATCAAATTACTTTAGGATTAGAATGACCATGATACGTGCTTGCAACCTAACTTCTTATAGCGATTAATTTCATACTTTAATTCTGAAATAACCAAAGTACAAATTGGTAACATTTAATTTTAAGTTACTTTTGTGAAAATTTGCTGATTTTCGAATTCATAGTAGGTTGCATTAGTAGGTTGTCCTGCATCCCATTTAGTCAGTTAGGATTCATTAGTAGCATTGCATGTCATATCACCAACTAGTGTAGTCCTTGCATGCCAACCCGTAGTGGCAGGGAGTACCTCCTCACTCATTCTAAGACCCCTTTAACCACCATAGATCCTAAGGTTCTGCAAGATCTCGTGGAACAAATTGCTGCCTTACAAGCTGACCATGAAGAATTCAAGCGAGAGATCCGTGCTCTAGTGCAACACCCTAGGACTCCTGAACCGTCAACCCCAATCGTAGCTTATCCTGAGTTTGGTTTGGCCACGGCACCTGCAGGTCTTCCCCATCCTCCTAGGAACCAACATCCTCCTGATCACCAGTGTGATCTTGACGAACGACTACTTCGTACCGTAAGAGTAGATGCCCCCACATTTGCTGGTCAACTAGAGCCAAGCATGTATCTTGATTGGAGAGCAGCCATGGATAATTATTTTGAGTGGTACGAAATGACTAATGATAGAAAAGTATGATTCGCTAAAATGAAGCTTATTGGGCAAGCTTACTGGTACTGGCATAATGTTGAACATATGCGTGAGACCCAAAGGCTTCCTTGTATCACCACTTGGGAGGATATGAAAGAAAAGCTGAATGAGAAGTATCTACCATTCTTTTACCGACAATGCCTTATGGATAGGTGGCAGAAACTAACTCAAAGGACATTAACCGTTGCCGATTACATTGGACGATTTGAGAAGTTTCATATGAGATGCGGTGTAATCGAAGAGAAGACTGTTACCCTCTCTAGGTTTCGGGTAGGACTCCGCGAGGAGATCCAGAAAGAATTAATCCTCCGAAAGATTACCACCCTTGGCCAAGCATACCAGTTGGCTCAAGATATGGATAGTTTCTTACGGATCCCTGTAGTGAGGCGTACCGACTCTCGACCCATAGTCCCAGGAGCCCGACCTAGTCAAAATTATCTCCCGCAATTTAGACCACTTTCCAATCCTCCTAACTAGCCCGGTTCTAGCCAAGCACCGACTAGGACATCCCTGATGCCTGCCCAGAACCCGTTAAATAATAAAGAAAAAGGCATACTAGTTCCAACCCTCCTTCTAGAAGCCAAACCCAATGTTTCAGGTGCCAAAAATTTGGTCATATAGCGTCCCAATGTAATGCTAAGACCTATTTAATGACTAAACTTGAAGATGGGACCCAGGAGACTGAATGTGTCGAAGAAGTCTATGAACCAAACATTAAGGATTTTGTAGAAGACTTTGTAGACGAACAGATCGGGTTAGAGTTTATCCAGGCTGAACCCCAAAAGGAGCCCACTGATCAGAATGACCCAAACCCTAGGCTTCATGTGGTTAGGTGTACTCTAGCTCAGACTAAGACCGAACAAGATTGGCGTAGGACCTCCCTGTTTTACACGCTCATTAAGATCAATGGTAAAACGTGCAAAATCCTACTTGATAGCGGGAGTTGCATCAACGCCATTGCTTCCGAAGTTGTATCCCGCCTCGGCCTGAAATCTACCCCTCATCCCAACCCATATAATGTAGTTTGGGTAGATAAGACGTCCATCTCAGTGTCGGAAAGATGTTTCGTCCCGATTCAATTCCTATCTTATAAAGACGAAATCTGGTATAACTGCATTCCGATGGACGTAGGTCATGTCATTCTAGGGAGACCTTGGCTGTACAATATGGACGTCACACTTCAGGAATGTTCGAATTCGTGTAGCTTTATGTTTCAGGGTCGAAAAATTATACTGAACTCATTGCCTCCTAGAAAGCCCGCTCTTGAAAAGAAGAGTACCACTCTACAAAAAGATGAATCACCTCACATCATTACTTCGAAAGAGGTAATGAAGGATATCGAAAGCCAATCACCTGTGTTTTCCCTTGTGGCTAGAGCCATCAGTGTGGAGTCGAACCCTGAGCACCCACCGGCAGTATTTTCCTTGCTAGAGGAGTTTCACTCTATCTTCCATGAGGATCCTCCAAATACACTTCCTCCGATGCGTGATATCCAGCACGCAATTGATCTCGTTCCTGGATCATCCTTACCAAATCTTCCTCATCATAGGCTCAACCCAAACGAGCACACTGAACTGAAACGTCAAGTTGACGAACTCTTCACCCGAGGGCATGTTCGTGAGAGCCTGAGCCCCCGTGCTGTACCCGCACTCCTCACTTTCAAGAAAGATGGGTCTTGGAGGATGTGTGTTGATAGCCGTGCCATCAATAAAATCACGGTTAAAGTATCGTTTTTCCATCCCTAGGCTAGACGACTTTTTTGATTTTATGTCTGGTGCTACGGTTTTCTCCAAGATCGACCTGAAGAGTAGATACCACCAGATTCGGATTTGTCTCGAATGTCCATGGCAAGATGTCAGTATTGACTTCGTGTTAGGACTTCTTCGTACCTCTATCAAGCACGATTCCAATTTTGTGGTTGTGGGCTGTTTCTCAAATATGACTCACTTTCTCCTCTGTTCTAAGACTTCTGATGCTTCTAAAGTTGCCAAACTTTATTTCAATGAAGTCGTTAGACCTCCTGACCTTCCAAAATCTATTATATCTGATAGGAATGTTAAATTCGTGAGCTACTCTAATAAAATTCTTTGGCATATTATAGGCACCAAACTAAAAGTTTCTTCCGCCTATCAATCCCAAACCGACAGCCAGACTGAAGTTGTCAACCATAGCCTTAGAAACCTGGTAAAATATCTAAAAGATAAGCGTGTTAGGACCTGGGATTTAGTGTTACCGACAGTCGAGTTTGCATATAATAGTTCGGTCAATAGGTCTTTAGGCATAAGTCTCTTCGAAGTGGTGAATTGTTATAAACCTAAGCAGCCCATAGACTTGATTTCCATATCTCATCAACATAAAATCTCTGAGTCTGCACATTCATTTGCATCACACATGCATTCATTGCATTAGAAAATCAGCAAGCGTATTCACTCTAATAACTTAAAATATAAATCCCTTGCTGATTTGCACAGACGTTATAAAGAATTGAATGTAGGAGATTATGTCATGGTGAGAATTAGACCTGAACGACTTTCTTCGGAAACGTTCAAAAAGTTGCAATCTCGTAGCGCGGGACCGTTCCAAGTTCTAAAGAAAATCAGTTCGAATGCTTATGTTGTAGATCTTCCTGAAGACTATGGGATTAGTGCGACATTTGATATTGAAGATTTAGTCCCATACAAAAAGTCAACATTCATTCTTTCTGACTCTTTTGTTGATACACCTGCCTTTGTTGATCACCTTGACCCATCACCTGCTATTAAGCCTCCACCTCCAAAGTTTCATGCACGCAGAGAACACATAGAACATATATTAGATGAGCATGTTATATCTACCAGGAGAGGAAGTTACCAATGTTACCTTATTCGGTGGAAAGGTCGACCCGAATCGGATGTGACATGGATTTCGCGAGCCGAGTTGCAGCGCCTTGACCCTGACCTTCTGGAGCAGTACGACAGCCGGCCAGACCTGTACTCGATGGGGTCGAGTTTTTCCCATCTGGAAGGAGTTGATGGGGACATCGGAGCTGATTATTAACCCGCCTAGTCCACCATCTTATTTGCATATTTATTTTATTTTTATTTCTGGGCTTGTTTGCATTTTTAGGGCTTATTTGTGTTATTTTTGGACTTATTTGGAGTTATTTCTATGTAAGGAGGTTTTATATTAATTATGTTTATTTGGGCCCTATATATATAGGGGATTATCTTTATGATTAGGATTTTAATGAAGTGAATTGAAATTTCTCCCGCACGTTCTCCTCTCCTCTCTTTTCCCTCTTCTTCTTCTCTTCTCCTCCTCTCTTTATCTATTCTTCCACGTTCTCCCTGACTGCATCAGGGACCAGACCCGGCCGAGGGTCGAAAAATAAAACAAAGAAAAATAGAGCAGAAGATATCTCGCTTGTACTTGGTCCAGCAAGGTCTCGATTTGGCTGGGTTTAGCGAAAGAAGAAGGCGAAGATTAGTGGTGATCTCGAATGGCGAGGTTAGACGACAGTGGATTCGGAAATGGGGGACCGGCTCTCCTTTTTTCAAAGAAAAATGGAGGAGGTCCTTCCCTGGACGCGATCAACATCGGCGACCGAGGATAGAGACTAAGCAGGAAATTAAGGTTGGTGGTGAGGAGTTGCTGCTCGAGAAGGAAGGGAAGATTTGGCTGCGAGGTCCTGCTCTCAGGCTGTGCCGCCGCTACTGCCGCTGCCGCCTTTAGACTTGAGGGCGCATGCGAGGTGGTGCAGGAAGGGGAAACCCTTGGTAAGCATCACATGGCGGCACCTCTCGACGGCAGCAGCCCAGGTGATCGCAGCCATGGCCTTAGCCCGCCGCTAGAGTTTTGGTGAAATAGTAAATTTATGATAATACATCAAATAATAATAATAGCTAAATTATTTTAGAATGATTTAGAAAATTGAAAAGAATATTTGAACATTTTTAAAAATAAGAAGCGCCTCTAAGAATCATAAAAATCTTAGAGGATGAAATTATAATTTTGTAAAAATTTTCTCTATAAATGGTGCTAATTTTTGTGGCCACTTGGGCATGACACAAATATATACAATAATTTTTTTCAAACAGGTTTCGTCAAAAAAGAAAAATGATTGACTGTTAAAAAACGAAATTCCAATGATAACCATTTAGCACCACCTCCCTTTAACAATTTTGATCAGTCCATTTTTGCCCAAGAAAAGACTGCAAGTCTGCAAGGTCGTTGATGCATCAAAGAAATTGTAAGTGAAGCTTTACTCAATGATTGGCACCAGCAGATGCACATACTAATATTGGAACAATAAGGCTTATGAACCTGCACATTCCCCTGTTCATGTCCATTCTTTCGCATAGGTTAAATTTGAAGTCTGATTCGCCCCCTACGTACGGCAATCTCATCTTCAAGGCACAATAACCCAGCTCAGCCCGTTCCTTCTCTAATGAGCACGACCACTGTAGAGACTTGACCCGACCGACTCCTTTAGATGCCCAGAAAAGATAAAAAGATAGAAAGCGGAAAGTTGAAGAGTGAAAGAACTCTTTATTTGTGGGAAAAACTTTCGGAAGATTGAGTACGCGTGAGAGAAAGATTGGATTATTTTTTGATTAATCCTGGAGGAGTCTATTTATAGACTCTATCCGGAAGACTGAAGAGATGCAATGGCTCTGAAGATAAGTTATATTTTGGAAACACCCTATCTCTTTGAAAATCAATGTTCTCCTTCGAAGAGTCACAACTCTTCTAAAAAAGGTATCTTATAAAAGAGTATTTTAAAGCATTTAAAACAACTAAAGATTGGGGATAGGAAAATTTAATTTTTTTAATTAAAACTCCAACAATCCCTCACAAAATATTTTTTTTAAAATCATAAAGTAGAATATCTGAGCAACTTATACGTATAATAGGTAAGGTGTCCCATGGACTTGAACCTCACTTAGTGTTAATAGTATCTATCTAAAGGAACCATAGTAGATTAGACCTTAAACCTTCTATTTATCACACTCACAGAATGGATCAATTGGATCTTTATACGGTCAGCACTATTTAAAGGCCTTGCACTTAGTACCTTGATTTTTCATTAGGATTAGCCCAAATCCCTAGTCGTAGCCTATACAATAATTCTCACATAGGTAAGTTCTCCAAGGATATTTGTGACCTAATTCCTAGCAAATTTTTTATCTTGGATTTATTAAGAGTATAACTCAACCTTTCAGTAAATATTTTTGTTACTAATAAGAGCACTCATCATAGAGATGGGAGAAGATATACTCCAAAAAATATGTTCTGATACGATCGCTCAATCAGTTTCGTTTCTACGATATTGAACCTCCTTCATAGAATCTTCAATCACAGAGGTTAGGTATCCATTGTTAGTGACCAAATAATGGGCTTAAGCACCATCCCCCTCGATGAATCTAGGACTCCACTCCTAGACAAACACTTGATTAAATGATTTGTCAAGTTTTTCTTAGACTTGACAAATTTTAAGAAAACAACATTACTCTTTTTGAGTTGTCTTACAAATTTATGACGGTTCTGGATGTGTCGGTTCATCTTTTTATTAATACTCTTTTGAGTCATAAGGTTTTGAGTTAGATTCTAAATCTAATTATTTACATAATTTTTAGAGCAATATAACTTTCTTAAAAGACTATTTTTGTGAAAAAAACAACATTCTGAATGAAGTTAAGGCTTTTAAATTTCTATAAAATTAAACTAAATCTAATTTTGTGCTTGCAAGTTAAATTTTGATAAACATATATATATATATATATATATATATATATATATATATATATATATATATATATATATATATATATATATATATATATAGTACAATCAAGTTCACGTTCTTAGGCTGTTGGAAATATTTTGTCTAAAAATTACTATATGTTTATTTTATAGAAGTATTATAAAGGAATAGTCTACTAAAATAAAATCAGAAAATTAAAAAAAGCTTGCCTGAATCGAGGCATATGATATACACTGCCCTAAGAACGTGATTCGCCCTTACGTG
Organism: Phoenix dactylifera; assembly: GCF_051530095.1. Taxonomy (NCBI): domain Eukaryota; kingdom Viridiplantae; phylum Streptophyta; class Magnoliopsida; order Arecales; family Arecaceae; genus Phoenix; species Phoenix dactylifera. The sequence goes on from NC_143191.1 coordinate 58,598,220, forward strand.
TAGGTCTGCGACAATCTTGTCTCCAAGGTACAATAACCCAGCTCAGCCCAATCATTCTCTGACGAGCACAATCGCTGTAGAGGCTTGATCCGATCGACTCATTTAGATGCACAGAAAAGATAAAAAGATAGAAAGCAGAAAGTTGAAGAGTAAAAGAACTCCTTATCCATAGGAGAAATTCTCGAGAGACAGAGTATGAGTGAGAGAGAGACTGGATTATTTTTTGATTAATCCTGAGGAATCTATTTATAGATTCTATCCGAAAAACCGAAGAGACATGATGGTTCCGAAGATATGTAACATTGCGGAAATACCGTATCTTTTCAGAAACTAACATTCTTTTTCAAAAAATCACAACTCTTCTGACTCATAAAAAATTATTTTAAAGTATTTAAAATAACTAACAATTAGAAAATAAAAATAAAAATTTTTATTTTTAATTAAAACTCCAACAGAAGGATGGGCAGGACCCTCTTCTTCCTCAAAGACTGAGGAAAGAAGAAGCGAAAGGTCACAGCCTGCAGATTAGCATGTAGGAGAGATTTCTTGGGTACGTTTTTGCCAACAACCTTGGCAGGTGTAATGCGGAGTATATTTCCAGGTACTGCCCCTTTTATCGTAACGACTCGTAGTTCACTCTCTATCTTCTCTCTATCTTCACAATCTTCAACTCCCACCCTTCCAGGCATGTTTTTTTTTACCCTCGTACACACGACCAAGGGTCGTTCCAGCACCTATAGAACCCAAGGCTCTACGACTCCTAAAACCGCGAGCAGTAGCAGTTTTGTCTTTGGAGCCTAAGGCTATTTTGTCTTTGAGGCCTTTTCTACAGTGGACCGGCCTAAGTCCAACTCACAGGAGGGTCTTTTTTTTTTCTTTTATTTTGTCTTTGAGGTCTTTCCTGCGGTAGGTCTTCTTTGGGCCAGGGCCTTAGGCAACCGCCACAATCGCCTAAGAGTTAGGCCGGCCCTGGCCGCATTGGCCCATGTCAGAAATTGTGTCTTGAGGAATGAGTGATGGAATGGGATAGTGATACGTACCGCGTGTTTCTTCCGCGAGCACATCCCAGTATCCCACTTGCGGTCGAATGGGATTGTTAATTTTGTCAAAGATAGACTAATACATGAAACACTTGGTTAAACTGAAACATTTAATTGTAGAAATGACAAAGATATGGATATTGTTGCTGCTAAATTCCGAGCCGAAATTGTTCGCCGCTCGGCGTGCGCTAAGTCGGTGAGAACCTAAGAGAAATAAGATCGGGTGAGACCGAGGTGGGTAAGAATTGATTACCGCCGAGACCAACCTATGAGAAGTCCGCTTACTGAAAAATTTCTGGCGGAGGACTTCCAATGCTTAAGCCAGAATAATAGAGCAACAATGTGGAAGGAAAAAAAAGTTTATAAATAGAAGTCTCCAAATGAACTTATTTGAGGATCCCCGGATTGTCCCTTTATATAGGGTAAAATATACATCTGTTACCTTGTTATCTGACTTAGTGCTACATGCCTTAACTATGTAGTAATGATCAGCCATACGTTGACAACATGATAATTGTCCCATGCGAGCAGCACGCGGCAATAATAACGTTGATCGCACCTTAACCGCAACCTTGATTTATCTGTCGGTCGTTATTGCTTTCGATCAAGGTGACCTCGGTTTTACTGAGGTCATTCCCCTCGGTTCAGATTAAAGTCAAAAGGACCGGTTCACGCCGAGGTCAAGATATCATATATTTTTCCCCTCAGATATGCATGCATGCTTCTAATGTTTCGATAAGAAACAAAAGTTTCATGTCAAGCCTCTGGAATCGGCTGAACTCTATATGTTGCCTGTACATCCAGAGGCTGCAAGTTGTTGGTTGTGCTCATTGTCAAGTAACAAAATCGGTGCGCGTGCAATAAACTTAGTAGAATATAAAAATCATAGCATTCCGCCCTACAAAAAAAAGCTTCATAGAATGCATAAAAATAATTAAAACACAGGGAGCCTGTCCCTAGGGCTGCAAATGGACTGGGTCGCCCATCAACCCAGTACCGATTGCTGGGACCCGAACCGGCCATGAGATTCGACTAGTGGGTTTCTGAAGTAGACCCAATTTCTACCTAGCTATCACCTTGATGCCATCCAGAAGTACGAAGAGAAGCGAAGGCAGAAAAGAAGACTGTCGAAGGAATACCAATTTCTTCTTGTTCACAGTTCAAAGCAAATAATACATCAAACATGGATGTGAAAGAGTGCGGTCACGGTTGGTGCAGATGTTCTCCACCGTAATTTAGTAATCGCCGCTCCTTAAGGATCATCAATCCCACAAAAGCACATATGGGAATGGAACCTTCCAAACTCAACATGAAGCGAGCTCACTATTTCAGTCTAGTGTACACAATAATCTTCGAAGCAGATCTGGCAATTCTTGTGCGTTGCTTCGCGCCATCCTAGTACTAACCGCTAATTGCATTTTTTTATAATCAGAACATCATCGGCTTAAATTACTAAAAAGAACCAACTTCGGTGGGGCGCCAACTTTGGTGGGGATCAGTCCGCATCATCTCCCAGCGAGGTGATTAATAAATTTCGTGATTTCCAGTCACTTTGGCATTCCTTTCTAGGACTAGTTAGGTTGCTATTATTAACCCTTCTGACAAAATGTCTTCCAGCTGTTCATAGCTTTTCCCCCTTTTTCCAAGTTATACCATTTCCAACTCCCCCCACTTTCTTCTTTCTCAGTTTTATCAAGCGTCAACCTAGCATTAGCCGTGCATCTTTTCAGAACTTTGATTAAAAGTTGCACTCACATCCAATGCACATGAATAATTGAGTAGGAATATAAAGTTGCAGCAATATCTTGTGCTTTCTAAATAAAAAACTAGGCCATCCTTTTTTGATGGGAATGATCTACTATACATTTCTTGTATGCATATGTCCAACAAAATTTCCAATAACCAAGCAGCAAGAGAAATGGCGTGCCACAGAAAAGCTCCATACAATGCCACCCAACCAGTGGCACAGTAAATATATACCACTTCAAAATAGCTTTAGGTCTTCCTTTCGGTTTACTGTAAATCTATGCACGGCAGTCTGTATTTTAAGTTCACCTCACTGACGGCCTTTGCAGCATAAATGCCTGTTGATTTTTGAAGTTCATAGATAGTTTTTAATTGTAAGGATTACACATCCAATGCAAATTATACTACTTGAATCCTTAAGCATGATACATGCGACCGAACAAAGAAAACCTGTGCACTTGGCCAGCTCTGATATACCAAAGATTATCAGTAACAGGACAACAATATCAGCAGCGAGATTAATAAACACAAACTGCTAAAAAGGCATTAGCGGATACATATATATATGATCGACAAGTCATCAGCAATCCTTTCATCTAGATGATGCATTTGGTCTTTGTTTTAGCACTCCTCTGATAAATACCTTCGTGTATGAAGGTGAATAACAAGTACTCAATATCCTGAAGCCCCTTCGATCAACCTCAACCCCCAGGGGAAAAAACCCCACTGACAAAACCACAAAGTACTTAATAAACACACGATAACGACCTCCTCCCAACCCATTGGCCACCAGTCAGATCTTGCACGGTATATTGCAATTTTATGGAGCAACTGGACATGCTGATTTGCCCACCATGTAGTCTTATACAACTCTTGTGAGATCAGGACAGGATTGCATGGTGCAATCAAAATTCAAGAGCTTCCGTCTTCTAAGTAACTACTTAGTTGGACATTCTGATGCTCGATGCCCACTTCTGCCACAATTGTAGCATGCACCTCCAAAGTTTCTGTTGCATTATAAAGATGCAATCTCAGAAATTTGCAAAAGTAACCATCACAGGATTGAAGTTAAATTAATGACTGTGTCTAAAGTAGGATAGTGAGGTCAAGGTATAAACATAGAGAAGCTAGAAAAACAACATTCAGGTTACAGAAGCAACATCTCAGCAAGAGTCGGCTGTTCGATTGTACACTGTCCGAAAACCAAAAAATTGAAATGCATTTATACTAGCAGTAATTCTGGAACACGATTTTCTTTCAAAAAAGGTCCAGGCCAGACACACCAAAAGTCCACCTGATACAGGTTTGCAATCAGAACATATCAAGCAAGTGCCATCTACCAGTCAGAGGCTTAGATGTTTCCTTTTATATCTTAATATCTTTAGTTTCACAACCTTCTTTTAATTAACCTAGACTTTGTTGTTTCCACATGTCCAATTCTTGGAAGTGTATATATAAGACCCAGGACAGCTTCGAAATTCTCATTAAGAGAAAATCAGGAAACAATGGTTAATTGTTGAGAGTTAATACTGCCAGTTGTTCACACCCGTGAAAACAGGTTATCGCATGTATGAGATTGGAGGGTATCCAATAACAACAGTGGCCAAGAACCAGGAAATTGATAGAAACCTGTTATTATAGGTTAAAAAGTAGGCTACATTGAGAATGTGGAGATATATAATCTGGAATGTATTACAGAGAATTTTAAACAATCATAAAGATTCATTAAAAAGAAAAAAAGAAAATTTACCTATATTTCAGTATAAAACTGCTAGTCCAGTTTTGCAACATTTAACTGGTCATGTATGGTTCAAATAGATTGAACTGCTGAATTACTCAGAGCCACCATAACTATGCATAAAGCCATCTGATTCTTAAAGAAAGTTTTTTTATAAACACAACTTCTCAGCAGGCTCATCAAACAAGTCATAGTCTGCAGTTTCTAAATTAGAGAACTTTGCTCCTGAATTCAAAGAAATTAAGTAAACTAACCTTAAATTTTAGAAAATTATCACTATCTGGAAAATTGGTAGTTTACCTGTCCCTGCTTCCAAATGATGACGACCGACCAGATCTTCTACCACTTATCAACCAATCATCACCACTCCCTCTGGATGACCTAGACCAGCTATTATCGGTTCTGTAACTCCTGCCACCACGCCGAAATCCATCACCACTATCATTGTCTCGGCCACCCCAGTTTCTGGAACTCCCACCCCCGTTTCTGGAACCCCTGCGACCTCGGTCTCTAGAACTACCTCTGGAACCGCGGTCCCTGTTTGAAAACCTGCCATAATTATCTGTTGGAGGACCATCATCTTGCAGGGCTGGCAACTGCAAAAAGGCACACAGAAGACGAAAGCATGTCAGTTATGTCAGCACTCAAATGACGGACCCAGTCCATCCTTACGGTAGCATGACAAGACCGAAACAACAAACCAAGAAAACAACAAAGAAAGAGTGATATAAAAAGTATTAGGCTCTCTTATTCAAGCTAAAGAAATCAGGATGTCAAATTCATCCCTAGTAAGATATTATGGGTGATTAAAGTCTCCTAAGACCTACACGGCAAGCCAGGAAAAGAGCAAATAATGAGGCCTTCATGAAGGATTAAACTCCTCTCTTCAGAATTAAGACATCAGAATATACATATAATGACTGTTATTCCATGGGGAAACCGGGACAACCTCCGTCCCATGGCATTTAAAACCTTGATCCTAATCAACAACAAACTTAGATTTATTGCATACCATCTTTTTCAATCTTACATCGTATCTTCATCTGATTAAAATATCTTTTGATTTCAGAACTCTATGTCAGTTCATAAACAATATCTTATTCTGTAAGTCGAGAGAGAATCAAATAAAGACATCATTTTCCCTTGTAATAGCTATTGACCAATTATTGGTTTCATTATAATAGCTATTAATCCATTCTAAATGAATTCCAGTTAAAGGCTTTACTGCAAAAATAACATTTTCAGATGTCAAGGGACATGCACACTAATGAACCCTTCACACACACTCCTTTGGTGTAAAAATTTGAACACAGATATCAGCAAAGCTGCTTACAAGAGAATAAAGCTCAAAGACTACCTTCATGATCTTGGATATGGTATTTCCTGGAGGTAGCTGCTTCTTCAGTAATTCTTTTGCAATTTCCTCAGGTAAATCAAAAACCGCTCCCTGAACCTGATATAATAAACAGGCAACAGAGATTTGCTTAAACAAATAAAAAGTGCAGTAATATGGGACCGATAAAAAATTTGAAAGCAAATAATATATTAATAAGATTTTAAGATATTAACATGTCCATGTTGTAAGCTTAGATGATAAAGGTAAAAAGAGATGGCTTCTATTTCATTATACATTGCATAACGGTGAGGGATTATAGCACCAATGTCAATATTGAAATGATTCAACTATATGCAGTGATGAAGGATATCACAGTAAGGGGGTACTGGAATGACTTGCACTAAAATAAATATTTCACAAGAATTGCTGCTAAAGTGCTGATATCTTTGCCGGCAAAACGGGCCAGTGCATCCAAATGCAAGCCTATGCAGATTTGAAGCCCAAATTTGAATTTTGTTGAACAAGCGAAAGTTTATGTATTAAAAATTAAAAAATGATAAAAATTAACAACTTTGATCTGCATTATCAATTATATAGCAGAGAACTGAGGAAGACAAAAGCCAGCAGTAGATAACAGAAAGAGGAAAAGGCAAAACTAGGAGAAAATTGCTCTCTGGTATAACACAAACCCTTTCATCTGCAATCAAGTATATTTTGCCAACTTCATCAGCAGCAGCAGGATAGACATCAGAAAGAAACCCAGTAACAGATCTTGGAGAAAAGAACCCTCTTGTATATTCTTGTTCACGTGTTAACTGTAATGTCACCCATCCCTGCAAATGATAGGGCAGATGAATCGGAGGAAACATGAAGACGTAACTAAATTTAACAAAAGCTTGTTTAGCATATAGACTGCTACTTTTCATGGCATATAGGCACCACGAACATTATGCTCATATAGGATGGGATAGCGCAAACTATACTCCATAGCCTTATCAATTCAGTTTGCAACTGGATCATTCACTAAGAACGAATAGTTGGATCAAGTCAAGCAGTTCTAACTCATACTTTACCGGTTAAAAATACACAACTAAATTAAAAATGTCTACTTAGTAGTAATTGGATCAGGTTGGATTCAAACATGCTGCATCATGACAAAGATCATGTATCTTTTCTGTTAAATGCTATACAAATAAGCCTGAGAAATTATCAAAAACCAAACCCATTTTTTTTACCTGCTCATGATTGATAAGAGAACGAGATGAAGGTGGTTGAGAAAATCCACTCAAATGTGCCAATGCAGAAGCAAGAGCATTTGTTCCTAGTTCTTCTGTCAATCTTTGAGCCGTTGGAAGGAAGTGCTGTATGGACTCTGGATGTACACCCTGCAGAGTAGCAACAACTTGCTCTGCTGATGACTCCAACACCTCCTGCATCTGTGGTGGGCTTATAAATTCAAACTTGCATCCGACATCACGCTCCAGTGATTTAACAGTTCTCCTCTGGCTGCTACTAAACATCAAGATCGCTGTGCCTTCCTTTCCAGCACGTCCAGTACGACCAGAACGATGGACAAAGGTTTCTGGGTCATTTGGCAGTTCATAATGAATGATCTGTGAAAGGAGAAGACAAATTTTCAAAACATTTCATTGTATACTTTTATAGAGCAAAAATAAGGTGGCCAAATGCGAACGGAGACTTACTATATGTTGGCTGACCATGGCTCTTTTAACAAATTAATTAAATGCTTGCAGCTTATGTTCTTAAAGCATTGAATTTATTAAACAAAACATGTGACTTAATGTTAAAATGTCAAAGTAATGATTGGTTGACAAAAAAACTTGAGGGTATTAAAAGTTGATTGATCTTGGTCCTCCTATAATTAATTAGCCTGCTAGTAAAAAAGTGAATGGAAAGAAAATTTACAGCCAAATGCTGAAAACTTGACGCGCATAACCTTGAAAGTTGCTTGCATAACATAACTAACCTGGACCAGTTAATGGAGGTTTTCATACCGCCAGTACAATAAAAGCAATGAAACAATCCATAAAATGTTGAATTGGTTAGCTTGCATGTTTTTTGAGAGACGTGGATGCAACCCATGGAATTATATGTCAGTATGGAAAAAATAATAGACCTTCATCAGCATCATTAGAATATAATTAATTCTACAAATATGCTATAGCAGTCACACAAAGTGAGGCTATTGCACCAAACCTACCAGATCAACATTTGGTATGTCAAGACCACGAGCAGCAACATCAGTTGCAACAAGCACAGTAAACTTTCCTTGACGAAAACCGTTCAATGTTCTCTCCCTCTGATGTTGAGATATATCTCCATGCAGTGCCTCAGATGCTATATTATTGGTCAAAGCCATGGATACCTCATCAGCATCCCGTTTTGTTTGAGTGAAAACAATGGTCTTACCAGCCTTTGCATATACCTGAAAAAGTAAAAAGTAAGCAGTTTATTATACTGTTAGATAAAAAAGAAATAAAGAAAGAAAATAGATTCTTCTTGTAAGAGAATAAAGTTCAAGACTTCTCATGGTGACTGAGTATCACACAGAAAACTGTGCAAAAATGGTTCAAGGAAGCAAATCGGTACCTTTACCAAGGTTCGTTGTACTAGTCGATACCCTACAATACCGGACATACCATCCCGTACCGACATTCGGTATGTCATGTTGTCTCGTATCGTACTGCATATCAACATTGTAATAGGATGGTACCGGTACAGCATTCGATACCGACTGCGAACCTTGATCTGTACTAGCTATCAGCAAAAGTGCATGTCGGAGTGTGGGTGTATGCGTGTGTGTGTGTGTGTGTGTGTGTGAGAGAGAGAGAGAGAGAGAGAAGAGAAGAGAGAAAGAGACTGCTTTGACAATGTATTCTCCAGGAACTCTTGCCTCCATGAAGGATTCACTCAACAAGTGGACACTTTCTAACAAGCCTAACAACGTCATAAGCTGATTGGGCCGGTAAAATTAAAATAAAACATGACATATTCATAAGGAGTCTTTGCAGAGGTTGATGAAGCAAGGGAATTAGCACAGAAGCTAAATCATACTATTCATGAATGAATAAGACTTAGATGAGAGAGAGACTGCTTTGACAATGTATTCTCCAGGAACTCTTGCCCCCATGAAGGATTCAATCAACAAGTGGACACTTTCTGACAAGCCTAACAACGTCGTAATCTGATTGGGCAGGTAAAATTAAAATAAAACATGACAGATTCATAAGGAGTCTTCACAGAGGTTGATAAAGCAAGGGAATTAGCACAGAACTAAATCATACTATTCATGAATGAATAAGAAAGGGAATTAGCACAGAACTAAATCATACTATTCATGAATGAATAAGAAAGACCTAGATGAGAGGACCTAGCACAGTTTAATAATGTAATATGTTCTGTAAATAGTATGATAACTAAATCACCAAACAATTCCAAATACTGTTTACAAGAGGGCTATCAAGAAACAACTGCCCAGTGCATCGCACAAAATTAAACTGGAAAAATACAGAACCTGCACATCTCCCAGTAAGATCATAATAAGTTGATTATTTATTTGGATCAGAAAAAGAAGAAAAGTTGAATATTCTTATCTGATGATTAAAACAGAACTATGATCACCATCTTATCTAGCATCTGATAAAGCTGAACCATACAGGTACGCCAACAATGAACAAGATAAGCACACTGTCAATCTTAGCTATTCTAAACATACCATGATTAGGTCACTAAGGATCATGCGCTTTGAAGTTGAAGTTGTTGGAATGGCATAAAGTTTAATTCCTTCTGGTAGTTTTTCATCTTGATCACCAACCTAAATGAAAAATATAGAAACATGAAAAGAATTAAGAATATTTTATGGAGCACAACTAAACAAAGATAGAGAAAGATGCACACGTATTCACATATTGACTTTTTTATGCATGAATGCATGTAAAAGTAGCACCAGGTCACTATTGCATAACAGGGCACATATTATGCAATTACAATGCCAGAATACATATGCCCTAGAAACGGTATATGGATATGGAAAACAGCAGAGCTTTTACTTTCAAATGATGCATATTCCTTCAAACTTTAATCCTGTATCCAAGAATCTTCAATATCCTCATGCAATCGCATGCTTGCAAGAAATTACTAAATTAGTCATCCAAATTTGTTTCAACTATATATTAGCATGATTTGAGCTCTTGCCATATATGGCAATACTAAGAAATTGCTAGCCAGCTCTGGAAGTCATATGACATACGAAGGACAATAGGTTGTTCAAATCAGTATTTTGGAGGTATAAGATGTCAAGGAATAGACAACCGTCAACTCTCAATTGAACCATTTGATCAAATTCAAAATCTAAGAGAAGGAATTTCGGGTTCTGGAATTTCATATATTTCAATCCCAATAAATTTTAACTGCATTCAGTAAGTGAAATATAAGCTAAGCCACCATGCAATACAAAGTTATAAACTACCAAATTCAAATTACATATTATTTTACAAATACAGTATGACAAATCATTATATGAGTGTTATGATGACCATGTCTTAGCTTGTTTGAATAATATTTTGTAACTAAAATAACACAAAATGATAGGAAACTTTTTCTTAAAAAAAAAAGGTTTACAAGACAAGCTTAGAAAAAAGAAAGAAACATGCAATAGTCCTTTCTTCGCTGAACGAGCCAATCAGAACAAGTTGTTTAGAATAAGATATTATTGATTACCTAATAAGCTATAGCAGCTCTAGGCTAAATCGACCTGTCAATGGAACTTATTCCTTTTGTGCAGATTTCTCCATTTTCTCTTCCCTGTACCTGAGTCCATGAGTGCATGCTTTACATTTTACATTTAGCAGCCTAGGGTTGCCAACGAGCATTCACAAGAGAAAAACTAACATGTTTAGTTGCCAAAGCTTTTTACACCATAACCTAATTTCCAAAGAGAATCTGACTGTCAAGAGATGCATTTTGCAGCAAACTAGCATGTTTATGATCATTCAAGTATTCTCAGATCCAAAAATGTTCCTTGAGAGCAAGGTCCACCATGCCGGTACCTGGCACCATATCGGTTGCCCAGCGGCATGAGTCGGCACGGGCCGTGCCAAGCCCGTAATGAGAGAGGAAACCTGCCGGAGCCGAAGAAGGAGAAGAGAAAAATAGAGAGAGAGAGGGGAAGGGAGGGAGAAGGAGCAGGCCTCTGCCACCCCCCTTGCGGCCTCAGCCGGCGTCCGTCGCCGCTCCTCTCTCCCTCCCCTGCTCACTCTCTCTTTCTCTTCTTCTTCTCCGTCTCCAGCGGTGAACCGTTTTCTACGTCGGAGCCACCGGTACAGCTCGAAATGGGTGGAACAGTCCGATTCGGGATGATTCCGCATTCCTTGCTTGAGAGGGAAGAAAATATTAAATTTATAACAAGAAAACATGCTTGGTCGATACAAATAACGCATACTCAAGAAATCTTTTATTTTTATAACGACAATTTTATGCTGCATCAGAAATATCCATCTGTCTAATAGCTATATCTCTTAAACAACATGCCATGCATTTTGGCACAAAAGCTCACCAACACCATGGTAAGGAAGCATTATAAATCTATCCTTTTTTATAACTGAAATTATCCAATACGAACACAAAAGTTTTTTACCATTCTTCTTATCGTGCATAAGTGGGCATCTAATAAATGAATTATGTTGTCATTAGACGATGATAAAGAATTTTGTATAGTATCTGTTTTGGCAGGGTTCATGTGAAGCTTAAATTACAAAAAATTTATCTGTGCCCAAACCTGATTCACATCTCTGACAGTGAGGATGGAAGAAAATCAGCAGGAATAAAAACAAGCAGTGGGTATAAAAATCATTACAAAATAAATGAAACAGCACCATAGTAGTTACCAGGTCAATTGTCAGGGGATCATTCAGATATCTCCTGGCCAATTTTTTTACCCAACTAGGCATTGTTGCAGAAAATAGCATGTTTTGACGTTCTGACGGCAGCTTTTCTAATATCACTTCCACATCTTCCTCAAATCCAACAGCAAGCATCTGATCAGCCTCATCAAGAACCAAATACTGAACTTCTCCCAAGCGAAGACTGCTGCTATTAATCAGGTCAATAATTCGACCAGGAGTTCCCACTACCACATCAACGCCATGAGCCAGTGCATTTTGCTGGATATTATAAGAAACCCCTCCATAGACACAGACAGTGCCAAGATATGGTGCCGACTCTTTAATTTCCTTCTCCACTTGCTTGGCCAACTCCCTTGTTGGTGCTAGAACCAGAACCCGGGGAAGACGACCTCGCCTACCAAGAGCAGACAACGCAAATAAGCAAAAAAGTAAATAAGAAGAAAAGCGAGTCCTTGATGCAAGATAACGTACAAAGCAAGGGAGAAAAAAATAAAAACCTTGAGACGCTTTGGCGTTCATTATCCTCTGCAAGTCGTTTAATGATGGGAATTCCAAAAGCCAGCGTCTTCCCTGTCCCAGTCTTTGCCCGTGCGATGAGGTCTCTGCCTTCAAGAGCAGGAAGCAGTACAGCCCTCTAAGAGAAACAACTAAAACATGTAAGGAATAATAGTGGCAGATGCAACTATCCGAGCATCCGCCCATCTAGCTAAGAGAGTGCGTCAGTCAATCCTGAAGTAGATAAATCAAAACAGGAAAGGATAATAGCAGTTCTCAATACCATCTTGCAGTGCAAGGCGAATAATATACTAACCCTCAAACGATGACGACCAAAGGATATGTTTCAATGGCTTACCACTACCAGTATTAGACAAAAACTTAACTACAAAAGAGGATAAATTGTCGATTTCAACGGGCATTCGAACTAACGGATTGGTCGTCTATCATAATATTGGATTGCATCAAAAAAGAGAGTATCAAGAGATGATGCAGATGTCAAACGGCGGTTATAGAATAGTGCATGAGTTTCACTGCCGTTCGGTCATCTCCAACGATGGGCTATTTGTTAATCTCCCCTATCAGGTTTAGAAATCACGCAAGCGAGGTTAAACAAGAAGTAATATTTTGCCCCCTACAGGATTTGCACCCCTCGCGTTACCTGAATAGGGAAGAGGTGAGTAATCCCACGCTTCTCGAGAGCACTCACGAGCTGCTCGGGCAACCCTAGATTGGCAACGGCGAGGTCTTCCTCTCCCCCAACGGCAGGGCCTTCCGCCGCCTCCTTGTCCGAGCCGTAGTACTCCTCCTCGTCCTCCTCTCCTTCCAGAGGTATTTTGGAGAGATCGCCGAGCCCCTTGAGCGCGTCCTCGCTCAGGACCGAGTTAGGCGAGGCCACGGCCGAGGGGACGAACAGATGGGGAGGAGCCACGGCGGGCCTCGAGCTCCGCAGGGAACAGCAGCAGCCCCTGGGCGTGGCCGTGGCTGAAGCCCTGAGGCCACAGAAGTGGGGCTTCTCGGAGGAGGGAAACATGAACGGGAGGGCCCTCTTGGAACTCCGGTAGAGAGACGAGACGCCGATGATGGAGGCCATGGCCGCCTCTGCTCGATGAGTAGCTGTCGCTCCGGAGGGGGAGCGGGGAGAAGAAATGCACGAGGAAAGAGGAGGGTATACGGTCGGGAGAAGAAACACACGATGAGGGAGGAAGGCTTCGGGGTGGGACTCGATAAGGCGGGCTTCCAAACGTATGGTCTTACAAGCCTCCACCGCCCTAGCCTGCGTGCCCACTTGCCCAATTTATAAATACGAGGGGGAGGAGGATTTCGGGGATGGATATCTTGGAATGAGATAGTTTTTCGGTTTCCCGCAGTGCACCCCGAGGGAAATTGACCGGTCGAACCCGCTTACCCTGGCCGCAGCTGGCCGAGATAGAAACTCTCCGTGTTCCTCTTGCCATCTACCATGAATTTCCTCTAGCCTCTCGACGATCAGAAACTTGTGATAATTCCAAATTTGCATGAAACTGGAAGTTGGTGGTCTCTCCCGAAACCCTGCTAAATTGTCTTCCCTTACTCTTACTTAGGTCTGTTTGGGAAAGCTTTTGGAAAGTCAAAAAATACTTTCTGCAAAAATATTTTTCGTTGGATATTTAGTAAAAATTTTGAAAAATTATTTTAATTTTTTAAAAAAACTAAAACAGCCTTTCGTGATAAGCTCCATTTTGGAGCCTTTCGAAAAAAATCGTTGGTCAACATGGTCGACAAGAAATGAGCAGATATTTCAAAATCTTTTAAGAACCACTAATTTTAAGAAGTTCATAGCATGCTAGACTTGCTAACCTGCTATTATGCTTGTTTGGAAACATATACTGATGGTGTTTGTATCCAATATCTAAGGATAGGTACAACTTTTATTAATTTGATCCAATCATTTGATTCATCAAAAGAAAAAAAGATCATGAATATATTCTTGAAATCTACCACAATAATCTAAATTGAAAATTCTAACAACAAGGGGCTAAAAATATAATTATCAATATAAATTGCACGTGATAGCACAAGATTGAAACTCCTTTGTTGATCAAATCATAATCATAATATGGACTAAGCATTGATATAATAACAAATAAGATCACCTTTGGTTTAGCTATTGATAATGAATCTATCAATAATATTGAATCTATCAATGATTTCGAAACTATTATCGACCATGGTTTTGATCTTCTACCTAAATAGATCCAGATAAATACATATGAAAAAGGAGAAAATCAATGATTAGAGAGTTGGGAGGGAGAGGAGAAGGTGGATGATTAAATGATCAACACAATAAGGAAGGGAAAAATGAAAAGCGCATGATAAAATTTTCCATTGTGGCTATTGTATCTTAGTTTTCATCTTTAATATAAATTAGTAGATAGTCAGGAATCTCTAAAATGATTATGTTAATAAGATAAAAGTTACACAGGGTCTTATAAATATCTAGGCATGAATTTAACCTTTTCTTAAAATTTTAAACTTTAAATAAACATTGGTCCAATTAAGTAAAAGCAAGCCACCTCTAAATACAAGTGAACGGATTGATACCGTTACTAATGGTAACTGCAATGCGTGAAACGAGATGCATATAAAAGGAGCAAGTGCAACACATAGGATGTGCTAGGAGGAGAGAAGAAGCTACTGGTATGACAATTTTATATTTTGTATAAATCAAAGAGAAACCCAGGGAGTCTGATGGAGGATAAAAAATACAAAGTTGTTTGGATGTCATACAAAATTATTTTTCAAGACCGTAACAATCAACATTTACTTTGAAGAAGATTCGACTATGGTGATTAAGTGAATTCAAGACTAGTTCAGCTATGATGACAGGCACTCACCGCTTCGTAACATATATAAGCCATTGAAAGAGTGTGGCTCTTTCTGGGCCACTCATGTCTATTAAGAGACGAACAGTGATACTAATTAGGCGTTCCTTCGTGGCTCATCATTATGGAGAGATTCTTTAAAAAAATTTAATGTTTTTTTTTGGCTGACTTTTTTTTCTAATATTATTGGCTCAACTCATACGAGTTTAGTTTGAGTCGCCATTTGTATCAAAAACTAATAATGATAATAATAATATATTTTTTTTAAAGGCCGTTATAAAATGCGCGACGTTGGGCGAGATTTCGTTTAGACGCGTCCAAGCTGTCGCGGCGGTGGATTCTCGATCAGCGGTGGCTTGGGGCCTTTAATCGGAGACGAGTTGTCGGGGGACTTATCCCGGCCTACAGATTTTCGGTTCCTTCGCCCGAGTGAGTTGAGTCCTGACTCTTCCCTCAACCCTCCCTCTCCACTCTACGTCTACCCGGACGACGACCATCCTTTACGACAATACACCGTCACCAACGCCGCCACTGCCTGCCGTCATCGTTCTCTCCTCCTCATCCTCCTCCACCTACTCTTGTTGGTCTCCACAAGCGAGGAGAAAAGAAGAAGAGAGCCGACAACTCTTCCTCCCCCTCCTGCCCCTCGACCCTAGATTCCTCCCTCCCCTCCCCCTCCCCTCAAACCCAATTCCCCTCCTCTGCTACTCTTCCTCTGGAATTCCCATTCCGAGATTCCCCTTCGAGCCTTTCCTTCGCCCTTTTCCTCTTCCAGTTCCAAGATTCGCTTTCCGCTGCCAACTTTTTCCTCCAAATTATCCGCGATTCCCCTTTTCTTGAAAGAGAGGGGCGGCGGGTCAGGAGCCGCTAGGGTTTACTTCGCTGTTCCTCTTCCGCCCCTCCCCCCCCCCCCAATTGCGGGACTCGAGAACTTTGCCCTAAGGGTCGGATTAATCCATGGGGCAGGCCAAGGCGAAGACGAGATGAGTCGGATTTAAAAGAAGAAGCTTTCTCCCAAGGTTCGTTACGAGTTCGGACCCTGTTATCTCTCTCGCTCTCTCCACCTTTTTTCGCCTCATAACTTTTGTTATATTTTTCAGTTTGATCTTCTTGAATGCTTTGGATTATTTATGTATTTATTTTTCCTTTGGATTCACGAACATGTTAGGAGGCACACTGGTTTTGGTTTCTTTCGATGATGGCGCCTATTCTTTTTGTCATCGTCGCATTCCCATGCACAGTCGGAGCCATAGTGCTGGCGATGCTCCACATATACAGGCACCTATTGAACTACACGGAGCCTACTTATCAGCGCTACATAGTTCGCATCATCTTCATGGTCCCGGTATGCTGGTTACTGATCTTGGCATTTTTATTTTGTCATCAGAAAGAAGGAAGAGAAACGGGCCCTAACTTGTTTCTAGTTGTTGTTGTTGTTGTATGGCTGACCGCTTTGAGGAGATGTGTGCTTAACTAGCATTCTTTCGTAATTGGTATGTTGATGCATTCTATAGTAGAGGAAATCGAGAAATCACTCTTCTTGTAGTTCTGCATGTTCAGCCACATTTTGCTTTTATGACATCTACCATCTTGTTTCTTTGTCTTCTTTGCGAAGTTCAACCTTTAATTTTGCTATATTTCTAGGCAGCTTGTTCTTAAGTCTCCAATATACCAAGATGTGTTTGCTTGCTATTTTTGTCACATATACCTAGGTGTGAGTATGGGTTCTAGATTGGAACTAAAAGGAGAGGGAGAGGGAGCGAGGGAGGGAGTTTATGCATCAAAGATCTGATTCCTTCTGATTTTGTTAGTCCTAGTCTCATTTGATTTGATATCATTTTTTTTTAATGATATAAGAAAGTAATTATGATGTGCGCATATGTGTACGGGAGAAATCACGATCTTTTGTAAATTTGTGTCTTTTTTATAACTTAACAAATAGTTGTTTATTTAGTACTTATGATTTATTTCCAAGTTTAGGATCTCTTTAGAGGCAGGGACCTGCAAATTTCTACTTTGTTTAAGAAGAATCAGCAATCTCGAGATCAGATGAACACGAGCACCATCAATACTAGTAGCATTATTATTCTGACCATTGCATGGTCATTACCCTAATAACCATGATCATCATCTTCATAGTTGTCTTCATTATCATCATGCTCATATGGTAGTTATCTTGGTCTTCCTCATAATTAAAATGCCTGCTATTCTGACCATTCTCCTTCCAGATGAAGTCTAGTTTATTTTCTTAAATGTTCTTCCTCCTAACTGCTATACTTATGTGTTTGTTAGTGCAGTACGTCTAACTTCTTCCACTCCTTTGCTTTGGTGCTATTGGACCCTCATCGTTGTCAATATCCTTTTGCCAAGTATCACTTCCTCTTTAGCATGGACAGCATTTTCTCATACCGATTCACGGTTATTCTCCAAATAGGCTTTATTTTGGATAATTAAGGGGATGACCTGATCATAGGCCTTCATATAACCACCATCATTTTGCATTCCTTTTCGGTTTGCCAAGTTCCTCTATCTTAGTATTGACACGAGTTAAGCAGTGATCTTAGAGTGGGTTCTTGATCCTTAGGTACATGAGGTTGAACATCTTCTATATCCGGCTAAAACTAATGAATATCTGGTATGACAGAGTACTCACAGTAATCTTCTATGTTGTATGGCAGAAGACTCACAATAATCTTTCCCTTGGTATAGCTTCCTCTACTACCCCCCAATTAGCGTAAAACAACAGCCTTTGAAAATACAATAACTCTTGTAATATAAATAGAAAATCTGCCATATTTTGGTCAACTAGAAATCATAAAATTTTTCGTAGTCCTCCATCTTCGTTGCAATGAACTCTTGATCTCAGAGTGCAAAATGGCCTCAACTTCTGTCTTCGAAGAGCACATCATGTACACCTTGATAATGATAGGCAAGATTTTAAGTTCCATTGTGGCATTGAGACAGTATGTAGTGTTTGCCATACATCAAAATGCATCACATGCAACCATGCCATGTGCTGGTCTAGGCTTGGCATGGTTTGTGCCAAGTGGCATGAATGACATGACTGGCACTTTAATCCTTTGTTGTAAGAACACACGTAGAATATTAGATTTTTTCCCCTATTTCCTTCCACAAGTTCTTGTCATTGCATCTTTGACGTGTTTCTTTCTCTTTCATAACAATTATTTTCTTCAATCCATTGACCGCCCAATCTTCATGCTTTCTATTGTTGGAGTATGATCAGTGGGATAGATTTAATAATGTGGGCTTTTCATTCAGAAGATTAAATACATAAGCATCACCTGAAGAAAAACATGATAAGTCTATGATTTTGTGTCTATTGGTTACATGAATGTTGTATGGAGTTGCTTGTCTATTTTTTGTCACTAGGTAAATGCTTTTATGGTTTTACCCCCACCCTTTTCTGATTGAGTTTTACCATGATTGTCTAATATCTTGAGAACTTTGATCCTTGGGTCAATTAGTGATTCTCCTCTACATTGTCATTTCACTATCATGATGACTTTAAGCTTGAGGTGTGAGCAGGTGGTTGGGTTTGCATCCAGCTTGGTTTAGATGCAAACCAAATTGGCTATGTCTATGATTGGGACTTGGGAATAACCCACTTTTTATTTGACAAGTTAGAGACCGAGTCTGGGTTTGGTCCATTGTAAATGTATTGGATCATTATTCCATGTTGTTCTTGTTTATGTGATTTATATTGATGCCTTTGACTTTGAAACTAAAGTGTTGTTTACCGCGTATCATCTCCTACAAATATGGCTTTTAGTATATTTATTTCTTGACTTGCAATTTGCATGTAGACCCTCCTCCATAAGGCTAGAAGCTTATACTTTTATCCTTAGGTTTTAGGGTTGTATTAAACCATTACAACTTGTCTGTTAATATGTAAAAATACTTGAACACCATTGCAGCTATAACCATCCAATATACAATATGAAAGGGCATAACTGATCAATTCTTAAGTCAATTTTCCTTTGAAGATAATTTTGTGTTAAATCTATAGTGGCATATGAAACTTGATGGTAAGAGTATAGTCTTACATTTTTCGGTTTATTGGGTTATATTTCAAGAAAGTTACAACTTATGACTTTTAGATGGCTATTCTAAAAACCATATTCAAAGAGGTATACATGTTAAAACCATTTTTGTTAACTTATTGGCTGCACGAGCACTTTTTAATGCTTTTATGGTACTTATACATTCAAAATATATCTTTTTTCCATATGCAACACTTATGAAGGAACTATACAGTTATATGAAACTTGATGGTAAGGGTATAGTCTTACATTTTTGGGTTTATTGGGTTACATTTCAGCAAAGTTACAACTTATAACTTTTAGATGGCTATTCTAAAAACCATATTCAAAGAGGTATACATGTTAAAACCATTTTTGTTAACTTATTGGCCGCACGAGCACTTTTTAATGCTTTTATGGTACTTATACATTCAAAATATATGTTTTTTTCCATATGCAACACTTATGAAGGAACTATACAGTTTCATGTGCAAAAAACAATTTTTTGCTTTTTTATTGGCCTTTTAGTGCCCTTCTCACACTTATGGTTAGCAGAAATTAAAATTTATGGTTTTCCATCCATGTGCATAATTTGCAAATGGATTTAGTTTTGTGTGCCTGTATGTTTTTCCTCCAAGATGTGGGCATGCATTTGACTATTATATATATATGTGTGTGTGCACGCGCGCCTATGCATGCATGCATGCTCTTGTTCCCCTGCACATGATTTCCTTGCGTGTTTTCATTTGCTTTGCACAACGATGTCTCTACTTTATAAACACCTTTTTCCGTTGCAAGCTCACATATAAAATAGCCTATGACTTGTTGTTTTGCAATAAGTTGCTTGGATCTCTGTTTAATGTGCTCTCTTTCTCTCTCTCTCTCTTCCCCCACCCTCTCGGGGTTTCTTGTCCACTTCATTTGGTTTGGGCATCCATCAATTAGAGTGGCTTGGTTTTAAGTGGAAGGATTGGAAGTGAAGGGTGTGGGGTCTAAGAAGACTTGGATGGAGATGGTAGAAAGGTTATTCCCTTGACAAGGACAACCTATGAAGAAGGCTTCATGTTTCGACAGTATGATATGTCCTGCCAGTACTGTACTATTGTTCCTGATGGTAGTTACGCATCTTGGTGGTTCTTTAACCTCCCAAGTAAATTATACACGAGATGGGTGTGGGACACCAATTCTCTATTGAATTGGGAAGCCCTGACTGTCTTAGTTCATCTTGAATATCACAATTGTGGCTCGACACTTGGGATGAATGGGGATGATTAGGATGGACCTGGACACAATTTTTTTACTCTTTTTTGTTCATTCTTGTTGTTAGTGACTGTTCAATCCATCTCAATTTGACCATCCTGTTTGATTCTGTAATGCCCTTAGATCAAACCGAGATGGAGCTGGATATTGAGATTGAAACACTTGATTCATATAGTTGAATTCAAATAAATGGGAAATATTTACTGCTTATTCATATGCTTATGCATTAGAGACTAGTAGATTCTATGTATTTTTTTCACTATACTGCTTATATGGTTGATCATATTATCTCTTTTGGCAGGTTTATGCGTTGATGTCTTTCCTGTCCCTTGTCCTAAATAAGAGCTCAATTTACTTTAATTCGATCCGTGAAGTGTAAGTGACTTGATTATCCAGGTTCATGCTGAAAATTTATTGCAAGCTTATCATACACAAATTTACGAACAAGTCATTTTTCATTTTATCTTCTTATTTTAAGTTTTTCTTTATTCAAATTAAGTTTTTAGCACTTAATTCTCATCCATTGAGGTTTCTTAGAAGTTAGATTGGCTAAATGGGATGACAAAATAAATAGTTATACATCATGGTAAGACCGTAACAGGAAATTGCTTGTGGTCCATTGCTCAATGACTTTGTAGAATTTAGGGCCTCTGAGTAATACCTGCTGACAGTTAATTTTCTTCTGAGAGAATGCTTCTTGACCTCATAAGGGGAATTGAGAAATGATATCCACATGGACTGAACACTAGATACTGTTATACATCATGGTGATTCCACAACTGAAGGATTGTTGGTTGTGCACTACAGAAGACATTGCATTGTATAAAGTTAGGCCCTGGTAGTAATCTTGCTGACTATTAATAAACTTTTTTACTTTTTAGTTCTGTTTTTGCCTAATTGGTGTTCCTCCGAGGAACGTTGTTTCTCATTTCTCCTTTTTTTAAGCATCTGGACCACATTAGACTATATCAGGCCTAGTGGCATGGAAAACCACCCATTTATTCTCATTTTTGATGAAGGCTTGATATCATTTATCTTAGATTGCAAAGAGGGAATTTGTTTACCTGAAAAGTAGTGCATACGGTTTGTTTTATATATATATATATATATATATATATATATATATTTATATATGTTTGTATGTATACATATATGTATGTATGTATATATGCATTTGACCAAGTTTATTGGGAATTATAGTAATTGATCTGTAGGGTTATTAATATATAGAATCTGTGGGCAAACAGAATTTTCTTTTTTAATATGAGCACGATCGGAATTGCCAAGTAATTATAATGTCTGCAAGAACTGTGATGGTTAGAACTCGTTACATGTGGGTAAAGTTGGTAGTTAAAGTTAGTGAGGATTGGTGGTGAATGAAGTAATGACAAGTAAAATTTTAGACTAAAGGAGGAAGTGTGATAGACTAATAGAAATAAATCTATTGTAAGGAGAAATAGTTTACATGCTTCCACAATTAACAACCAATTTTAGGAATAATTGGGTGCAGTAATATGGAGCCAACATGGTCAACATTGTCTTGTCATTATTTTGTTCCTTTTTTCTTCCCTTGAGGTTGGACTAGTTGGGGGTGGGAGGTGAGGGAAGGGAGGGCTTATATATGGAGACCTAAGTTGGGATTGTGGGAACATAGATACTGGTGGTACAAGAGGATACAAGTAAAGGCTTTGGGATGCAAGGCTTTAGTGCCCATTCTGTTGAGATGTGGCAAAATGATTTGTCTAATAAATCCTTATTGCTATTCACCTTTTTCTATTAAAAAAAAGAGATTTGATGCCAATGTGTTGGGATGGGCAAAACATAATTTATCTTTGGTCAACAATTTAACATTTATTTCTATGAGCGTTTGCTGACCTCTTGGAGTGGATCATGCCTGTCATATAGTTTTTGCTTTGAGGAAGAAAGCAAACAACATCCAATTATATGAAGTTTGTGTCTGAGAGCGAGTAAATTCTGTATTTTTGTTTCCACGCATGTGCAGCACGGAGAGAAGCTACCAACAGGATTAGGCTTGGAGAATTTTTTGATGTCATTGTTGAAGATCACTTGTTAAGATTTATGGGGGATGGACCAAGTGCGATAATCAGCTCTGGCATCATCCAGATCGTTGTTTGAATGATGCTCAAATTAGGATATCAGATAGGCAACAACTGAGGTATCCCAGGGCTTACATTAGTTAGCTGCTAGCACTAATGGGACATATATGGGCATCGAACGCATCAAATGATATAGAGTTGGCCCAAGAAAGAGGCTTATTGTTTCTGTTTGCATCGCATAACCTTTACTGTCCATGCTGGAGTAACATGCCCTTGCAACTTTCTTGTTTCTTTTCTTTTGTAAGTAGAGCATCTAAAGAGTGAAAAAATGTTTTAAAGACTTCTGATCAAGCGTAAGGGCGATTTATCTCGGTTTTCTTTTTTTTCTTTTCTTTTGTTTTTTTCCTGAAGAGGAATAAGAAGAGGAAACCAGCCAATTTTGGCCAACTCTTCTCTGTGTGCGTGTGTTTTTCTTTTGTCCTCTCTCTTTTTGTTTCAATTCTTCTGTAATCCAGCTGTTATCTCTTTTTATTACTGCTGATTGCAATGCAACTAGTTTTTGTTCCTAAAACTTGGAGAGATATTAAAAATATCTGTAATTTCACCTCATTGCCCAAATTTGTACTAACTGCTGTCGATCTAAAATTATTTGACATTAGTTCTAAAGTTTCTGCTGATTGATTGGTTGCTGTCCATCATCTTTTACTGCAAAATTAAGTTTTCTAGGCATGGCAACTCACCTTCTGATAGATCATCTCTCACACCCACATGACACCCTTTGTTTCTCTTGCATCCTGATTCCTTCAATCCTTGGATTTTTTTTAATACCTTTGTCATATTTTTTGGAACTAGACATTAAGCTAATATCTTGTACCAAATCCATAGTTTTCTATTCTTCAAGATTGACTGTTACTCATCTGTGGTCCTACTTTATTGGGTTATGCAATTCACTTGAACGTTGGGTCATCTACATCAATATGCTAATTTTTGATGAATCGTGGGGAACATAATTTGAGAGAAACCAGGCCTTTTTGAAAGTCAATTACATGATGTTCATTTTTGTCGCTGCTCCCTTGGTCACATGGAACCTTGGTTTAATGCCTCGTCTTTCTGATTCTTTGAAGGGCTTATTTGTTAATTAAGGTTGTGAAAATACTTGGGTATTCTGAGGAGTTACAGGATTGTTATTTGAGGAGATTTATTAATCACTAAAAAAAAGGTTTGCAGAATCATGAATGTGCTCTGCTGTGCTCTGCTGTTCTCTGTTGGCTTTGGCATGCTTAAGCATGGAAAGATCCTAACATTGTGCAAAGTTGTGCATGAAATGGGAATATGTTGGGGTTACCTGTATAATTTTCTCTTAGAGTACTTTGGTTGATTTACGGTGGAAAATGGACATGTTATGAACATTTAAATAAGAATTTCAAATCATCTTTACATGCAATTAGGAATTTTATGTAAAGAAATTTAGTTTTTGAAGCCAAATTAAACATACCGTTGTCTAATATCTAGCACAGAGTAGATATTAGACATGGATCATCCAACTAATATGGGTGCTGCCGATTTTCATGGCTTTTCATGCAAGTTATTAGGCAGACTATTGGATGGCACAAAGATATTTCCATATTGGCATCTTCAAGATTCGTTGAATTGGTATCAAAGATTGTATCGGCCGGTGGCTGGTTTGGTGTTGTACAGATCCGTACCATGCCGTTCTGGGGCATAGAGCTAGAGAGAGGGAGAGGGAGGAGAGGGAGAGGGAGGAGAGAGAGAGAGGAAGAGAGAGAGGTAAAGAGAGCGAGAGCGAGAGAGAGAGAGAGGGGGGGTTTGAGCTGTCACACGAGAGCTTTGAGAGCTCCAGGGGACCCCGAGAGAGAGAGAGAGAGAGAGAGAGAGAGAGAGAGAGAGGGCGGGGGGAGAAGAGGGAGAGAGAGACTTGGCTAGGGACCTCGTCGCAGGGGTGGCTCAAGGCATTTGGGGGCCTAAGTCCAAGTCACTAAGAGAGGTCTTTTTTTAAAAAAAATGATGAAAAAATTTTAATAAGTGCAAAATACTTTAAAATATTTATTTAAAAATAATTCTTCTAGCTTTTTGAGATGCAACATTACTAATCAAACTTTTGTACTCAAGATTCATAAAAATACTATTTTCAATCGATAATATAGCTAATCCATTTAATCTTTCTTATGATATAGTTGACCGCAAATAAGATTTTATCAACTTTAATTTTGAAAAACTTCTTCCAGCAGAAGTAACTGTTACAGGTATTGTTAACAATATCCCAACGGCTATTTTTGACTTCTTTTTTATTTAAACATATTCCCTAGTATTGAAATTCCATAAATGTTAAAAGGGTAGTAGAATCCTAATAAATTGGAGTAGCATCTAAAATATAGGGATTTGGATTTTGGGGCCTTCTTGGCGTGGGAAAAGAGAATCTAATCAATTTCTGAGGCCTTCTAGCATCGGAAATAGAGAAACTAAACAACTTTTGAGGCCTTCCATGTGTGGAAACTGGGAATAGAGGACAATTTATTACGTAATTTATTTCTTTGAAGCCTTCCCTATCATGTGGATGGAAGTTGAAAAAATAAACTTACATTAATTTCTAGCATTCATTGCTTATAAAAAAAATGGAAAATTAAGTAGGGGCCTTCTTTAGGTCGGGGCCTTAGGCGACCGCCTCAATCGCCTAAGGGTTGAGCCGGCCTTGCCTCGTCGTCGTCATCATATGCCATTGTTGTCGACTTTACAAGGATGGGGGGTTAGGGTTTCGAAATCTAGTGAAGCTGAGGGGAGATGATTTGAATGGGGGAGGGGAAAGAGCATTATACCAAATCGATGGCTTGAATAATGCTGTAATTGACTGGTCTGGTTTGGTACGTTTCAAACTGGCTGGTTTAGCACAGTTCGAGTAACCTTGGAACATCTTTCTGTTCGTTGTTTTAATATTAACCGGTGTTGCATATTTTTTTATTATTAGTGGACATTAGGTATAAACTTGATGATGTCTCCTGTGTTTGTAGTGTCTTAGTCATAGTCACAAGATGCTAGTTATCTTTTCAAGCCTTATTATGGCATGTTCTCAGCTCAATTAGTGAATGCTGCCTTTTCTTCAGGTCTTGTCATGCAAGCTAATTGGTGCACTTTTTGAGGCACATGGAGAATTCCATGTTGACTTATGTGTTCATCATATTAAAGCACATGGATGTTAACACTTTTTATTTATTATATTATCAAAAGTGCAACTTCAACAAACATATACTTTCGTCAACTTTCTTATGGCTGGGCTCTGCTGAGTACACATTGGGTCTGTGTCTTGCCATCACAATCTATTGCGATAAACTTCTGGTTTCAGATGCTCTGATGTAAAAGGAATGCATATTGCTGTCATTTGTATATCTGAGTTCATATTGTTGCCCAATACTTCTTTAGTGATATTGAAAAAAAACATCTTACACATTGGCCATCCAACCTTTTTTATCCTTTGTTTCTCATAAAAAGGGCCAACGTTTCGTCTTTTGTGGCTTTACTTTCTGGAGTTTCACTTGCATTTTGCACCCATTTATTCTTTACTTGTAGTTTTTTTGTTCTGAGCCGTATGAGATAGGAAACTCTCAAGTACAGTTCTAAAGAAGGGAACCTTTCCTTTTTTTTTTCTCTGAAAAAGCAGTAATTGTGACTGCAATGTGAGGAATCTTACTCTTTTAGGATATTGTGCAGAAAACTGATGTGAAAATTCATGAACTGTTTCAGCTATGAAGCTTGGGTCATTTATAATTTCCTTTCACTCTGCTTGGCATGGGTGGGAGGTCCAGGTGCTGTAGTGTTGAGCTTAAGTGGTCGAGTTCTGAAGCCATCATGGTGCCTGATGACATGCTGTTTTCCTGCTATTCCTCTTGATGGGTGCGTGACTCATTGATAGATCCATCTTTTTTTCTGTGATTATTCATTCTATTTATCGAATAATTCCCTGTGTTTAATTTGTTAAAATACTTGGGTGGGATGAATTTAGTTGCATCTATTTTTTTCTGAATCATGCATTACTGATTGTGGTCCAACAGACGTTTTATACGGAGATGCAAGCAAGGTGGTTTGCAGTTTGTGATCCTGAAGCCTGTTTTAGTCGTGATTACCTTCATACTCTATGCAAAAGGAAAATACGAAGATGGAAATTTTAGCGTGGACCAAGCCTATCTTTATATCACAATTATGTACACTATATCATATTCAATGGCATTGTATGCTCTTGCCTTGTTCTATGTGGCATGCAGAGATCTGCTTCGGCCATTCAACCCAGTCCCAAAGTTTATCATAATCAAATCTGTTGTTTTCCTCACATATTGGCAGGTATTTGTTCTTAGATTAATTCTGTTCTTGTTTAGGTAGTGTGAGGCCCTCTTGTTGACTGGTTCAGACAGTCATATTGTCTGTTCAGATAGTTGAGGGAAAAGTGAATGGTGGTGTGCAGGTTACTTGTGGGGAGGATAGATATGTGATTTTTTCCCTTCTCACGTCTCTAGCAAACATAACTGTACCTTTATATGAAAGATATTGATCTATCTTCGATGCAGGGTGTCTTGGTTTTTCTTGCTGCCAAGTCTGGGTTTATAGAAAATGCAGAAGAAGCTGCTGATTTTCAAAACTTCATTATATGTGTCGAGATGCTTGCAGCAGCTGTGGGCCACTTATATGCCTTCCCCTACAAGGAATATGCGGGTGCCAATATTGGTGGATCCGGTGGTCTGAGTGGAAGCCTTGCTCATGCTTTGAAATTCAACGACTTTTACCATGACACCGTTCACCAGGTGATCTCTCTAGAAAACTATTACTTTGTGTCGCTGATGGATTTTTTTTTCCCTTGTTTTTTTCACTTTGGCGGAAGTGTTGAGAGTTTGAATTGTATAGAGATACGCAGCTTTTGTTGTTGTCTCAGCATGATTTTTTATCTTGATGCAGTTTGCCCCAACCTATCATGACTATGTGCTTTACAACAGTAATGATGGTGATGAGGGAGCACGGAAGTATCGATCACGCACCTTTGTGCCAACCGGGCAGGAGATGGATGCTGTTAGAAGGAACAAACACATGTATGGGGGCAGATTAGACGAGATACAGCTGCCCAGCGTCTCCACATCTGGCTCCAATAGCCCTGTGATATCGAGCACATCACACAACCAGATGGACCTTGAAGCAATCAAATCTTCATTGCTCAAAGAAAGTGCTGCTTCTGCTTCACAGCCATATGATCTCTCAGTGTTGGTTGACACGGATCTTTGTAATTACCCTGCCAAGGTTCCTGCAGTTGATGACTCGAACAAAAGATGATCTCTAATGTTTTGTGAATGCTTCAGCAAAACAGACATTTTTAGCAATCAAACAAGGAAGTTGTGTGTTGTGCTTGAGTGGGAGTGATTTTTTTCATATAACATGCTGAAACATGTCCCTGCTGATTGTGTCAAATCGATGCAAGCTCCCCATTAATATACTTGTCATAATATCCATCAGTTTATTGCTAGGTTGGGTTGGTGAAATTTTTTACAGCTATCTGTCCAAGTTGTGTTCAGATCCTCACTTCGGGGGCCTATCGGCCAACGAGCAAATACTTTGAGATTGTTTCTTTGTTTCTTGCCGCTAAACGAAGACCTTCTTGGGGACCAGATGATGATCCAAATTCCTGGTGTCTTCTCTGTAGTCTGTAGCTCTGTACAGCAGGGCTCTCCATATTAGCACAGGACTGAAAACTGATGGAAAGTAGGCCTTGTAACATGCAAATGCTTCCATGGTTTTGAGAAGGGAAACTTATATCGCACCCTCTTTGTTTAATTTGTACGGTTTTCTGGACGTTGCAAAAATCGGCTGCTACAGGCGATCCTTACTTCGCTGACTATCAATTCCTGAGGCCTGACTCCAGCCGCCCGCATCTCGTACAGCAACCTGATCGCCTCCGAGCAGCATCCGCCGCGTGCGTAGCCGGCAAGCATCGCATTCCAGCACACGCAGTCTCTGGAGCCAGCGATCATTTCGAATGCCCTCCTCGCGTCTTTCAAGAGCCCATGCTTGGCATACATATCCACCAGGCTGCTCCCCACAAACCGATCCTCGTCCACCCCGAGCTTGACGGCGCCGGCGTGGACCTGCCTCCCACCCCAGCCACCATCCCCGATCCTCGCACATGCCGCGAGAATGCTCGAGACGACGTGACAGTTCCTCCTGTGCCCCGCTCTTCCCATCTCCCTGAAGACGTACAAGGCCTCCTGGAACCGCCCCTCTCTGCAGCATCCCGTGATCATGCACGTCCACGCCGCGGCACCCCGAGAACGAACTCTTATCCTTTCAAAGACCCTCCGGGCGCTTTGATGGCATCCGAGCATGCTGTAGCACTGAAGCAGGGAGCTGCCTATCCCTCCGCACCCAATAGCACCGCTTTCTCCCAGCACCTTGAGGGCTAGCCCATGCACCTGCCGGGCGACTCCCGGCTCCCTCGCTCTGACGCATGACCTGAGCGTCGTGACAAGGACGAGGGCGTCCGAGTAGCGATCGCCGGGCTCCACCGCGGACTCGCGCATCTCCGTGAACAGCTGCAGTGCTTCCCGGTGGCCGCCGTTGTGGGCGAGGGCGGCGAGCATGGCGGCCCACGACATGGCGTCGCGGAAGGGCATTCGGTCGAACATCTGGCGGGCGCTGTCCGGTTGGCCGCAGGCGGCGTACATCAGCAGCAGGCGGTTGGCGAGGGGAAGGCCGGCCGCGCGGCGCAGGAGGCGGGGGCGGCTCCGCTGGATGTGGGCGTGGACTTGGGCGCCTTGGAACGCGTCCCCGGAGTGGGTGCACTCCCTGACGAGGGACAGGTACAGGTCCGCCTCGATGGGGAGTTGAAGGCTGTCCATGAGGTGCAGGACGTCGGTGGCCGTACAGGTCTCTGGGACGACACCTCTTCCTGCATCCTCCGCATCACTGCTAATGCTGCTGGTATCAGGGGCGGGTTGGTTCTTTTCGGGGGTGTTGGAGATAGGAAGGTGGGGCTGTTGTCCATTCGTGGTGGATAGCTTTTGGGGGCGTTGCAGCAGCGGCGGCAGAGCTTGGGCGGAAGGTTGCGTTGGTGATTGCCTCCACCGCTGCCACCTCGATGTTGTTGTTGTTGCTGTTGACGATGTTGCGGCTGTCGGGGTAGCCACGGTGCTGTTGTTGGACGGAAGGAGGTGGAGATGGAGCTGGAAGTGGTGCTGCCTGGGGGCGACGAGTGGTGGTAAAGGGACTGTGGCTGCCTCTGCTGCTGCTGCTGCTGTTTTCACAACCAGTGCGAACCCCATGGCTTATGCTACTTGCGACGTTGGTCCTCGAGCAGTCGGAGGAGCTGCCGCTCGGAGCCGCATCCTGCCAATAGCAGGCACTTAGATTGACGCCAGCAGTGGACTAGGCTGTCACTTATTGGGCGGCCGGCCTCAGCTTCAGGTAAACTAATATTAGACAGACTCGAGCCCGGTCAGGCCTTCGGGCTACTTCCTGGATATAAGCCCGGCAGCTTGGGACTTTGGCCCAGATCTCGAACTTTCTGGACCAAGTGGACTAAATGAGAAAAGGCCTCGGAGTGCATGGGGAGATGACGAACGGGCGGATCTCGTCGGTGAAGCAGCTGCAGTGGAAGGGGCTGGAGCCGTCTCCGAGCAACTTGATCTCCACCATTCTCGCCTTCTCCCCTCCCCCTTCCCTATTTTCTCCTCACACGCCCAACCAGATCGATCGACACCGCTCGTCAGCTAAGATCACCACCTCTTCCGCTTGGTTCAAATGCCGGCGGGATGGATCCCACAATCCCTTCGCCGGCGTCATCACCGTTATCATTCTCCTAGCCGTCTTCCCATCGGATGCTTCCAGGTTGACGGCGACTATGACGACGACAGCCACGGGGTTCTGTCCTTTTTTTTTTTTTTTTTTGCTAAAGGGGGCTCTGTCCTTCACCCAGGTCGTTTACAACCGCGTTATGAACCTTATCACCAGCTTTGTGAACGACGCCAGCAAGAACTTGGACTTTTGCATCAAGGACTAGTTAGGTCGGAGAAGGTGGCTGCGATCGAGGAGATTGAAGGACAGCACCAGAATGTCGCCTTTCGGAGGACGAAGCTCTAGCCGCTGCCTCCTGAATCAAGTGAATAGGGCACCGGGCGGGTCGTGGGCAACGTATATGTATCCTATAATCCTGAGCTGAGGTTGGGCTTGGGCTGAGCCGATGTAAATTCGAGCCCAGCCAGTCTAATGGACGGGCTCAAATTTCAGGCCGATCCGGTCTGTCGGGCTTACAAATCAGATCCAGAACCGTCCAAAACGTTTTGAGCTCCAGGCTCAATTGCCACTCAACGTTGCATCCTGCCAATCGCAGGCATGGAGATCAACACGAGTGGTGGGACCATGTCTCTGGACCGCAACTTACTAGGCGTCGCATCCTCCCAATCGCAGGCACAGAGAGGGCCATGGGGCGGCATAAGCGCTTGCTGCAGCCACGACTAAAAGTAGCTCCCTCCACTCGATGCCTGCATGGTTTGCTCCAGTTCCTTCACTTTGGAACTCAAAAGAGTTGTTATGACCCCATTCCTAGGCTAAGCTGGATCCGGTCTTGTTTGGACCGTGCACTTCGCGGACCTTGTGTGTCTACCTTTCCATAGCCATGCATACTCTGAAGCAATTTACCCAAGTACCCCATTCCTGTGCCCATTAATCATGACCTGCTTTAGTAGTATAATATATCTTGTTTCCATGCACGGCAGAACAATGATATCATGTATAATGTAGAGACTAAAAACACATTGGATTGCATGCAGTAACTGGAAGCTTCGATTACTCCAACATCATCATGAACGAATACAGCCAGCTTCTACATGAAACCCTTCTATTGAAGCAAGTATTCCGGGCAATGCCTTCATTTGAAAGATTAAACAAAAAAAAAAACAGAAAGGAGAAAAAGGTTTTTGATCTCTCTTATCAGATCATCTGAGAACTTCAATCAGCCTACAACTGATACCTTTTCCATTACTCCTGCCTTAGACTACAAGAACCTCACTCTTTGTTTCTGATGCTGATTACAGTTTTGCCACTAACTGGAGAAGAAGATGAGCTGGAGATGCATAAAGTGGTATGATAACTGGTTGCGCATGACTGGGATGATCCCTTGGAGGATAGAGCACCTCGAGAATATGCATATCTGACAAAATCTTGCTCTCCCACACCTGCACAAGAACATCAAATAAGCGCTACCTCATTCTCCACCTCTAAAACAATATATGCTCTTAAAAAGATCGTGATATTAGTAAGCAATTACCTGCCACCAACATTGATAATGGCAAGGATATGGCTAATTAATTCAACCATGGGTGCCTAAACTTCTCTTAAATAGATGAGGAAGAGAGAAACAGGGCACTGCTGCCAAATGCACCATCACAACTTCATTATCTACAATTATTTAGATTACACAAACAAAAAGGAATGATTAAGTAATTTAGTCATGCTTTATCAAGCAGTGAGCACAAGGTTGAGCTGCAAATTAAACTAGGGGGTCAATGGCAGAATCTTATCCTCAAGATATGATAGTTTTGACTGGAGACTTCTCCAAGTCATCTAGCAAGAAGAACCAATTCATAAATCACATTACTCTAGGTTACCATGACTGGACCACCTATGAAGTAGTAAGCATGCTCTGCATCCAGTAATGGTCAACATGACATAAAAATGAACAACAGAAGCTTGACACTCTAGCCACAGAGAAGTTCAGGTCAGCTGTAGATCATCATCTCAGCTCAACTATTGGAACAAAAAGCTTCAAGTCTTGCTAGTGCTTCTTTCGATGATATTGATAAATGCAGCATCAATGAACAATCTTCTTTGTGCAAACTGAAGCTGATTTTGCAAAAATAAACTAAAAAGACTATTAGGTAACTACTGCCTTTAAGTAAACTAGCACTTGACATGTGTTATTCAGGTCACTGGTCTATGGATGACCATGATTCCTTCACATGCAATGCGAACACACAAGGATTGGAAAAAAGCATCCGCTGACAATCATGATACTGTAAGTCCTAGGGCAGCCACTTTGTGGGGAAAGAAACAATCAAGGTTAGGTCTGTCCCAGTCCACCCCTCACAGGACCCTGGGTTGCGGAAACCATAATCACGTAAGGGGCCCATGATCCCATCACATGCAAAAAATGATAAATAAATTTAGGGCGAGCAGTCAAGATTTCATACACCAAACATTGGGCTTTATATATGATTCAATTAGATAACTCCTCCCTATCATAGATAGATAAAGGAAAAAAAGGAAAAAAAAAGAGTATCTTTACTAGTCTCCATTGTATATAAGGAAAAAGAAACACTGGCAAAGAAAAATATGAATGTAAATATAGAATGCTAAGCAGGAGGATGGATCCTGTATTCAGGTGGAATTGGAGTAATAGATTCGTATAAACTAGCCAACTACGATAAGATGAAACCATTAATACAGAAAATATGCAATTATGGCATGCAAAATAGGAACTTACCCGAGATATATTCAGTAAGATAATTATGGAACATGAAACTTTATCCTATGCATAAGTTCGAGAGTATAATCCTGACCTCACTTATAATCCAATTTAGCGATAAAACTTTATCCCCTGCCAGGTTTCTGTCGCTAAATTTGGCAACATTTGTTATGTTGCAAAAAGAATTTTTTTTTTAATTAAAAAAAAGCCTTCTAGGCTTGGTCCTTTAGTTATATTTATACCACTAACAAAAGCAAGGATCAATTTTGAGCCCAACCAAGGACAATTCTGTCCTTATCACAATCAAAACTCTGGTTATCTAGTTTAATAATTTGAGTTTTAGGGTTCATAACTTGAATTTAGATTGTCTGTCCTATGTTTATATTATATTACAATCATAGTTTTTAGCAGCATAACTTAAAGATCTAAGCATAAGATTTAATCATCTTATATGTATTAAACAAGCTTGTTTTCACCAAGTTAACAAGTCTGAAGATGTTAGGATGGGATGAGGCACATCTTCTTTTTTTTTAATTCAAATTTCTTTGCAAGGTTGTCAAAAGGAAAAGCCGCCTTTAACACATTGCCTGAGGCACTAGACACCAAAAGGCAACCGTCTTAACCAGCGTTACCTAGAACTTGGCACAGATGCCAAGTGTGTAAGTGTCCCCAAGTGTCTGACACAGCAACCTCCAAAAATCTATGCATAAGTACAAGGCATATCTTATATATGTATATACACACTCTGAGATAGGCCCCGCTCCCCTCAAGAGCAAAGGAATATCAACTCCAAAATCAATAATGGGGAATCAAATCAAAAATCCATATCGTCGATCATGATTTATGCTGCTAAAAATGTCTAGAAATCAAAAAATGACGTGTTTTGGTGTTCTTGAACCTATGCATGACACAAAAAAGAATGGTTTTCATTATGGTAGCATGCTAAAATACATGAAAAAGTATTTAAATTGAGAATATATATTATTGATCATGATCTACACATGATAAACATACATCCACGCATACATAGATACACAGCATGCATGCATGCATGTATGCTACATATAGATGTATGCATGGATGTACGTATGTATGTATGTATGCTAGAATCAACAAATGCCACCTCGCGTTGTTCTCTAAATTTTGGGTCTAGAGCATGTATACATACAAGTCAACCAATTTTGATACATATTAGTCGACCGATTTTGATGCATACAAATATGTATGTATGCATGCATGCACGTATGCAATAGTAACAAAAATGTATTGTTTTGAGGTATATCAAGATTCAATTTTCGGTTCATACTTCGTTGACCAATCCTTCCTAATTCACATCTTTATTGAAAAAAATTCTTTTGTAATTTCTTACATAAGGACTCAGAAAATACCGGATTTCCACCTACACAAGCAAATTGTTGATAAAACTCCAAAATAGCATTTTCTTTTGACTCAATTTATTTTTCTCCTTATCATTTGGAGAAGATAAGAAAAATTACATACATACATATATACAAGTCAACCGATTTTGACATTTAGAACATAGCAAAACATAGTCTCATATTATTTTAATTGTTCAATTTTGTGTCCATATAATGCAGTGTCTAAAAAACCACCAAAATACATTAATTTTGTTTCTAGGCATTTTTAGTGGTATAGATTATGATCAACATAGATATTTGATTTGGATGTCTCGTTATTGATTTTGGAATCGAGAAGAGTAGATACATTCTTCTCTTAAGACGTGCAAATTCCCTCTCTCTCTCTATATACACACACACATACATATATGTGTGCGTGTAGTTTGAGTCTTTTTGTGTATGTATGTATGTACGTATTTTTGTCATGTGCTCGTGTCTTTTGACTATTATTCAAAAAAAAAGAAACTTAAAATTTTAGATGCTATTTAACAAATAAATTAATAGAATACCCATGGCTTTGCAAGTTTTTTAATTTATTTTCTAAATTCATCTATGATGTGTTAAGATACATAAAACGATAACTACTTGTGATATATCTAATTTAAAATATATGACGTTTCGCTTAAAATGTTCATATAATTATGATAGCTTTATATTAAAAATTCAATGATAATTTGTTTTAGACATCCATATAACATTGACAACTTTATATTACAAACATAAGAACCTTTTCTTGAGGTGTCTAGAAAAACATAAGGACATTTCTTGAAGTGTCTAGAAAAACTTAATGACACTTCATTGAAAGGGGCCAACATTGAAAACAAAGATTTTTCTGCATGACAGTCCAAAAAAACCAAAAAAAAATCTAAGTGTTGGACACTTTTTGCTGACATCGGTAGGACACTTCAAAGTGGAATGTCCAACTATGTCATGTCTTGTCTTGCCATATTCAAGTGTCCAAAAGTGTCGGCACTTCCAGACAGCTTAAAAATGAAGTTTCTAGGTAACAAGATTTGAAGAAAGCAAATATTATAAGATTAACTGTTCAGGCCTCAGCATTCTAAGTCATAATCATCTTGAACATTAGATATCGTATTTTACATCTTTTGAAACATCGTATAAAAAATACCACTTTCTATAACATGTTATAAACAAAAGTCAACAAAAATAAGTCACTGAACATCCTAGAGTAGCCTTTAATTAGGGCTCCAATAGACCAAAATCAATGTCAAAATAAAGCTAAGAAAGCTTTAAAGAATGATTAAAGAGGACAGGAAGAATATTGTTGGACATCGAAGAGGTGCTCGCCGATCACCCCCTGTTTTCTCCTAAGCGCTCGCCTAGGCATCTCCTTAGCAAATTCGCCTCTCTCGGGGATTGTTGAGGTGCTTAGGTGTTGCCTTGGCAAGCCCAAGCACCAAGGCAAGCACCTAGAGTTCCTTTGACAACATTGTTCCTTTGTTCATAAGTTCAGTACAAAAGGTAGGATGAATATATGTTTGGGTTTCTTCAGTTCAAGTAATTATCAAATATGCCTGTAGGAGAAAGTTAAGCCCATGTCTTAGAGAAAAGTTTTTGTCCTTTTCCTTTCTTATCCTCCTCCCTTTAATATGGCTGCAGAACATTTTAAATTTCAGATAACCTTTATAGGTTTTGATTATCCAAGATAGGTTCCGCAATATCATAGGACAACAACATTTGGTCTTCAAAATTTTGGATGAACATGAGCTGACAAGGATCCTACTCATTTTCGTGCCTTAAAGGTGACATATATAGTGTAAGAACACAACCTCGAGATTGATGTCACCATAAAAGTTTCTACATTTGCAACTAAAAAGAGAAGAAGAAAGGTAAGAGAATCAACATGGAAGGGGAACAATAAAAAGTAAGGTTGATGATTGGATATGAGTTCAAAGTTTTAGACTCATTCTGATACAATATCAAGACTCCAATTTACAAACATTGAATAAAAAGCCTTGATTCAGCACTCAAAGCCATTTAAAGAGCAGATATTTAAGCAGCAGCAACCACTCATAAAAATATATATGTGCAAAAAAGAAAAAGTAGAACATAGAAGAACAAATAAGAAAGTGTGTCCCTTAAGCTGGATTTTGTACTTCTCTAAATTATTAAACCCATGCATTAATCATGCTGTTAATTAAAGCAAGGTCTGGAAAGTCATGCCGAACTACCTGCTCTAGGGCATACTAAACTAGACTGCTCGGTTACTAGTAAGATTCAAAGGTTCGAAGCGAGATGATCACCCTCCCTCTCTCATCTAGCTCTCCTAACACTTCGAACCCTAGCCTCCCCTCTCTCCCTCTCCCACCTCCTCCCGTGGCCCCACTCATTGTTAGGGTTCGCTCAAAGCCCTCATCATCGAATCTGACCTTCTTTCTTCGTCGCAAAGCTCTCGAAGTCCAATGAAGCCCTCCTCCTCTAGATCTAGCCTCTCTCTCTCTCTCTCTCTCTCTCTCTCTCTCTCTCTCTCTCGCTGCAAAGCCCACGAAGCCCGTCAAAGCCCTCCTCCAGATTCGGCTTCTCTCCGACCTCTCTCCCTCGTTGCAAAGCCCTTGAAGCCCGTCCAAATCTGTCGAAGTCTAGCCAAGTGAGCCGCCCCCCCCCCCCCTACTCTCTCCCTCTTCCTCTCCCTCCTCCTCTCACCCTCCCTCTCCCTCCTCCCTTTCCCCCTCCCTCTCCCCCTCTCTCTCCTTGTTTCAATATGCTCCAGTAAGGTACGGTACGGACCATACCATACTAAACTAATTGCCAGCTGGTACAAGCTCCAGTACTGATCTAGAAAACCTTTATTACAAGTAATTAAGTGTATAATAAATGTCTTATATGTTGTCTTTTATTAGTTTTTTTATGCCTTTTGGTATGTTGTACATTCATCCCTTTCAAGTCAAGGATGAATTAATTGTCTTATTAATTGCATTAGAACCGTGGATATATCTAATGCTTGTGCCCATATATGGTGGTACTATCAAAATGAAAGGGACAAGTTGTTTGGAACTAAATTATCATCTTAGAGTTAAGAAGCGTGATCTTCTAAGGTTTTCTTATTCTTATTCCCGTGGAGGAGTCCTCATGGGTGGCAAGCCTATATTTTGCGATTGCCCTTGTATCATCTCCTCTACTTCTCCAAGGTCCAGCATCAGAAATGTAATGCCACAATTTGCTCATCACTATGTGGCTCCTAGTATTGGTAATAGGGTACCACCTATTAAAGGCCAAAAGGTAGAAGTGCCAATAGTAAGTGGCTGACTATCCTTATTACAATCTAAAATCATATGGGCATCATGTATTTATATTATGTCCTAGATATATTATGTCCTAGTTATATTTTACAGTATAATTTAAATAGCGTTATATAGCGTATCATACAATATCATCTATTAATACATGTAAGGCCTGCAGCCTATATGATCTACATCAACATGTACCCAGTCATATTAGGCAGATGCGCTTAGCTATCTGCCACAATTGTTATGTGCAATACTGACTTGATCATGACCCACCCTAGTGAGTGTCGAAAAAATGGGATAAACAAATCCATGATTTAACCATTTTCCCCTTGGGCAAGTGTAGAAAGTACTGGTCATTCCTACGAAATGAGGGAATTTGATCTCACAATATATTTTCTTCTCAGGCTTGTTCCTTATTCTAGGAATGACAATTCAACATGGGAATATAAATAGCAATCCTATCTTAAACTCTTTTGCAATCAAATGCAGCCTAAGACTTGTGTACTTGTTAAAAAGAAGTGTCTCTTGATACACTATTATTTAAATGCCGAAATGTAGTGCATTCAAAATTCCACATTGCATAGTTTCATATAGTTGGTGATACACGTTCTGGTGTATATTTTTCAATATGTATAAAACTAGCGTATCTTGGGTCTACAACACAGTTCTATGCTGACCCTTCTCAAGATGCATGATAACTCGAGAGCATATCTAACATGCACATATAGAATTTGGCAATAGAGACAATAATTTGACAAACATATATTGAAAAATCAAAAAAATCTGGCCAGATACTAGGGTTGCTAGGATAAATTCAACAGGACCTCTTGGAACCAGCTTACATTCTTAATTTTCAAACAAGTTGCCAGTTTACAGCAGAACAAACCCTGATAAGGTCTGCTTGACGAATTAAAGAAGCAAGGCTACAGTGAAATTTAAAAAAAGAAGAGACGAGAGAGAGAACTAAGATTTGTCACTCATATCTGTTGCCTATCATGTTTTAAATTATGATAGTGAACATGTAAGCAATTTGCCTTATGATATGCTCCTCATACTGACACAAAGTTTAAGTAATAGAGTTTGCTTGATGTCAGCTAATAGGTCATATGCATAGCAATGATTACAATGCATGCTCTTTGCAGTTCTCGGATTATGACAGGAA
This sequence comes from Phoenix dactylifera, assembly GCF_051530095.1. NCBI lineage: Eukaryota > Viridiplantae > Streptophyta > Magnoliopsida > Arecales > Arecaceae > Phoenix > Phoenix dactylifera. Next base: position 58,637,058 of record NC_143191.1, read on the forward strand.
ATAGCCAGCTGTGTATGTCTCTATCACCAGCTTCTTCCTGCTGCACTGACAGAAGCGCAGAGCAAGAGAGTCGAAGACCACTCTTCCAGCTCTACTGCAGTGAAAGAATTTTGAATACCTAATTGTTTTAGAAGCATGGTCTGCTTGATTCAGCCATCAAGCTAACTAAAAGAATGAAAACGAAGAACTGATAAGATGCTTACTGCAACTGATCGGAGCAGCTTGGCCTGCCGGAGCGAAGTTTATATCCTTATAATTAGAAGGGGAAGCCCTTGTGCTTGACCGAGCGTGACGACTCTGCCAACCGTCCCGACCCCTTGACGCTGGCGTAATACTCCATGAGGGCCCCGGCGACGTCCTCCAGGTGGCACCGCACGAATACCTTGAGGAAGCGCGGTTCCTGCATCCTCATCGCCGTGACGAGTGCGGGCCCCTTGATGCGGGGCTCGAGGCCCATCTCCTGCAGCTTGAGGCCGAGCAGGTACCGGGGCCTGAGCACCTTGTCGAGGTTGCAGTAGAGGAGGAGGGGCTCGTCGAGGACGATGCGGGCCGGGAGCTTCATGGTCCCCACGATGTACGTCATGTTCCGCTGGACCTTGTCGATGGAGAGGGTGAGAACGTTGGGGGTGCGGGCGAAGAGCCCCATCACCTCGTCGGGCGAGAAGCCGAACTTCTCGAGGTTGGCCAGCTTGGCGCGGAGGGTCTCGAGGCGGGAGACGGCGACGATAGAGAGGGCGTACTTGTACATGGCGGCGGTGGCGGGGAGGCAGGTGCGGCGGACGAGGTCGAGCTTCTCGTCGTTGAGGGAGGAGCGGGGGATGATGGTGGGGCGGGAGACGAGGAGGCGGCCAAGGTCGCGGCGGGCGACGCCGAGGGCCTCGTACAGCTGGACGCAGGGGCGCATGGTGCGATCGACGTCGTAGGTGAGGAGGGAGGGGTTGCGGACGACGGCGCGGCGGAGGGCGGCATCGTAGGGGAAGAGGGTGCGGAGGAAGTCGAGGCGGCCATCGAGGCCGAGGGCGAGGCTGCCAAAGAGGAAGCGGGGGCGGCAGGTGATGATACGGACGAGGTCCGGGCCGAGGACGCCGAGGCCGCGCAGTACCTGGAGATTGGACTGGAGGGCCGGGAGGCTCACGCGGCGGAGGGCGGGGCGGCGGTCCAGGATCTGGAACACCTCGGACTCGGTGCATCCCCACCGCCGGAACACATCGGCGGCGTCCGTGGAGGAGGGTCCTCCTCCTTCATCTTGGGACGGGGAAGGCAGGCCGAGGCCGTTGTTTAGGGTTTCAGGATCGACGCCTTCACCAGCATCAGCCGGGTTGGAGGAAGCGACGGAGGAGAAATAAAAAGAGGAGGAAGGGGAAAAACAAGGGGCGCCGCCGGTGGAGAGGAGGAAGATAGGGCCAACGGATCCACCGCCGCCGCCGCTAATAGGAGTAGGAGGAGTAGGAGGGGGGACGAGGATAGAGGAGCGGCAGCGAACGAAAAGGAGGCGAGTGAAGAGGGCGGCTCCTGCTGCTCGCATACCTCCTGCAGCAGCATTAGCATTACCACATCGGCGATTTTCGCCACCGCCGAAAGAGGAAATGAATGCTGCTTGATGGGGACGCCTTAACCCGCTTCTTTCGCTTCGCTGATCGCTACCATTGGATGAGCCGAAGAGTTGTGAGGAACGGCCCTGGTCCGCGTGAGTCCAAACTTTTAGGTGCCAAGGTGATGACATTGAGCTCTACCATATATCCTACTTTGAACCCGGGAAGGAGGGCTAGACCGGAGCCCCCCGAGCCTGCATAGCGAAATTAGGAGGCCAAGACGAAAGGAATCTACAAGAAGTTGCCTGTGGCACAAGATCAAGCAGCCAAAAATAGAGATTCCAACATCAAAAGGAGGATACTAAGAGGTTGGTTCTTGGTAATAAGAAGCTGAGCACAGTAGGAGGAAGATATTGCACGATCTGAACACATTAGAGAAACACCAGGAGAAACCCAGACAACTGACTATGAGAGTGAAGGAGAGCTCGAGGTCTCAGCAACCAAATCCACAAAAAGACGCGTTATTTCTGTTTGCAAGGATCCCAATTAAGGCGTAGGGGCAAAAACAAATGGAACCCATATATTTGATAGTGAGACTTACCAAGGCCTGATTCCACCCAAGTCACTTGGGAACGTTAGGGAAATGCGTTCTGGCAACATTTGCAAAAGCACAAATAATACGGAAAAAAAGGCTGACAGAAATAAACGTGCACCTTCATCAACAGTTGATGTCCACATGGAATTATTAGTTCATCCCGGACACCTGACTCTCGTTGAGTTATCAGAAGCATAAAACTGAAAGTGTTTAGATTGTACAATGTCAAAGCGTAACAACTTCCTAACTACTAGTCACCAGAATGTACACTCTCTTGATCAACATCTTGATTCTGCGAGGTTGTCAGAGAGTTGGAAGCCGAGTTTTCAGCTGTAATAGCTCCAGAACCATCATCACCATCTTGGCCATGGAAGAACTGTGCAAGAGATAAAGGATTATAGGTGGAGCTTGCTTTGCGAAGGCCTTGTATTGCTTTCATTGCAGCTAGGGTGCTTCGATACACATCCATGGTATCCTCTTGAACTGATGAAGCCTCTGGGTTACGCATACCATCAGATGTCTCCCTCTTTTCCGCTGAACCTGATTCAATGACCTCTGCTTCCAACGGAAAGAGAAGTTCAAGATTGGCTTCACACTCACGGACTAACCGTGTGAGGGGTTCTGTTGTGAAGAAGGGCTGATGAAGTGCACGTTGAGTGAAACGCAGACTCAGCAATCCCCCAGTTCTCTTGTCATACTTTTTTAGTATCTTCACTAGTCCTGTTAAAAGAATGGAGCTTTGAGAATCTTTTGGCTTTTCTTAATACATGACGAGCTGGTCAGGAATATGGAATACTAAGATGTACCTGCAAAATTAAGCGAGCTATAGTTCTTCAAAAGCACCATCTCCCCATGGATAGTCACAAAGGCTTTACGGATCTCCAACATCTCCTCACTGAATTTACTTTCAGATGTAAAAGCTCCATTTTTGCTAGCCCTCACCCTCTCAATCCTTTCCTTAAGCTCCTACAAGAAAGCATCAGAAAACAAAAAGGAATTATGTCTAGAGATAAAAGGAGAGGAGGGGGGAAGGGGTGTCTTGTTCCTTAAGCAAGAGTCAAGATGAAAATGCATGTCCATCACAGAGATAAACTGGAGCAAATAATGTTTATTGGCTCTGAAATTTTTACCCAAGTTGACAATTTTGCAATTGCAAAATAACCTTGTCAAAAGGATGAATATCAAAAGAATTTCAGCTGGCATTGACATCGATGTCTGTAACAACAGATAAATAGTGAAACATCAATGCAATTGATATACATATATACTATTGACTGGCTACGGAGCAACCCTAAATCCAATATCAAGTTAATAAATGAGTAAATGGCAATACTCAAAACCTATTAGGTTAAAATAGTAGGCATCAAACTAGAATTGCTGGTGGAAACTAGAATTGCCAGTGGATAAGAATAGAAAGCATAGATTTGTAAATGCAAAGAAAAATTGTAGACTTGTAGCTAATACTAACTTTATCTATGAAGGTTGTGTTACAGTACTAAGGCCTTAGGCTCCTCCATGAGTATGAGCTTAAAATATTGTGATTTGAATCTTCGCGTCTTAACTTCAAGGGTTCAATGAGCGGCTTTCCAGATGAGGAAACTTTTTGCCTCTGAGTGCAGGCTATCTTTACCCTTCTACCTTTTCCCCAATCTCCTAATCTATTCTTTAACCACTTTTATGGTCCAAATAAGAGAAAATCCAGAAAGGTTTTTGTTAGGAAGTCATAAAATCAAAGCTAAGGCAGAATATTTGGCAAAGTGGGCAGCGAAGTGGCTATGCTCCTAAATGGAAGGTCATAATGTGGATAGGATAAGAACTATTTAATTAGAATCGTTTCAAGGGAAACAATGTTGAAGGATAAGAAGGGATGTGTTTATTCAGTCAGAACTATTTGTCCTCCTTAAAAGGTGGTCCCCAGAAATTACAGAACTTTCGAAATGGGATTAGATTTTAAGGTGAGTTAAGCAGTCAACTCAGATTCTTTGGTGCAGCCCAGCTTCCAATAAGGTTGCTCTCCTGAACATTTCTTAATTGCTTCCAAAAACAACAATTTACATGCAAAGGAAGATGAAGCAACCAGTTTCCTACTCTGTGTAGGGATCTCAGTTCGAGCAAGTCAAGGAATTACTTCATTGCTTTTGCTTCTAGAAGATTATGATTTGCCCTAACTAGCAGCAGGAATGAGGATAAGAAGGTGGCAAGCAATCAATATCTATCCCAGTTTCCATTGTATCTTAACTTGCACTCCTTATTCGAAGTGCATTTGATTTGGCACCAAATTAGACAAGATATTAGAAATGTATACTATCTGGACCTCCCATTCCATGCTCCCATATTGGAGAGGAAAGCAACGCATATGTTGCAGGTTAAGAGTATCAACCTTTTTTTTTTGACGAGGGTGACGTAGTATTTGTGGTGCAGCGTCGGTGCCAATATACCATTTGGCACCAAAAGAGCAGACACTTTTTAATATATGGCCATTTTTATTTTTAATTCTACTTCTTGTGCAGTAATACATAGGCTATAAAGATATTACTGATGACAGAGCATTAATAGATGAACATCAATTACTTTACATTAGCATGCCAAGTCTTTTCCAACATCAGCTAGGACTTCCAAGATTATTCCATAAGCTCCATTAATAGACCAGCGACTCATAAATCTGTAAGAAATCACATGCATCATCATTTTTGCATCGGTGCCAATATATCATTTGGCACTAAAAGAGCAGACCCTTCTTAATATATGGCCATTTTTATTTTTAAATCTACTTCTTGTGCAGTAATATATAGGCTATAAAGATATTATTGATGACAGAGCAATAATAAATGAACATCAGTTACTTTAAATTAGCATGCTAAGTATTTTCCAACATCAGCTAGGACTTCCAAGATTATTCCATAAGCTCTATTAATAAACCAGCGACTCATAAAGCTCTAAAGAATCACATGCATCATCATTCTTGGGCAAGGGAAATGAAGATAACAATCAGATTCTTCTAAAAGACAGTGCCATCACACTACAGTTAAAAAGATCCCAACATCTTATCCATAAAATGGTAAAGAATGTATGTAAGAATAAAGTACTATCGTATTTCCTCTTTGCATAAATGAGAATGCAATTTTCACTTCCCAGTGTAGGTCTTTTTATGTTACATAGGCTTGAGAACGAGTGTTGGGTTCATGTACATGTCTAAGTGTCAATCCTTTTAATCTTTAAAAATATCTTCTTCTTGATCCATATGCAGGTGTCATACAGGTATGGATTTCTGACTGTCAGAAACAAGAACTTTAGCATAAGCCCAAGGGTCTGGATAACATAGATTCGTTTCCAACTGTCTATAATTTAGCTCAAGTCTTGACAACATCTTGCTAACAAATCATGATGATCTTCATCAAACCTTCTCCTCGCTTCACCTTTATTTTGTCACATCCAATACCACCATCCCTAATCATCTTTGAACTACTTCCTCTCCTACCAATTGCCTAAGAAACAAGGAAACCTAACTAGGAAATTTGTCTCCATTCTATCTCTTCTCTCCAAAGCCATTTCTTGTACCATTTGAATTATCTTTAAGTAACTCAACATGCTACTCAGCAACTTATCGTACTCCTTTTTTCTTAACACCACCAAGGTCAAAAATTTCGTTACCAGATATCGCATCAATACGTTATTGATTCGGTATGATAGAATCGGTACCATATGGTACGGTACACACCCCATCCCTTTTTTCATCTTTATCATGGTATAGCCTAAAACTGAGTGGCACAGGTCGGTACGGTATGGTAGACATACTGATTTCGAGCAGTACCGAGAAGTATGTGATCTGCTTGGTGTTTGGACCAGTACGGACTGGTTCGACTGATATACCAAATCGAACCTTAATATTATACTAGTACATTACTGGTATGATACGATACAGTCCATACGACAGACCTTGATCAGCACTATATCCACTACAGTGAAGCAACACGCTAAAAAAACAGACTATGCATCTGCAACAGTGCCAATATGCCACCAAGAGAACATCAAGCAGACAAGCAGCCTTAAAAGAAAGGCAACTAAATAGTGCCCATGGTGCATGATACTTCATCAATATATTTGATTGAAAGATTATTTAAAACAACGTCATGGCAATTGTAACATACGACAAATAATGATTTTTAACTAGCTCCTGCCACAGAGAGAATCTAAAATTCTCTAGTTGTCATTGCCATCCAAATCAAGGCATCTTTTGGGGCAAAGAAACAAGGACAAAGAAAAAAAGAAAAGAAAAGATGGGATCATTTCAACATAGAAACTGTTGTAGCTTAAAAGAGACAAAAGGAAATAATTGTCTTGAAGGATAAACTGAGATCTCAAACTTATCGGTGACCGGCATTAATAGAGAGGAGAACACTGAGAAGGGTAGAAAAAGACAGTTCCCCTTCACCCAACCATGCATCTATGCCCCATGTAATTCTGATTACATTCATAACCAGAACAACTCTATTTAGATCAACCAAATCCAAATTTATGGTCAGAACTAGGTGCTGGAAGCCTGTTTATGTAAAGATCAGAAGCCTCTCTATTCTCTACCATCGGAAGCATCCCTTGGCATAAAGACCAACTATCATCCTCTAGTGGAATACCAATTAACTCATTGTTCCGCTCAGGTTTGGAGAAATCACGTAGATATATATTCAGTTGCTGATTGTTCTCATCCCCAGGTAAGGCAGATAGCACTAAAACCACATTAAAGACGAGGGACTGGAGATTCATCGGCTCATCCGCAACTTCACTCTAAAGCTAGGATGCTTGGAGCCCTCAGAATCAGTGAGAGAAGGTTCCAACATAACTCTTTAAGGCAGATAATGCCGGGTTTAGATCTCTCCAGCGAGCAACTTCTTTTATTCCCGTGCGCTGAGCTCTCACAAGCACCAGATGATCCTCCACCACTCTGAAATAAATCGGTCCCATCGACATATCTCCCCTAGACTCTTTTTTATCTTCTTTAACAGGAATCCCCACCCCCTCTCGGACTCATCATTGAATATTCCCCCCTATATCTAAACCTCTGGATTTCCCCTTGACCCAATCCAAAAAAATGATATCACGGAAACAGTAATCAACGATACAACCTATCTATCCCTCGATGATGAATTGATGACGACGATGATGATAAAATCAAATAAACTAAGCAAGTTTCTTTCCTTTTTCTTCTCAGAAGAATGAAAAGGAAGCACGACGCAACATGCGAATTAAGACCGTCATATCATCTTCGTTATCAACCCTGATGCTAGATGAGATCCGCTAGCGCAGAGGAGCAGGGAAGGAGAGAGGGTGGACGGACAAGATAATAAGATCGCAGGAAGGGTTGTGAGACCTGGCTCACCTGCAAGCGGATGACGAATTCCTCCTCCTTGTCGACGTAGAAGTCGTTGAATTTGTCAAGCTCCTCGTTGAGGATTCGGACGAACCACTCCTCGAGGCCGACCCAGGGGCGGGGGGCGCCGGCGTCGACGGGATGGGGGTTGGGGTCGGGAGGGAGGTGCTTGATGAGCTTCTTGAGGGGCTTGTAGCACAGGAACTTGTCCCTCCATTCCGGCAGCGTCTCCTCCAGGTGGTTCCGGAAATCCTTGCCGAATTTCATTTCTCGCTCACTCCTCTCTCTTAAAGCCCTCTCCCTTTCTTCCTTCCCTGCCTTCGTTATCGTTCTCTTTTCTTTCCAGAAGCTAGCCCTAATTGATTCTTCCGTGAAGAGAAACAGTGAATTTCCTCACGGACGGAGATGCCGGGCTCCCTTCCCTCCGAGAACACAAATCAGTGAGGCTAGGTTAGTCCTGGCCTCTGCCAATAATAAGTTCTGCTTGCTTGCTTGCTGCGTCGTTGATCAGGGGAGGGGGGGGAAAGTCGTTGGGGCCGCCGCGGGGGTTGGGGCCCGGGGGTTGAAAGGGAAGAGGGGGTATATTCCTCCAGCTTTCGATGCTGCCCGGGTCCTTATCCCCCCTCTCGGTCTCGGTGCAACGCATATACCGATGCGCAGTGGGACGATAATAACATCAGCATGGGTGTTTACGGAACCTGACCCTACAAAACGGCTTGTGTGTAGCTCGGAATTAAAATGCTGCCGGCGGCTTTTATCGTTTATCATTCGTCATACATCCATGTATTTTCAGAATCGGTCATGACCAACATGGCAGACCGATTAGCTAAAACCTCCGGCCGATCAATCAAAATCAAATTTTAAACTTTTTTCTCTGCTGATAACAGCTCGGCTCTATAAATGATTTTCGCAGCAATACCATAAATGTATGAAAATTTATCCGCACATCTGAACCCTTCGGCCGATTCTAATCTGTTGGGGGGAATAAGATTTTTTCCCAAATGACATAAATGCTCCTAAGAAGCCGTACAACTTCCGACCCCGGACGGCCGAAGTCGGCGTCCGACTTCGGAACGCCCGACCTCGAGACCTCCGACCTAAGAAAAACCCCGATGTTCGAGGTCTACTCTTGTCAGCCACCTACTACGGCCGCGCGCCTCAGAGGTCTGGCCGAGGACCATACCCTGACGCCCCTCTGGCATTTATTACGCATGGTCGCTGTAACTCTCCGGCTTACTCCACAATAAATGCGGATCTCCGGCTTACTCCACAATAAATGCGGATCTCCGGCTTACTCCACAATAAATGCGGATCTCCAGCTTACTCCACCATAAATGCGCATGGCTCCTGTCATCTACGGACTCTCAGCTCTCCACGGCAAATCAGCCCAGCAGAGTCTAGTCAACTATGATAAGTCTCCGATCTCGGCCATACCTCCGACACCAATGCAATAATTCGTCTGACAGCGTGCTAGTTCGGGTTATACGACGCCTTCACCGCCGACATCAGGGCAATGATTCGCCTGACCATGTGCCGACCTGAACAACATGTCGAGCCGTACTACGGCCTCGCCCTGTTACATCGCAGGTAAACCAACCCCCGCCTATAAAAGGGAGCCTTGGCCTCTCAGGAGGGGGTTGGAAGATTGATATACTCTACAGACATTATTTATCTCCTTTTCGACACTATTTGCCCCCTCCCTGACTTGACCGTCGGAGGGCCGGCGCCGGAAAACCCGGCCACCGGTTCGTGTGCAGGCACCCGGACGGAGGGCACCGCCAACTGACGGACCGCCGCTTCGCCACGAGGACCTGCCGCCCCTTCTCTCTGACCGCCCCAGACGGAGGACGCCGCTCGCCGACGGACCGCCGCCCCGCCGTGAGAACTCACCGCCGCTCCCTCTCCTCGACCGAAAACTGCCCCCGGGTCCAATTTCCAGCAACAGTTGGCGCTAGAGGAAGGGCCCGAGTAGCAGTCATGAAGTTGAGAAGTAAGGGAGCCTCTAACATCTCCCGGCGTCCCCCGCAAAGCCCTGGACACTCTATCCAGAACTCTCCAACTCCTGCTGACCCAGTTCCTCTGGTCCAGCCGGAACAGTTCGACGCCCTGGTACAGCAAGTCCAGGCCTTGGCCGCCGCCGTTCAGAGTTTGCGGCGCGAGGAAGCCTTACCTACGCTCCCCCCACGGGCTCAGGCCCCGCCGGAGTGTCTCCCCAACGGCCCGGTTTTCCCAAGCCAAAACTTGCATGGCTCTTCTAGAGCCAACAACGGAGAACGAGCTTCTCCCCGGAGGGAGTTACCGGGAGAAGGTTTCGATCGGAGACCCCAACTTTCTGAGGCAGAGTCAGCCCCAGATCACCGTGAGCCGGCGCAAACCACGGCGACAATCCCACGGGCGGGGGAGCTCGACCGGAAAGTTGAGCATCTGGAGCGTCAGATTGCGGCGCTCCACAGCAAGAAGGCAAGACAAGAGGGAGACTTTGAGTTCACCACCAAGTCCCCCTTCTCCCGCCAGATCGAGGATGAGCCGGTTCCCGCGAGGTTCAAAATGCCTCAGGTGGAACCCTACAACGGGACGACCGACCCTCTCGACCACCTGGAGAGCTATCGGGCCCTCATGGCCCTACAAGGGTCCTCGGAGGCCATACTCTGCAAGGCCTTCCCAGCGACCCTCCGAGGGACCGCTCGGCTTTGGTTTTCTGGACTGAAGCCGAATACGGTGTCCTCTTTTGAGCAGCTCGGCAGGCAGTTCGCCACCAACTTCGCTGCCAGCCGGCGCCAGCGACGGACGTCGGACTCCCTCCTCGACATCAAACAGAAAGAGGGGGAGTCCCTCAAGGAGTACCTGGACCGCTTCACCGCCGCCACATGGGAGGTTCGCGAGCTAGACCAGTCGATAGCTATGTCGGCTCTGAAGACTGGGGTTCGCTCCTACCGATTCCTCTTTTCCATCGAGAAGAGCTTCCCGGCCGACTTCACTGAAATGTTGGCCCGAGCCCAGAAGTATGCCAAGGCCGAGGAGGCAGTTGCATCTAGGCGGGGGGCAATTGAGCCCGCCTCCAAGAAGCAGAAGAAACGCCGCGAGGAGCACGGCCGACAAAGGAGCCGATCCCCCCGCCGAGAGAAGAACCTCCCCAGACTGAGAAGTCCGCCCCGACAGCAGAGGCGATCTCAGCAAAGGACCCCTCCTCGGCCGAGGTCCCCACCACGGCCTCGGACGTACCCGGGAAAGTACGAGAACTACACACCCGTCAACGCTCCCCGGGCCGAGATCCTGATGGAAATCGAGGGTCGGGACTTCTTCCGACCCCCGCCTCCTATGCGAGACACGGGATTCCCCCGGAATCCCAGGAAGTATTGCCGCTTCCACCGAGATCGTGGGCACGACACGGAGGACTGCTACCAACTCCGGGATGAGATAGAAGCGCTCATTCGACGGGGAGTACTCAATCGGTTCGTGAGGAACCGACCTGAGGAAAGGAGGCCGGCGGAGAATGTCGCACCAACCGGAAATCCGGGCGACAACAGGCCCATCGCCGGCACCATCAACATGATCGGGTGGGCCTCGGCAGGAACGGCCGCCCAGGGAGCACCCCCGAAGCGCCCACGTACTGGTGAAGCCATCTCATTCTCGGACGAGGACTTAGAAGGGGTCGAAACCCCCCATGATGATGCTGTGGTCATCTCTATGATTGTAAATAGGTTTGATGTAAAGCGTGTCCTAGTTGACAATGGAAGCTCAGCCAACATTTTGTATGAATCCACCATGCCTACCAGAAAATGGGATTGACAGAAGGGCATCTCCGGAGAGTCAATGCCCCGTTGGTTGGGTTTACCAGAGATGCAGCCCCGGTTGAGGGTGAGGCCAGCTTCCTTGTCACAGTCGGCCTCGCCCCCCGGGAGAGCACTGTGAGGATGGACCTCCTGGTGGTCCGTCTGCCCTCGGTCTACAACGCCATCCTTGGGCGCCCAGGGCTAAATGCCCTTCGAGCCGTGGTTTCAACTCGCCATTTGCTCATGCGGTTCCCCACCGACCAAGGAGTAGGCGAGGTCCGCGGAGACCAGCTGGTCGCCAAGCAATGCTACATGGCGGCCCACACAGTAAAGCAACCAGCCGAGGCGCCGGACCACCCGATGGGCCCTTCGCTGCCCATAGAAACCCTCGATGCGAGGGACACCCTCTGGAAGAAGCAAGTCGAGCCCGGTGAGCTCCTTATTCAAATCCCACTACAAGAAAATTTTCCTGAGCTAACTGTGCAGGTCGGCTCCGGCCTCGGCGCTCGCGAGAGGGATTGCCTTGTCAGCTTCCTGCGGGACAACGCTGACGTCTTCGCCTGGTCGCCTGCGGACGTGCCGGAAATTGACCCTGGAGTCATGGTCCACCGACTCCAGGTAAGGCCGACCAGCAGGCCTGTAAAGCAGAAGAAAAGAGGCTCTGCTCCGGAACGACAACGGGCGGCAGCTGAAGAGGTGGACAAGCTCCTCGGAGCCGGTTTCATCCGGGAGGTCTCCTACCCGGACTGGCTCGCCAACATAGTCCTCGTAAAGAAGGCCAACGGAAAATGGCGTATGTGCGTGGACTACACCGACTTGAACAAGGCCTGCCCAAAAGACAGCTTCCCCCTTCCGAGCATCGACCAGCTCGTCGACTCCACTTCAGGACACCAACTGCTAACTTTTATGGACGCCTTTTCAGGATACAATCAAATCCGAATGGCGCCAGAAGACGAGGAGAAGACGGCCTTCATCACCGACAAGGGCACCTACTGCTACAAGGTGATGCCCTTTGGCCTGAAGAACGCTGGGGCCACCTATCAGAGACTGGTCAGCCAAATTTTTAAAGACCAGATCGGCCGGAACATGGAGGTCTATGTGGACGACATGTTGGTAAAGAGCCGGGCGGCGGAACGCCACATAGCCGATCTCAACAAGACATTCGCCAAGCTCAGAAGATATCAAATAAAACTCAACCCGGCGAAGTGCGCGTTCGGGGTCACCTCGGGCAAGTTCCTGGGTTTCATAGTGACCCAGCGCGGAATTGAAGCCAACCCGGAGAAGATCCGGGCACTGCAAGAGATGTCGCCTCCAAAGACAGTTAAGGAGGTGCAACGGCTCGCGGGGCGGGTTGCCGCCCTGGGAAGGTTCGTCTCTCGGTCAGCCGAGCGATGCCTCCCCTTCTTCAAGAGCCTTAAACGGCCGAAAGACTTTCGGTGGACAGAAGAATGCCAGCAGGCCTTTGAAGAGCTTCGGAGCCTTCTGGCCTCTCCCCCGCTGCTCACCAAGCCCCAGAAAGGCGAGGTCCTTTACTTATATCTGGCCGTCTCCCCAGCTGCAGTAAGCTCAGTCCTCGTCCGGGAAGAGGACAAGCTCCAAAAGCCGGTCTATTACACCAGCCGGGTTCTCAGGGATCCTGAGACCCGATATTCTAAACTTGAGAAGACCATCTTCGCTCTCATCATCTCGGCTCGGAGACTCAGGCCTTACTTCCAAGCCCACACGATAGCCATATTGACCGACCAGCCTATGAAGCAAATATTGCAGAGGTCGGATCGTGCGGGGAGGATCGCCAAATGGGCGGTCGAGCTCGGGGAATTCGACCTCGAATATCGGCCCAGGCCGGCTATCAAAGCTCAGATACTCGCCGACTTCATCGTGGAATGCACCCTTCCGGACGACCCCGAGAGGCCACCCGAATCCGTAGAGGAGGCCCCGAGGCAGCCATGGGTCCTGCACTCGGACGGGTCTTCGACCTCGGAGGGTAGCGGGGCCGGACTCATCCTCACCAGTCCAGACGGAGTGGTGGCAGAGCAAGCTTTGCGCCTCGAATTCCCGGCCTCGAACAATGAGGCCGAGTATGAGGCTCTCATCGCCGGGCTTAAGCTGGCGAAAGAACTAAAAGTGGAAGACCTGACGGCCTTCAGCGACTCCCAGCTGGTAGTGAACCAGATCCAAGGAGACTTCGAAGCTAAAGAGCCATCCATGCAAAAGTATCTCCAAAAGGTGCGGGAACTCATATCTACCCTGAGTTCCTTCAATATTCAGTACATTCCCAGAGCGGAGAACCTCAGGGCAGACCAGCTATCCAAATTGGCAACCTCCCGCATGAGCGAGCTTCCCAAGGGAACAGCGCTCGAATATCTTCAGATCCCCAGCACGGAGGAACCCGAGCCCACCATGTGCATCGACTCCGAGCCAAGCTGGATCGATGGGCTCGTCTGCCACCTTCAGGACGGAATCCTGCCTCACGACGAGATGGAGGCTCGCCGAATCAAGCGTCAGGCTCCCCGGTATGTCTTGTACGAGAATAAACTCTATCGACGATCATTTACTTCTCCCCTTCTCAGATGCCTCCGCCCCTCCGAGGCGGACTTTGCCCTCTGAGAGGTCCATGAAGGGATCTGCGGAAATCACCTGGGGGGTCGGGCACTAGCCCATAAAGTCCTGCGACAAGGATATTATTGGCCCACACTCCAGAAGGATGCAACGGATTTCGTCCGGAAGTGCGATCGGTGCCAACGAAACGCCAATGTCCAGCGCCGACCCTCAGCTCTGCTGACCTCCATCATCGCCCCCTGGTCGTTCGCCCAATGGGGGATCGACATCCTAGGGCCCTTTCTCCTGGCCACCGGACAGAGAAAGTTCCTGGTCGTCTCCATTGACTACTTCACCAAATGGGTCGAGGCCGAACCCGTCGCCCGGATCACCGAGCAAAAGATGCGGGACTTCGTGTGGAAGTCCATAATTTGCAGATTCGGACTACCCCGTATCCTTGTATCTGACAATGGTCGACAATTTGACAATGTTCGTTTCAGAGAATTTTGCTCTGAGCTCGGCATTGATCACCGTTTCACCTCAGTCGCTCACCCCCAGACAAACGAGGAAACTGAGGTAACTAACCGCACTATTTTGCAGGGGCTCAAGGCTAGGCTTGATCGGTCCAAAGGACAGTGGGTCGAGGACTTGTACAATGTCCTTTGGGCATACCGGACCACGTTCCGACTGCCCACGGGAGAGACCCCCTTCAACCTAGCATACGGCACCGAGGCCGTCATCCCGTTGGAGATCGGCCTGCCTTCTTCAAGGGTGGAGCATTACGACCCCGACACCAATTCTTTCCAGCTCAGGAGCAACTTGGACCTCGTCGAAGAGACAAAAGAGGTTGCCCGGGTCCGCATGGCGAGATACCAACAGCGAACGGCCCAATACTACAACTCTAGAGTCAAGCCCAAGCTCTTCAAAGGGGGGGACCTCGTCCTCAGGAGAGCCGAGGCTTCTCAACCGACTGAGCAAGGAAAGCTCGCCCCAAATTGGGAGGGGCCGTATCAGATCGCCCGGGTACAACGACCAGGGGCGTATAAATTAAAGTTCCTAGAGGGGACCCTGATCCCGCGAAGCTGGAACTCCGAGAATCTACGAATGTACTACCAGTAAAACCCCTAGGGGTTCAAGACAATCAGGACAATGGACTCAGCTTCCTTTTCACAAATAATTCTCTTATCTTGATGGCTGTAATTCTCTTCTAATATTGGGTCGTCTGTGATCCTCAGATTCCCCGGCCAAAATTGGGATGCCTCGAGGCTCGACCGTAGAGTCCCAAACTCCCTCGACCTCGGAAAGAATCGCAGGATGATGAAATATCGACTTGGCGCGAAATTTCCTCGACTAAGGTCAGAATGCCCCGGTTCGTCGGGATGCCCCGGCTATAGGGATGCTCGAGACGTCAAGATATGAGCACGATCCTCTCTGACCAGACGAGCTCGGCTCGTTCTCCATCAACATCCATCTATGAGCACGGTCCTCTCTGACCAGACGAGCTCGGCTCGTTCTCCATCAACATCCATCTATGAGCACGGTCCTCTCTGACCAGACGAGCTCGGCTCGTTCTCCATCAACTTCCCCCTATGAGCACGGTCCTCTCTGACCAGACGAGCTCGGCTCGTTCTCCTACCTCGACTAAGGTCGGGATGCCCCAAGGGTCGACCGTAGAGAACCAGACTCCCTCGACCTCGGGAAGGCGCCGTGAGGGGTGGAAAGGGTGGCTCCACCCGGGGCGCCACGAAGTGGACCCCCGGGAGCGGTCGACGATCCCCGATCCCCGAAACGAGCGATCCCTCGACTAAGGTCGGGATGCCCCGAGGGTCGACCGTAGAGAACCAGACTCCCTCGACCTCGGAAAGCGTCGCAGGTCGGTAGAGCGTGCCCAGACCCGCCGACTTGACGAACGATCCCTCGACTAAGGTCGGGATGCCCCGAGGGTCGATCGTAGAGAACCAGACTCCCTCGACCTCGGGAAGGCGCCGTGAGGGGTGGAAAGGGTGGCTCCACCCGGGGCGCCACGAAGTGGATCCCCGGGAGCGGTCGACGATCCCCGATCCCCGAAACGAGCGATCCCTCGACTAAGGTCGGGATGCCCCGAGGGTCGACCGTAGAGAACCAGACTCCCTCGACCTCGGAAAGCGTCGCAGGTCGGTAGAGCGTGCCCAGACCCGCCGACTTGACGAACGATCCCTCGACTAAGGTCGGGATGCCCCGAGGGTCGACCGTAGAGAACCAGACTCCCTCGACCTCGAAAAGGCGCCGTGAGGGGTGGAAAGGGTGGCTCCACCCGGGGCGCCACGAAGTGGACCTCCGGGAGCGGTCGACGATCCCCGATCCCCGAAACGAGCGATCCCTCGACTAAGGTCGGGATGCCCCGAGGGTCGACCGTAGAGAACCAGACTCCCTCGACCTCGGGAAGCGTCGCAGGTCGGTAGAGCGTGCCCAGACCTGCCGACCTGACGAACTATCCCTCGACTAAGGCCGGGATGCCCCGAGGGTCGACCGTAGAGAACCAGACTCCCTCGACCTCGGGAAGAAGCCGTAAGGGGTGGAAAGGGTGGTTCCACCCGGGGCGCCACGAAGTGGACCCCCGGGAGCGGTCGACGATCCCCGATCCCCGAAGCGAGCTATTCCCCGACTAAGGTCGGGATGCTCCGAGGGTCGACCGTAGAGAACCAGACTCCCTCGACCTCGGGAAGCGTCGCAGGTCGGTAGAGCGTGCCCAGACCCGCCGACCTGACGAACTATCCCTCGACTAAGGCCGGGATGCCCCGAGGGCCGACCGTAGAGTCCCAAACTCCCTCGACCTCGGGAGGCACCACAGGTCAGCGAAGCGTCCACGGACTCGCCGACCTGACGCAAGATCCCTCGACCAAGGTTGAGGCGCCCGAGGTCCTACCATGGGGTCGGAAACTCCCTCGACCTCGCAGAGAGCTACGATTCAATAAAGCCTCGCCAAATCCTCTCAACCTCGGTGGGAGCTGTTGGGTCCGTGAGAAACCCGAGCCCCCCTTTAAGTCAAAATGGCTCCGGAGGTCGACGAGGAAAGGAGGCAACCTACTCCACCATGCGAAGCATAACTCCGAGAATGCAAGAGGTACGTCTAACTAGACGCCCTCCTTGTTAAATTTTATCTACATACTGCTGAGCGGAATCCCAACGTTGGAGTCTTATCTCGCCCCAAAGTCGGCCCTCTCCAATGGGTCGGCTTAAGATCGACCCCCTAACTACATTATGCAGGCTCCGTTCGTCAAATCTACGCAATCTGTACAAAGGCTTCATAAATTAGGGCCCAACTCGGCTCTTCTACGTAAACTCCGACATCTAGCTGAGAAAGTGGTCTCGACCACGAGTGTGTCAGCCAAACATGGATACCAAGGCAATTTTTGGAAATCCCAGCCTTGCTCACCGAGATCTCGGCAGAGTCCGAGAACGATAACTATGAAAGCCTTCGACGATGACTTACTTATTAGCCCGCGCTCCCTACGAGGGGTTCGGAGTTAAGTTCGGAAACCCGACTAAAATCTCCGAATAGCAGCAGGCATAGACCTAGTCCGGTCTTACTTGAAGGGCTAAGGCCCGACCTAGAGGCCTTGGGATTTCTCTAAAGGCTAAACGTGATGACTTCCACGATTCTTAGATCCGAGCTATGGGACTTAGAGGAATTTTCTAAAAAACCTAAGACTCGGAGCTCCTTTTGGTCGGAATGACTGGAACCCGAGAAGGCTAAGACATAGCCCGGGGAAAGGGGACAACTTCGTTAAGCAACCCAAAAACTAAGATGTGAAGTTAGAGGTCGTCGAGGCAGTTAGCTAAGGCTCTAGCCTCGTTCGCAACAAAAAAGAAAGACAAACACATAATGATGAAAGTGTTTTTCATTAACAGAAGGCCGAAGGCCGATTACAAAATTGGAGGTCGACCATTTAAGAGCCGACCTCGGATACAATGAAAAAGAAAGGAAAAATACGCTAAGTCCTAAGCGGCGGGAGCAACGTCCGGGGGGTCGTCCGGCACGTTGATGATCTCGAGGTTTTCAGCCGGCACAGGCTCGGGGTCGGGGGCAGGGGCCTCGGGTACCACCTCCGGGACGGCGTCCGTCTCGGCCGCCGGAGCCGCCTCTATGGTGCCAACCGCCTCGGCCACCCCCGTCGAAGGCTCGGTGGGGTCTTCTTCGTATATCCCCGCCTCGGATGTCAAAATGGCGGGGAGGGCTTCCACGTCGGACCCCAGGCCCAGGTTCTCCCTCGGACGGATCGTCGAGAGGTCGTATTGAGGGCAGTACCGGCGCATCTGAGCCCGGAAGTTCTCGAAACCTCGGAGGAACCCGTCCACTGTCTCCTCCTCCAACATGTCGCGGAACTCTTGCGACTCCTTGAAGAGCTCGACGGCATGTTCGGCTCGCTCGAGTGCCCTCCTCTCCCGGGCCTCAAGTTGCTCGATTCGGAGGCGGGAGACCCCGTCCTCATACCTGAGGGCCGCGACCTCGGCCTGGACCTCCCCTAAGCGCGCCTCCGTGCCGCGCAAGGCCGACCTGGTTAGGGCGTGGGCGGCCTTCTCCTCCTCGAGCCCCTCCGCCATAGCGAGGCGCTCAGCCTCGGTGGCCGCCCACCGAGCCTCGGCCGCGGCCAACGCCGCCTCCAGCTCGGCGACTCTTTTCTTGGCCAGCTCCAGCTGTCGGCCGAGCTGTCGGACTTCTTCCCGACACCCGTGGGCAATGAACGCCAAGGTGTCGAGCTCGAGAATATGCTGAAAAGAAAGAAGCGAGGGTATTGTGAGTTGAAAAGCACACAAGTACGCTAGTAACTCAAGGAAATTAAGAAGGAAGCTTACCCGGGCGGTGTTGCAGTAAGCGCTGCCAACGACCTCCTCCAGCGAAACATTCCGGAACACGGCCCGGTCCGCTGGAAGTACCGCACGCCGCAACATGAAGCGCGCGACCTCGGCATCCTGAAAGGCCGAGCTCCCCTCGGGAATAGGGGAGTCCGGCTCGACCGACTCCTCTCGGAAAGCCCGGGAAGAGCTTGGCACGACCGGGCCCGAGGTCCCGGAGCCGCTCGCTTCGGGGCCTCGAGCAAGCCCGGGTTCTGGCTGCTGCGGGGCCATGGACGACTCCCCCCGCTGGGCAAGGGGGGCAGGGCAGGGAGGGGCCGACGGGCCTGCATCACTAACGACCCGCTCCCACCTCGGGTCGGCTGCAGGGGCCCCCGCCTCGGGGCCACTCGTGCCGGCTGAACTGGAGGCGCCGTCCGACCTCGCCCTCTTCCGGGGCTGGGGCCTAGCTCCCCCGGCCTCGGCCTCTCACCTCCTCAGGCGAGAGAAAAGTGATGTGTTGCTGGTCGGCAGGCGGGGAATATCTGAAATCAAAATTTCGTCAAGTGTCAGACCAGTGACAGTAAAAGCAAAGAACGAAGAAAAAATAAAATAATGTAACCACCCTTACCCTCGGGGCGCGCCGAGCTCAGACCTACGCTCGCCAGGGCGTCCTCCCGCAGGAGCTCGGTCAGGTCGTTGCCCCTCCCGAGGGCTCGCACGGAGTCCAGGGTCCTCAGCTCCCTCCTCGAGGGCTCGGAGAGCTTATTGAGGGTCTTCAACCGAGGGTTCCCCCACCTCGGGTCGAACCCCCAAGGCGCCTCAGACGCCAGGAAGAAAAACTTCCCCTTCCACTCATGAATCGAGGAAGGGGCACCCTGGAAGAGTGACATACCGCCCCGAAAGGCGAAGTATAGCCACCCTGCATCCGCCGAGTTCTTCTTTAACAGAAAACACCGGCGGAAGAGGCCTACCGAGATCGGGATCCCGTGCCCGAGGCACAGGGACAAGAACCCGATTATGGTCCTCCACGAGTTCGGAGCCAACTGCGCCGGGACGAGCTGGTACTCGGCCAGCAGCTGGCTCACGAACTCGTGGGCGGGAAAGCGCAGGCCAGCCCAAAGTGTCTCGCGGTAGACCGCGATCCGACCTGGGGGCGGCTGCGTCACCCTGTCCTCCGGCCCCGCAGTTTCAAGACGAAACCCGGGCTGGAAGAAGAACCGGGAGCGGATCAGCTCCAACTCCTCCCTCGACAGGCTCGATCCCACTTCCTCAGGACCCAAACCCATTCCCACAGAAGAACGAAATAAAAGTTAAAAAGAGCGGAAAATGGAAGTTGGGGAGGAGAAGAAAAGAGGAAACCCTAGTGAAAACAGGGTGAAAACCTACTGGACATCGCCGGAAATCGCTCCGGGCACCGACGGCAAGGTTCGGTGGAGAAAGGAAGCAAGGGAGAAAGGCAACGAAAATAAGAAGCAGCCAAATAAGACCTTTAGGGCAACCTCGAGGGGTTTATATAGACCCCCCTGACGGCCCAGATCGATGGGGTCGGTTCCCATCCCCAGATCGGGTTGCGCCACGTGTCGACCTCGGAAGCCGAGGCACCGTATTCACTCCGGATTAATAAATCGGGTACGAAATCGAAGCGTTGTCCCATCGGGTCTCGGGGCCTCATCATGGGTCTGCAAAATCAAATCGTCTTGAGGAACGAGCGGACGCTGCCCCGCCCCCTCATTTAATAAGATCTGGGACACGTGGAGCCTCGATGTGGCCTCCACCTCTCCGGAATTGTGATCCAGTAATACGAAATCGGAAGCGTCCGACCTTGGGTCACGCCGCGTGTCCGTTTTAAACTCCGTAACGGCACGCTCATTAATGAGCGAGAAGCCTCAATTACGGGATTGAGGCACCGCCTCGACGAGCTCGAGGACCCCCATCATTAATCCGCCGTAAGGCGATCCTGGCGATTCAAGAGACGCCACCTCCACTTCAAGAAGCGTAATGATACGAGCTTCATCATAAGCTCACTGAATAAAGCAGCCTCGAGACGCCAAAGGGCGCAGGTTTCACCATGAAAGCTCCGAGAAGCGCAAGGGGGCGGACGAGACTCGCCCCCCAACCTCAGTGACAGACTTTACTTCCCACGTCCGAGCCCACAAGTCGTTCGAACTCGGAAGTCGGGGGGTAGTGTTGGGGGGAATAAGATTTTTTCCCAAATGACATAAATGCCCCTAAGAAGCCGTACAACTTCCGACCCCGGACGGCCGAAGTCGGCGTCCGACTTCGGAACGCCCGACCTCGAGACCTCCGACCTAAGAAAAACCCCGATGTTCGAGGTCTACTCTTGTCATCTACCTACTACGGCCGCGCGCCTCAGAGGTCTGGCCGAGGACCATACCCTGACGCCCCTCTGGCATTTATTACGCATGGTCGCTGTAACTCTCCGGCTTACTCCACAATAAATGCGGATCTCCGGCTTACTCCACAATAAATGCGGATCTCTGGCTTACTCCACAATAAATGCGGATCTCCAGCTTACTCCACAATAAATGCGGATCTCCGGCTTACTCCACAATAAATGCGGATCTCCAGCTTACTCCACTATAAATGCGCATGGCTCCTGTCATCTACGGACTCTCAGCTCTCCACGGCAAATCAGCCCAGCAGAGTCTAGTCAACTATGATAAGTCTCCGATCTCGGCCATACCTCCGACACCAATGCAATAATTCGTCTGACAGCGTGCTAGTTCGGGTTATACGACGCCCTCACCGCCGACATCAGGGCAATGATTCGCCTGACCATGCGCCGACCTGAACAACATGCCGAGCCGTACTACGGCCTCGCCCTGTTACATCGCAGGTAAACCAACCCCCGCCTATAAAAGGGAGCCTTGGCCTCTCAGGAGGGGGTTGGAAGATTGATATACTCTACAGACATTATTTATCTCCTTTTCGACACTATTTGCCCCCTCCCTGACTTGAGCGTCGGAGGGCCGGCGCCGGAAAACCCGGCCACCGGTTCGTGTGCAGGCACCCGGACGGAGGGCACCGCCAACTGACGGACCGCCGCTTCGCCACGAGGACCTGCCGCCCCTTCTCTCCGACCGCCCTAGACGGAGGACGCCGCTCGCCGACGGACCGCCGCCCCGCCGTGAGAACTCACCGCCGCTCCCTCTCCTCGACCGAAAACTGCCCCCGGGTCCAATTTCCAGCAACATAATCTATATAAATAACCATTTTAGGA
Source organism: Phoenix dactylifera (assembly GCF_051530095.1). Classification (NCBI taxonomy): domain Eukaryota; kingdom Viridiplantae; phylum Streptophyta; class Magnoliopsida; order Arecales; family Arecaceae; genus Phoenix; species Phoenix dactylifera. The sequence goes on from NC_143191.1 coordinate 58,658,920, forward strand.
AGATTCTTCGTGTAAGCATTTTTGAGCCCTTTTACTTCCTTGTATTGCTACTACGCCACTATTGCAACATTTTCATTATGTTCTAAAAATCCATTTTAGGCGTCAAATGATTTTTTACCATACACTCTTTGACAAGGGAGCTTTTTAATCTTTGCTGTTTCAGATCAAATTTGATATCCGAGCAAAAGTCTAAGAATGATCTCATCCGTCCAGCATCATATCGGGAGCGACCAGTATCGAAACTGCCATCATCCAAGCACAACAGTCGCTGCATCTTAGTCGGACCAATTTCAGCTAATCTTCATGATTTGAGCAGTTGATCGTTCGCGCACTTTAGCAGCTCAACTAGCATGGCATCTTATTCGAACCAATTTTCAACCACAATAAGATGCATTTTTTCATCAATAACAGAAATTTGCCTCCAAAATTCCGTGCCTGATCCAAAATACAAGTGCAAAATATAATTTCAGGCTTAAAAAATAACCTATTTATTGCCCCACAACGTGCAGTCGGTGGTGCGGATCAAGCTCCGGAACAATTGGAACCGCAATATAGCTGCATGCAAGTATAACCCTAAAAAATGGGCATACTCAGATAAGACGACCTAGAATGATCACATCAAGCTAGGGTAGAAATAAAAGAGAAAATGAATGGCAGCCACGAACCTGATTATCCTAACAAGTCCCTTTCATCAATGTCTCATTTTGTCTTCTTGATTGAAATATCTCGTTTTGTTTAACGTAACTTGCTTGCTTCATTCTGGCCGGCTGCATCTATGGATGGGAACAATCTTGTTTCATTAAGGAAGTGTTTCATTTAGAGGTATTATCCAGCTCTTTCGCACTTTTATCATTTTAATTATGGCCATCCTAAATTTTATATTGCCCTTCATAGGTTGGCATACTTGGAGTTGGATTGCCAATCATGTAAATTGATTGGGTTAGCTTTGTGTTATTGAATTTTAATCATACCAAATTTATACCCTTCTGTCATTTTGATTTTGTTTACCCTGGATTTTATATTGCCCTCCGGACGTTGGAGCAAACTTAGAACAGCAATCATGTAAATTGATTGGGCTAGCTTTGTACTATTAATTTTTTATGATTCAAATTTGTGCACTTCTGTCGTTTTGATTATGGTCATCCTAGATTTTACATTACCCTTCATACATTGGAGCAAACCTAGAGTTAGCTCACCAATCCTGTATGTTGATCAGGTTAGCTTTGTGTTATTAGATTTTTATCATTCAAAATTTGTGCGCTTTTGTCATTTTGATAATGGCTATCTTGGATTTTATATTGCCCTGCATTTGCTGAAGCAAATCTAGGGTTGTATCCCTGATGTAACTAAATTGGGTTAGCATTGTGTTATTAAATTTCAATCGTTCAAAATTTATATTTGAGATGTGTTTACAATAATGTTTGCAAGAAGTTTTGATTAAGTTAGGGCTTTGTTATGGCACCTTCTAGATTCTATACTAATTTTTTTGAGCTTTGACATTATTATTAGTTGTTGTTCTTTTGTTTGAGCTAGAGAGAGCTTTGGGCTACCCTATCCTTTTTATTCGTGTTCAGGCTGTATCCTTCGTGTGTGGATGAATGATTATTTTTTTTTTTCACATCATCGACCATTGGAGTGATCTATAGATCACAAAGCGCTCCAAATTTTATCATTCAACTATCTACATAGATCTTGAAGCAGCTTGTATGGATCCAACGACTATTCCAAAGAAGGTGAATTCTTTCTTTGCGCGAACGATGCACCCTCGTCCCCTCTGTCCACTAGAGATGGGCATCGGGCCATGCCGGACCCGGCCCGATCCAGGCCCACCGGGCCACAGACCAAACGGGCCGTGCCTGACCCGGCCTGTTACTAAACGGGCCGTGCCTGGCACGGCCCGCTTAACCTAAAGGCTAAGCCCGGCACGACCCTAGGCCCGTGGGGTGGCGGGCCATGCCGGGCCCGGCATGAGACGGGCCGTGCCAGGCACGGTCCGTCTGTCCAAAAAAAAAAATAGCTTCTGTTTCTAGAACCCTCCGCCGCTCCCTCGCCCTCCCCCTCCCCGACCACGACCCCCCCTCCGCCCTCTCCGCCGCCTCCTCCGGCTCCCTCCTCGTCGCCTACGGAAGCAAGATCACCGCCTTCGACCCCGCGCTCCGCCGCCGCGCCACCGTCCTCACCCACTTCCCCGCCGTCGACTCCCTCCTCGCCCTCTCCCCCTCCCTCGCCGCCTCTGACAGCCTCTCGGCGATGTTCAAGGTTGGAGTAAACTCCGGCGAGGTGTTCATGGCGGATTTGAGGAAACTTAGCGCGGAGGAGCCGTGGGTTTGCCTCGGCGATGCGAGGAAGGCGGCGACGGGGAGGAAGGAAGAGAGCGGGTGCCGAACCGAGAGCCACGGGAGGCAGGTGTTCTGCAGCAGGGGAGGGGAGGTGGAGATGTGGACGGAGGTGTTGATGGGGCCGTCGACGAGGAGCCGCGAGGATGGATTAAATGGGGAGAGGATCATGAGGAGGAATATGATGGGGAGGGCCAAGGATGGAGGAGTGAAGAAGATAACGTTGTTGGGGTTTGGGAAGAGTAGGATGGTGGGCCGTGCCGTGCTTGGCCCACGAATCGTGCCAGCCCAGGCCCTTATGGGCCGTGTCGGGCTCGGCCCGCGGGCCCGAAATCCTTAACCCAGCCCGACCTCTTTTTATGAGCCGTGCCTAGCACGGCCCATTACTGTAGCAAGCAATGCCCACCTCTACTGTCCACCCCGTCCACGCTGGGCAAGATCCTAGGACTGGCAAAATGATGGAGGCGGAAAACCTCGGTGATTGCGCAGCGGATTTGAACCCTGGCAATCATAGGTACAGTGATATTTTCTACCGTTCAAACCAATATTCCGTGGTGGTGCTTTGATACTGTCATTTGTTATTGATGCGGGATTTACACCCCGTCACCAGCAGAGCCCACACACTAGCCGAGCAGCAGAAGAGAGAGTGTCCCCCAGAAGCTATTGTCCGCTTTGGGTCCGATTCGGGGGTCGAGCGTACCCGAAGCCCTCCTCACGGCGCCTCACGGTTTTGCCCCACAAAAGGCGCCTCCTTAGGGAAGGGTGATTGAGCCCCCCATTATATGGCACAGACCTTCCCGCTACACGGCCGATGTGGGACTAAATTCGGGGAACCCCCCGTAACACAGCCCCCCCAGCGGGGAGGTCCTGTGCCCGGGTCGGCTCCTTGCTGGATAGGCGGAGGGCCGAGGCCCTCCTTCTAGCACCATCTGATGCGGGATTTACACCCCGTCACCAGCAGAGCCCACACACCAGCCGAGCAGCAGAAGAGAGAGTGTCCCCCAGAAGGTATTGTCCGCTTTGGGTCCGATTCGGGGGTCGAGCGTACCCGAAGCCCTCCTCACGGCGCCTCACGATTTTGCCCCACAAAAGGCGCCTCCTTAGGGAAGGGTGATTGAGCCCCCCATTATATGGCACAGACCTTCCCGCTACACGGCCGATGTGGGACTAAATTCGGGGAACCCCCCGTAACACAGCTGTTACTGGAAATTGGACCCGGGGGCGATCTTCGGTCGAAGAGAGGGAGTAGCAGGTTCTCACAGGGGAGCGGCGATCCGTCGGCGGGCGGCGTCCTCCGTCCGGGTGCCTGCAGATAGACCGGTGGCCGGGTTTTCCGGCGCCGGCCCTCCGACGCTCAAGTCAGAAGGGGGGGCCAAATGTATGAGAAGAGGAAGAACAGTGTTTGTAGAGTGCGGAATCTCCCAACCCCCCATCTGAGAAGCAAAGGCTCCCTTTTATAGGGGGGTCGGTTTACCTGTGATGTGATGGGGCGAGGCCATAGTACGGCTTGGCATGTTGTTCAGATCGGCGCACGATCGGGTGAATCATTGTGCTGATGTCGGAGGTGAGGTCGTCGTACTACCCGAGCTGACACGCGATCGGGCGAATTATTGCATTGGTGTCGGAGGTAAGGCCGAGATTAGAGACTTATCATAGTCGATTGGACTCCGCTGGCTGACTTGCCGTGGAGAGCTGAGGGTCCGTAGATGACAGGAGCCATGCGCATTAATTGTGAAGTAAGCCGGAGATCCGCATTAATTGTGGAGTAAGCCGGAGATCCGCATTAATTGTGGAGTGAACTGGAGGTTTGCAGAGGTCATGCGCAATAAATGCTGGGGCAGTGGCAGGATATGGCCCTTGGCCAGACATCGGAGGGGTACGGTCGTAGTAGGTGGCTGACAAGGATAGACCTCGGGTGTCAAGATTTTTCTAGGTCGGAGGTTCTGAGGTCGGATGTCTTGAGGTCGGACGCTGACTTCGGTTGTCCAAGGTCGGCGGTTGTGCGACTTCTTAGGGGTACTTGTGTCACTGGGGAAAAAACCTTATTCCCCCAACACTACCCCCCGACTTCCGAGTTCGAGCGGCTTGCAGGCTCGGACGTGGGAAGTAGAGACTATCATTAAAGTTGGAGGGAATCACGTCCGCACCCTTACGCTTCTTGGAGCCTTTATGACGGAACCTGCGCCTTTTGGTGCTTCGAGGTCGCTTTATTCAGCGAACTTATGATGGGGCTTGTATCCTTACGTTTTTCGAAGCAGCTGTAATGGGGGTGGCACCTCTTGGATCTCCGAGATCGCTTCGTGCGGCGAACCCATGATGAGGGTCCCTGGGCCCGACAAGGCGGCGCCTCGATCTCGTGGTCGAGGCTCCCTGCTCATCAATGAGTATGCCGTTCCGTGCTTCAAAATGGACACGCGGCATGATCTGAGGTCGGACATTTCCGATCTTGTATTAGCGGATCATTGATCTGGGGAGGTGGAGGCTACATCGGTGCTCCACGTGTCCTAGAGCCTTATTAAATGAGGGGAGCGGGGGTGACGTCCGCTCGTTCTTCAAGGTGATCTGATCCTGCGGACCCATGATGAGGCCCCGAGATCCGATGGGACAGCATTTCGATTTCGTACCCGATTTATTGATCCGGAGTGAATGTGGTGCCTCGGCTTTCGAGGTCGACACGTGGCGCAATCCGGTCGGGGGATGGGAACCGACCCTGTCGATCTGGGCCGTCAGGGGGGTCTATATAAACCCCACGAGTCTGCCCTAAGAGTTCTATTTGGTTGCCTTGTTTTTTCGCCGTCTCCTTCCTTGCTCCACCCTTCGACCAAATTTTGCCGACGGTGCCCGGAGCGATTTCCGGCGATGTCCCGTAGGTTCCCACCCTATACTAGCTAGGGTTCCTTTTCCCCCTCCCTCCCTTATCTTTAGTTTCATTTCATTTTTCTGTAAGAATGGGTCTCAGTCCTGAGGAAGTTGGGTCGAGTCTGTCAGGGGAGGAGTTGGAATTAATCCGCTCCCGGTTCTTCTTCCAGCCCGGGTTTCATCTTGAAACGGCGGGACCGGAAGATAGGGCGACACGGCCGCCCCCAGGTCGGATCGCGGTTCACCGCGAGACGCTCTGGGCCGGCTTGCGGTTTCCTGTTCATGAGTTCAGGACCTCCCCGCTGGGGGGGCTGTGTTATGGGGGGTTCCCCGAATTTAGTCCCACATCGGCCGTGTAGCGGGAAGGTCTGTGCCATATAATGGGGGGCTCAATCACCCTTCCCTAAGGAGGCGCCTTTTGCGGGGCAAAACCGTGAGGCGCCGTGAGGAGGGCTTCGGGTACGCTCGACCCCCGAATCGGACCCAAAGCGGACAATACCTTCTGGGGGACCCTCTCTCTTCTGCTGCTCGGCTGGTGTGTGGGCTCTGCTGGTGACGGGGTGTAAATCCCGCATCAGATGGCGCTAGAAGGAGGGCCTCGGCCCTCCGCCTATCCAGCAAGGAGCCGACCCGGGCACAGGACCTCCCCGCTGGGGGGGCTGTGTTACGGGGGGTTCCCCGAATTTAGTCCCACATCGGCCGTGTAGCGGGAAGGTCTGTGCCATATAATGGGGGGCTCAATCACCCTTCCCTAAGGAGGCGCCTTTTGTGGGGCAAAACCGTGAGGCGCCGTGAGGAGGGCTCCGGGTACGCTCGACCCCCGAATCGGATCCAAAGCGGACAATACCTTCTGGAGGACACTCTCTCTTCTGCTGCTCGGCTGGTGTGTGGGCTCTGCTGGTGAGGGGGTGTAAATCCCGCATCAGTTATATTCCCTGAAGAATATCGAGATCAATTGCTTTTTGATTGTTCATCACCAATTTCTAGTCTAGGTACAGATGTCTAAGTTCCGCAAGTAAGAAGAAGTGCTTTTATATGTAGAAGAGGGGCTGCTTTTTTATTATTACAATTGAGAAAGAGGACGAAGACCGGCATCTGATCTCCTGACCACTATTGCTGCTCCGCCGCTACTCAATTGCTACCGCACTGCAAAGTAGACCAAAAAGAACATTGGCGCTATTTCCAAACATTTGGCGGAGCAAGCAACAGCCTTGGAGTCGTAACTCGTAGATGGACCCGAACAAGGTAGCGATCGACAAGTGCAGCGACCAGGGGCGGCTCAATATATTTGGGGGCCTAAGGCGAACTCACTGAAAGAGACCTTTTTTTAAAAAAAATGATAAAAATATTTTAATAAATATAAAATACTTTAAAAACGGTCGAGATTCAAGAACACCCAGAATGCAAACTATTCAAAAACAATAAGATAAAACTAATCAATCTATAATTTTATATTGAAAGATAAGGATAACAAAAAAATTTAATGTTCCAATTAGTAAACCATGGTAGGAGAAATTTGTTATAATACTTTGTGACTTCTCCCCATGGCATGGAAACTGAGAGCAAAATGTCAAAATTTCAGCTAGAACCAATCTAAAACCTGTGCTGTTTTCGAATTGCCAAGTAAAACAAACTAATAGGGCTATTCAAACATTCTGTTTTCAAAAAGTATAAAGTTTAATTCTTTAAGCATGATGCCATCAGACATATTAAAATAGTTGAAACTGGATCTAAAACTATCAAACCAATGAGGTGAAATAAGTGATTTTCATATTTAAACAATAGTGTTTCAATACTAAAAAAATTCTACAATAGACTTTTTTTTTGGGGGGGGGGGGGGGAGCGGGGCGGGGAGGTGCGGAAGAAATTGAGATGCTATCTCCAAAGGAAAGATATACAGGAAAATATTGGGTGAATTCAAATAGTCTAGTCTTATGTTTAGTGGATGAAAGTAATTTTTGCCCCATGAGAGACAATAAATCTCTAAACTCCAATAAAAAAAGACAGAAAAAGGGTGTTCAACTTCTACTTGTTGACAAGGCTAGTGAAAGGAACTTGAGAATTGAGCTCTGCTTCTAATGCTAAGAGCACCAACACAAGGACAATGGCACAATGCAAGATATAAAAAAATAAAACTGAAAGAATCATTCTATCCAACATTCACCCAGAAAAGATAAGGAAGGCTGCTTGTAGATCAAATCAATAAGTACATTAGAAGCAAGGAAGCACCAATTTCAAGCAAGGCTGGACAAATGTTTCGGTGAGTTCCTATGAGGGAGGGGGAACCGGGGAAGCAGCATGATTTCAAGATCAGCATGAACTTGCAAAAGGTAATGCCACTCAAATAAATGCAGAATGTAAGTGTGATTATCAACTTCATGGCGCATGACCGAACTACTGCTGTAAATGGACTGGATTGACCTCAACGGCTCAACCAATAGACATCTAATGCCAAGACAAACAAACTACGGAATTAGGCACACAAATTTTCATAGGCATTTTCTCAAACATCTTTCTTGTCCATATAGAGAGAGAGACTTACAAGTGCAGCGGGCTGACGTGAAGAAGATGGGAGCCAGGGACTTAGGCCTCAGCGGACGAGAGAGAGGCAAGGAGGTCGCGGGACGGCGGGAGACAGAGGAGACGACCTCGCCGGCTCGCCGGCGTGGCGGCGCCCTTCGGCCCTTGTTGGTCACGACGAAGACGAAGACAGAAGAGGGTGGTCGGTGAAGCAGAGCTGCAGAAGAGGAGCTGAGAAGGACGATGAGGATTGAGGAATGAGGAGTGGAGGACCATGAGGATTTTAAAGAAAGGGACGATGGGCGAATGGCGATGGGATTGCCGGATTGGGATGGTGTCGCTGCAGAAGACTCACCCTCAGTCATCTTGTCGAGGGAGCCGTTGGCTCTACGAGAAGGGGGGAAGGAGTCGTCCGTTGCTTGTCTTGTCGGCTATCCATTGTCGTAGGCAGCTAGGCGCCAGGCGGTAGGTTAGTAGCTACTGCCACAGTGCCACTGCTGTGAAAACTGCGGTGCAGCGCAGCAGCAGGGTCTTCTTTGGGCAGCGACGCAGCGCGGCGCGGCGGCAGCAGGGTCTTCTTTGGGCAGCGACGCAGCGCGGTGCGACGGCAGCGGGGGGCTTCTTTGGGGCCGGGGGCCTTAGGCGACCGCCTCAGTCGCCTAGGGCTCGAGCCGGCCCCGGCAGCGACCAAGATGTTGGAGAAAGAGCTACCAAAATCCTTACAGGTTGAGAGGAAGGTGGTGATGCGCTGTTTATGTGGTACATTTCTTTAGAGCATTCCTTTGAACAGCTTCTGGGCGGCATGTTGAGAGAACTTGTTTTCGACAAAGTCATGGAGCATCATCCAACACATGCTATGACTGATATTCCCGAGTACAGCTATTGTTGTCGAACAATTCAGTTGCATTGATCGGACGGCTTTCATGGAGATTAGCAATTATGATAGTATTATGTTTGGTTTGGAAAGGAGACGACGGGCGGTGGATAGACATATGGAGTGAGCGAGAGTGAAGGCGGAGGAAAGGTGGCAGGTGCTACGCTAAGGGCAGGGAAAAAGGAGTCCAGGTGGCTGGCATTGGATCATGCTCAACGGGAGTAGAGTAGAAGCTAGTGGAGCTCCACCAATACAAGGTAGGAATGCGAAGGGGGGGGTTAAGGGGAGGCGTTGGGATAAGATACAGGGGGACGAAATGGAGGTGGATGTGGAGATGGTGATAGGAAAAGAAAAACGCAGAGAATGTCATAATTCGCGAGCTCATTTCATGAACTCGCGAGCCGTGGCCTTCTGATGGAACTTCTTTTCGAGCTGATTTTGTTTGCCTTACGGGTAAACTTCCAAGAAATCAAAGCATGGCCTGATTAACTGGAGACGTGAAGACTAAAACCACCCGAAGTAAATATATTAATCTACAAATTATGGAGGAAAAAAAAAAGGTCGAGCATTCACTTACAGTTAGCGTGAGGATGAGTTTTGGGAGGTGTAAATATGATCCTATGATTCCCTGAAGCATCTGGAAGAGGACATGTCGAATTTAGATCCTCTCATTGAACTATGAGAGATCTTCTAGCGCTCAGTCATAAGCCATTCGTGTATTGTATCATGGCTTGTGATTGAGCAAGCCAAGAAAAAAGCAGGACATGTATGTCTTCCGTCTCACTTAATCACAAACCATCGTACGATATGCAAACAAGTGAGTGCTGATCGAGCATTGGGCGTCTCCATCCAAGCAAACGGGAAAGAATCCTGACACGGACACGTTGCAGACACACGTATGTGGTTGGTTTGCTTGTTCGACCATAATCATGTCAGCTAGGTGGTTGGACAATCATGGAACGATGCGAGATCATGAAGAAAATAATGATCAGAAAAGGCATCAGACAATCGGTCTCTTTGATACTCCAACAGCACCATTGCTGCTGCAATTACCGCAGAGCCGCTATCTTCCATTTTTGATGAGAAATCTTTTTTGGGGAGTGGAGGTCGATTATTTTGTCGTCAGAATGGAGATTCGACATTCCTTTCGAACATATCTTATCATGACTCGACCATCCAAATAGAGATCCAACTTGCTCTGAGTTTCATCATTTTCCTAGTTTATGATTTCAAAGGGAATTGATAATCTTGAGTGTTAATTGAAATATCCACCCCATATTGCCTTGTTTAATCCAGTTTAGCCATTTAGATATATTGATCGATCATCACATGTGTCACAACCTAAGATCTCATTGAAAAAGATTAGTTGGAAGATATTATTTAGGTTCTTTAGCTCTCTAAGAGTATCCAAGTTCCACTCAGTGCATAGACGATGTGAGACTAAATACACACCCGCATGCGATCCTCACATACTCCTCCATTTAAGTCTTGACGTCCTCACCAGGTTAAGGGTCCAATTTCACTTAAATTTAATCACAAGCACAACAATTGGCCCGTGGTCAGTTTCAATGGGCTTGTGCTGTTTCACGATTTAGAACCTCATCCAAAAAGACTAGTAAAAAAGTATTTATCTGTCAACTATAGTTATATAACTTCAAAGATGTATCATTTCTCCTGCAAATAAGCCTCAACAAGCATTAACTGACATCTAGAGTTGTCATCTAAAATTTAAAACATGGCTACTAGGATACATTTATGTCTTGAAGATGATAATATATTGAAGTGTGAAGAAGCAATAAAATAGTTGAGAATGTTGAGATTCATTGCTCCTTTTAAAAGATATTGAGATTTGTTGCTGGAAATTGGACCCGGGGGCCGCCACGGAGCCAGGGGAGGAGGAGCTCCGCCGCAGGGAGGGCGGACGGCGGTGCGCCGGCCGGCTGCGTCCTCCTGGAGGGTGAGCGAGCGAGGGAGAGTGCGTCCTGTCCTGTCCTGCAAAAAAGCCGGTGGCCGGGCTCCCCGGCGCCGGCCCTCCGATGCTTAAGTCAGAGGGGGCAAATATGTGGAGAGAGCAAGGAAGAGATATGTGGAGAAGATGAAGAGAATATTGTGCTCAATTGTGTCTGTGCTGTTTACTTGTGTTCCGGTCCTCCCCTTCTTTCCTCCCAGGCTCCCTTTTATAGAAGGATTTTATGTTGCCTGGGAGGTGACAGGGAGTTTGTTCTCTTTTGTAATAATTGGGCACGATTTGGCCCATTAATGGCGTAGTGGAGAATAAGGCCGAATCGGACCGGAACCAGGAAGTTGTCACGGTCGATCGGACCTGTTGGAGTGGTTGAACCGCCGGCCGCGGTGGGCCTGGGGTCCGTGGATGGTAAGTGCATTTATTACCGAGTGAACCGGCGGTCAGGAAGAGCCATACGCTTTGATGGTTCAGTGATCCGGAGATCGCCTTGAGCCGTGTTCATTAAATGACTGAGTGCATCGGAGACTTGAGGGGGTCTCATGCATTAATGGCAGATCGTGCCGAATACCTGCGGAGATCTTATGCCTTGATGGCTTGGAGATAGCGGCAGGTTGTAGTGGAGTTGTCAGGTCCCTCAGGGGGTTAGGCAGGAGTCGAACATTTGGTCAAGGCAATCGGCTCGGCAGGGGTGCCGAGCCGAGCTGGTCGCCCAATGGGGCGCCCTGTGGCGGGGTCGCTTCTAATGCTTCTGGTCGGCGCCCTTTGGGCGAGCGCCTTCTAGCCGAGCGCCTTTATTTCGCGCTCTTTCCTCTCTGGTCAGCGCCTTCTAATCGAGCGCTTTTCTGGTCGGCGTCCTCTGGTCGGCTCTTTCTAGCCGAGCATCCCTACTTGGTTGTGTTGGTTGGTCCGAGCGCCTCTTCTTGGCGCTCCCTCTGGTCGGCACTCTTGGGCCGAGCATCTTTTCGGATCGGCGCTCTCTAGCCGAGCACCCCTCTGGTTGGTGCTCTCTGGTCGGCACTCTTTGGCCGAGCGCCTTTCCGGTCGGCGCTTTTTGGCCGAGCGCCTCCGTGGCGGTATGAACAGGGAGTTTTTCCCCCAACACTACCCCCCGACTTCCGAGTTCCAGTTGGCTACCAGCTGGAGCGCGGGAAGTAGCTTTAGTTGGGTCATTACGAATTCCGAAAATTTTAATTTATTGCGCATTTTGAATTATCGGACGCTTCGAGATGCCTTTAATAGGCGGCGTCTCTTCTTTCCCGAAAAGCCTTATTATTGGGACACCTTTTGCGAAGCGTCCTCGCGCCGTGGGCTCATGATGGGGCCGCACGATCCGATGGGGCGCTTCGGCGTTCGAAATGTTAGCCCTAATTAAATGCATCGTTCTGTCTTTTGGACCGACACGTGTGGTCATCTCAACGGGGTGCGGCTTTTCTTTTTGCCGATCGGGGCCGTTGGGGAGGTTTATATAAACTCTCCCCTGGCCCTCCGTCCCCTTCCTATTGCCTTCTGCTTCCAGCTTTTCTTCCCCCAGCTTTTCACAATCTGAAGTTCTTTTCTCCGGCATCTTCCTCAGGTCCCCCTTTTTCTTTTTAATCTCTCTCTCTCAATGGGTTCTCTTCCCAGTGAGGTTGTATCTACCATGAGCGTCCTGGAGGTCGAAATGACCGAAGAGTGGTTTTTCCCTCTTCACGGGTTCCGTTTGGAACCCGCCAGGCGTGGGAATCGGGTAACCGATCCTCCGGTAGGCCGGATTGGAGTGTACCTAGAGTCACTCTGGGCCGGTCTCCGATTTCCTCTTCACGGCTTCGTGAATGAGTTGCTGATGGTATGCCGGCTGGTTCCGGCGCAACTCGCTCCGAATGCCTGGAGGACAGTGATCGGTTTCCTGTCACTGTGCTTACTGCACGGGATTCCGACCTCTGTCAACGTTTTCCGGCGACTTTTTATTTTTAAGTCGAATCCGGGAGACGGTGAGTGGCTCTACATCGCCCTTCGGGCGGGTCGGCCACTCTTTCATGGTGCCCCCTCGTCCATTCATGACTGGAAGAAGAAATTCTTCTTCCTAGGTTCTGAACGGTCCTGGGGGTTTGACCCCAGGTGGGGGCCGGCCCAGCTCAGGTCCATCAACAAACCCTCCCAGCTTTCTCCACATGAGCAGGGGATCATCGACACCATCCGCGGCCTCGGGGACGGCATTTTGCTGAACGGCCTCATATGTGAGGATGCTCTGGTGAACGTGGGCTTGAGCTCGGCACGTCCCCACGGTAAGGATAGTTACAGTGTCTCTTTTTATTTCCTTACTGTTCTAATGTTCTAATCCTGTTCGCCTTTGCAGATATCGCAAAGATGGTGACTAAAATCGAAGTCCTCTATGCTCGCTTCCAGAAGAGGGCCGCCGAGCTCTCGGGCGAGCCCACCGAGCCGAGAAAGAAACAGAAGGTCTCGGCGACCCCAGTGACCCCGGCGACAGCAGTGGCCGAGGCGGGTCCTTCTCGCCCTGCGCACTCCGAGGTGGGGCCTTCTCGCCCCGCGCACCCCGATGCTGGTCAGAGGGAGGGTGCGGATTCCAGGGGCTCGGGCTCCCGGGGAGCTTCGGTGGTGCTCCCATGCCCGGTGCCCTTGGCACAAATCCCTGGTCGGCAGGATGCTTCAGTTGCCGACCAAGGGAGGAGTTCCGTGGGTCCCGCGCTTGCGCACCCCGCCTCAGTCATGCGGCAGTCAGATCGGCCGCTTGTCCGACCCCAGCCCCCTAGCTCCGAGCCAGGGAGCAGTCACGGAGCCTCGGGGTCGGCTCCGCCTAGGCCAGCCGATGCTGGCCTTCCGGGCCCATCAGGCTCGGGGGAGCGAGTGCCTCTTGCACTCACCTGGTCGGTATTCGAGGGCGATTCAGCCCTCGAAAACCCTCGAGTGGCGCGCGAAGTATTTCGGGTCGCGCTGCTCCCGGCCGACCGGGCCACGATACAGTCCATGAGCTACAATGCCTTCATGGACGCTACCCGCTGCAACGCCGTCCGGGTAAGTAAAAATTTTCATCTGTGTAATTTGTAAAAAGTTTTTACTCGCAGCGCCTTATGTTTTTCTTTTCGTCTCTTTTACAGCACTTGCACGAGACGGAAATGCTGATGCACATAGTCCAAGACTACCGGGAGCGGGCCCGGAGGTGCCAGCATGGTTACGAGGAGGCCCAAGCGAGGTACCTGGCCGCCGAGGCGAGGTACCAGGCCTCCGAGGCCGAACGTCAGGTGCTCCAAGAAAGAATTGGAGCATCCGAGGAAAGAATTCGAGCTCTGACCGCTGAGCTCGATGAAGAGAAGGGCGCGCACACATTAACAAGGTCCGAAGTGCGCGCCGCCGAGGCTCGTTTGGCCGCAGCCGAGCTCGTCGGTCACTTAAGACCGTATCTCGACGTCTCGAGCCATCCCGACGGATCGGGGCATCCCGACGTCTCGGGGCATCCTGACCGTGGTCAGGGTAGGAGAACGAGCCGAGCTCGTTGGCCGATGGAGCACGAGCCGAGCTCGTCGGTGGAAGTCGATGGAGAACGAGCCGAGCTCGTCGGTCACTTAAGACCGTATCTCGACGTCTCGAGCCATCCCGACGGATCGGGGCATCCCGACGTCTCGGGGCATCCTGACCGTGGTCAGGGTAGGAGAACGAGCCGAGCTTGTTGGCCGATGGAGCACGAGCCGAGCTCGTCGGTAGAAGTCGATGGAGAACGAGCCGAGCTCGTCGGTCACTTAAGACCGTATCTCGACGTCTCGAGCCATCCCGACAGATCGGGGCATCCCGACGTCTCGGGGCATCCTGACCGTGGTCAGGGTAGGAGAACGAGCCGAGCTCGTTGGCCGATGGAGAGCGTATCACGAACTCACAAACATCTTCAGGGAATCCTCGTAAGTCCCCCATCATCCCGAGGCATCGGGGCATCCCAACCGTGGTCAGGGAAGGAGAAATAAACCTGGGATCATGAGATAACCAGAAAAATCGGTGAGCTTGAAATGAGTATGCAGACCATAAGTTTATTATGAAATGAAATTCATAGAATGATTCAATAGTTGAATAATGAGGGACCCCTTGGGGTTCTACTGGTGGTACACACGGAGATTTTCAGAGCTCCAGCTCCGTGGAATGGGAGTTCCATCTAGAGACTCCAATTTATAAGTTCCGGGTCGGCGGATGCGCGTGACTCGGTATGGTCCTTCCCAGTTCGGGGCCAGCTTCCCTTGCTCAGTTGGTCGGGAGGCTTCAGCTCTTCTGAGGACAAGGTCCCCTGGTCTGAAAGATTTGACTTTGACCCTGGCGTTGTAGTACTGAGCTGTCCTTTGCTGGTACCTTGCCATACGAACTCGGGCGGCCTCCCTTGTTTCCTCAACTAGGTCAAGGTTGCTTCTGAGCTGCAAAGAGTTGGAGCTGGCGTCGTGATGCTCGACTCTTGGAGAAGGAATCCCAATCTCCAGTGGGATGACAGCCTCCGTCCCGTATGTCAGGTTGAAGGGAGTCTCGCCGGTGGGGACGCGGAACGTGGTCCGGTAAGCCCACAGGACATTGTATAGGTCTTCGACCCATTGTCCTTTGGATTTGTCGAGCCTGGCTTTGAGACCCTGCAAAATAGTACGGTTTGTTACCTCGGTTTCTCCGTTTGTCTGAGGGTGCGTGACCGAGGTGAAGCGGTGGTCAATGCCAAGCTCGGAGCAGAACTCTCTGAAGTGAATGTTGTCAAACTGGCGACCGTTGTCGGAGATGAGGATGCAGGGAAGCCCGAATCTGCAGATTATGGACTTCCAGATGAAATCCCGCATCTTCTGCTCGGTGATCCGGGCGAGGGGCTCGGCTTCCACCCACTTTGTGAGATAGTCGATGGAGACGACCAGGAACTTTCTTTGCCCGGTGGCCAGTGGAAATGGCCCTAGAATGTCAATTCCCCACTGGGCAAAAGGCCAAGGGGAACTGATTGAAGTCAAGGGAGCCGAGGGCCGGCGTTGAACATTGGCGTTCCTCTGGCACCGGTCACATCTTTGGACGAAGTCCATAGCATCCTTCTGGAGTGTCGGCCAATAATATCCTTGGCGTAGAATTTTGTGGGCCAATGCTCGCCCTCCCAGGTGATTTCCACAAATTCCTTCATGGACCTCGCGCATGGCGTAATCAGCCTCCGTTGGGCGAAGGCATCTGAGGAGGGGAGATGTGAAAGATCTCCGATAGAGCCTTCCCTCATGCAATATGTACCGGGTGGCGGAGCGCTTAATTCGGTGAGCCTCTTGTTCATCGGTGGGGAGGATTTCGTCTTGCAGGTAGCTGATGAGTTCATCCATCCAGCTTGGCTCGAACTCAGTGCAGAGGGTATGCTCGGGCTCGTCTGTACTGGGCTTTTGGAGATACTCCAGTACTACCGCTTTGGGAAGCTCGCTCATGCGAGAGGACGCCAGCTTTGATAGCTGGTCGGCCCTGAGATTCTCCGACCTGGTAACATGTTGAATGTGAAAAGAGTCCAGGGTCGAGGCGAGATCCCGTACCTTCTGAAGATACTTCTGCATGGTCGGGTCTCTGGCTTCAAAGTCGCCCATAATTTGGTTGACGACGAGCTGAGAATCACTGAAGGCCTTTAAGTCCTTCACTCCTAGCTCTTTGGTTAGCTTGAGCCCGGCGACAAGCGCTTCGTACTCCGCCATATTATTGGAAGTAGGAAACTCAAGGCGCAAGGCTTGCTCGGCGACCACCCCCTCCGGGCTGGTGAGGATAAGTCCCGCTCCACTACCCCCCGAGTTTGAAGAGCCATCGACATGCAGGGTCCATGTCAAACTCGGGGTCGGCTCCGTTGGTGGCTCAGGCTCGGGCTCGGCCTCGTCCGGTATAATGCACTCGACTATAAAGTCTGCGAGCGCTTGTGCTTTGATCGCCGGTCTGGGTCGGTACTCGAGGTCGAATTCTCCGAGCTCGATGGCCCATTTAGTGATCCGGCCCGCACGGTCTGATCTTTGCAGGATTTGCTTGACTGGCTGGTCGGTCAGCACAGCCACTGTATAAGCTTGGAAGTAGGGTCGGAGCCTCCGAGCTGAGATGACCAGAGCATAGACAGTCTTCTCCAGCTTGGAGTATCGGGTCTCGGCGTCCCTCAAGACCCGGCTGGTGTAATATACTGGCTTTTGGAGTTTACCCTCCTCTCGGACCAGGACCGAGCTTACTGCTACAGGGGAAACAGCTAGATACAGGTAGAGGAGTTCACCCTGTTGAGGCTTTGTGAGCAGGAGAGGGGAAGCCAGCAGATGCTTGAGCTTTTCGAAAGATTGCTGGCACTCGTCCGACCACAAAAAGTTCTTCGGCTTCTTGAGGGCTGCGAAGAATGGAAGGCAGCGCTCGGCCGAGCGGGAGATGAATCTCCCGAGAGCTGCAACTCGGCCTGTGAGCCGTTGTACCTCCTTGACCGTCCTGGGAGGCGTCATCTCTTGGAGGGCTCGGATCTTTTCGGGGTTGGCCTCGATTCCCCGTTGCGTAATGATGAAGCTGAGGAATTTGCCGGAGGTGACTCCGAATGCACATTTGGCTGGATTGAGCTTCATCTGGTACTTTCGGAGTGTGGAGAATGCTTCATTGAGGTCGGCTATATGGTCTTGTGCCACCTTGCTTTTCACCAACATATCATCAACATAGACCTCCATGTTCCGGCCTATCTGTTCTTTGAAGATCCGGCTGACCAGCCTTTGATAAGTTGCCCCGGCATTTTTTAAACCGAACGGCATCACTTTGTAGCAGTAGGTTCCTCCGTCGGTGATGAAGGCTGTCTTTACCTCATCTTCTGGCGCCATGCGGATCTGGTTATATCCGGAAAAGGCGTCCATAAATGCCAGCAGCTCATGACCTGAGGTGGAGTCCACGAGCTGGTCGATGCTGGGAAGTGAGAAGCTGTCCTTTGGGCAGGCTTTATTCAGGTCGGTGTAGTCCACGCACATACGCCACTTCCCGCTGGCTTTCTTGACGAGGACCACGTTGGCGAGCCACTCCGGGTAGGATATTTCCCGGATGAAGCCAGCCTCAAGGAGCTTGCCGACCTCCTCGGCTGCTGCTCGCTGTCGTTCAGGGGCGGCGCCTCGCTTCTTTTGTCGCACGGGCTTGCTGGTTGGCTTCACTTGGAGCCGGTGGACCATGACCTCTGAATCTATTCCTGGCATGTCCGCGGGCGACCATGCGAAGACGTCCATGTTGTCGCGTAGAAAATTAACGAGGCGGCCCCTCTCATGCTTGTTGAGGCCAGAGCCGACCTGCACGGTTAGCTCGGGAGAGTTCTCTCGTAAAGGAACTTGGATTAATAACTCACCAGGCTCTACCCGCTCTTTCTGAGGGTTGACCCGTGCCTCCAGAGTCTTAGTCGAGGGCTGATCGGTTGCTGGGACGGGCACCTCGGCTGGTCGCTTTGCCTTGTGGGTCGCCAGGTAGCATCGCCTTGCCACCATTTGATCTCCTCGAACTTCGCCGACTCCCTGGCCGGTGGGGAACCGCATGAGCAAGTGGTGAGTTGAGACCACTGCTCGGAGGGCGTTGAGGCCTGGACTTCCGAGGATGGCATTGTAGACTGAGGGAAGGCATATCACGAGGAAGCTCATCCCTACGGTACTTTCACGGGGGGCGAGCCCAGCTGTGACCAGAAGGTCAATCTCGCCCTCTACTGGGACTGAATCCCGAGTAAATCCAACTAACGAGTCCAGAATGGCCTAATCAAAAAGGGGACATGAAGCCGCTCATGCGACTCCTTCTTTACAAACGTCGAATTGAAACAGGTCCGGGTCACGCGCTATTCCTAAGACAAACTCCTGAGTGAAAAGTTCGGTAGAATTCCTTCTTCTCATCTGGTAGCGTGAACAAAGTTTTGTCACCAAAGACGAGACGAGCGGGAAAACCCTAACTTCTTAGCATTCATCCTCCGTAGCTGCTCTTTGGTCATCCCCATTTTACAGTAGGCACCAAAATATAAAATATTTGCCGAGCTTCCATTATCAACCAAGACGCGTTTTACATCAAATTTATTTATGATCATGGAGATGACCACGGCATCATCATGGGGAGTTTCGACTCCCTCTAGATCATCATCTGAAAAGGAGATGGCTTCAGAGGCGTGCAGGCGCTTCGAGGAGGTTTCTTCCCCTGAAGCTTCCCCAGCTGAGGCCCCACCTCGGATGGTATTGATGATGCCGGCGATAGGCCTGTTGGCATTTGAACCTTCAGGCTGTGCAGCTCCTTCGGCTGGCTTCTCTTCACGCCGGCCTTGCACGAACCGATCGAGCACCCCTCGGCGGATGAGTGCTTCAATCTCGTTTCGGAGCTGATAACAATCCTCAGTGTCATGGCCGTTGTCTCGGTGGAAACGGCAATACTTCCGGGAGTCACGCCGGATTCTGGTATCTTGTTTTGGAGGTGGGAGCCGGATGCGATCCCGACTCTCAATCTCCATGAGGATTTCAGCCCGAGGAGCATTGAGGGGAGTGTATTTTTCATACCTCTCCTCGGGTGCACGGGCCTGTAGTGGGAACCTCGGGCGGAGTGGTGACCTCTGCTGTGGTGGTCCCCTCAATCGGGGTGGACTCTTCGGGCGGGGCGGATTCTTAGCTCGTCGCGGAGACGGGCTTCTGGGCTGGCCGCGCTCCTCGCGGCGTCTCTTCTTGGGGTTCTGCTCGGTCCCGCCCCGCCTAACTGCCACGGCTTCTTCCGCCTTGGCGTACTTCCGCGCCCGAGCGAACATTTCGGTGAGGTCCGCGGGGAAACTCTTCTCGATTGAGAAGAGGAACCTGTAAGACCGGGATCCAGTCTTTAGCGCTGACATGGCGATTGACTGGTCAAGCTCCCAGACCTCCCATGTTGCGGCGGTAAACCGGTCCAAATACTCCTTGAAGGACTCTCCCTCCTTTTGCTTAATGTCTAGGAGGGAGTCGGACGTCCGTCGCTGGGGCTGGCTGGCGGCAAAGTTGCCGGCAAACTGTCTGCCGAGCTGCTCAAAGGAGGAGACAGTACTCGGTTTCAGCCCGGTAAATTACAGCCGGGCTGGTCCTCGGAGTGTCGCCGGAAAAGCCTTGCATATCATGGCCTTCGAGGCTCCTTGTAGGGCCATCAAGACCCGGTAGCTTTTCAGGTGGTCAAGGGGATCAGCCTTGCCGTTGTAGGGCTCCACCTGGGGCATCTTGAACCGTAGCGGAACCGGTTCATCTTCGATCTCCGGGGAGAAGGGTGACTTCGTAGTGAACTCGAAGTCGCCGTCACGTCCTGATTTTCTCCCGTGGAGTGCCTGGATTTGGCGCTCCAGCTTCTCGACCTTCTTGTCGAGTTCGTCATTCTGGAGAATCATTGCAGCGGTTCGTTCGGGTGCAAGTCGCCCCGGAACCGACTCAGCTTCTGAAGGTTGTGGCCAGCCTCCGTGGCCTCTGACTGGGTGCCCTCTCCAGAGGGAGGCCTAGACTTGAGAGTCCTGACCTCGAAGGGGAAGTCCGCTTGTAGGAGGCTCCGATTGAACTGGAGCCGGAGGAGGTGACGCCGTTGGGATGCCCCTGGGTTGCAGGCTTTGGACAGCGGTGGCCAAGGCCTGCACCTGTTGCACCAGGGCATCAAACTGCTCCGGCCGAACTTGAGGTGCTGACTCGGCCGGAGGTGGTGAGTTTTGGACAGAATGTTCAGGACTGGGTGGAGGACGTCGAGAGGCGTTGGAAGCCCCTTTGCTTCTTAGCTTCATGGCAGCGACTCGGGCCCTTCCTCTAGCGCCAACTGTTGCTGGAAATTGGACCCGGGGGCCGCCACGGAGCCAGGGGAGGAGGAGCTCCGCCGCAGGGAGGGCGGACGGCGGTGCGCTGGCCGGCTGCGTCCTCCTGGAGGGTGAGCGAGCGAGGGAGAGTGCGTCCTGTCCTGTCCTGCAAAAAAGCCGGTGGCCGGGCTCCCCGGCGCCGGCCCTCCGATGCTTAAGTCAGAGGGGGCAAATATGTGGAGAGAGCAAGGAAGAGATATGTGGAGAAGATGAAGAGAATATTGTGCTCAATTGTGTCTGTGCTGTTTACTTGTGTTCCGGTCCTCCCCTTCTTTCCTCCCAGGCTCCCTTTTATAGAAGGATTTTATGTTGCCTGGGAGGTGACAGGGAGTTTGTTCTCTTTTGTAATAATTGGGCACGATTTGGCCCATTAATGGCGTAGTGGAGAATAAGGCCGAATCGGACCGGAACCAGGGAGTTGTCACGGTCGATCGGACCTGTTGGAGTGGTTGAACCGCCGATCGCGGTGGGCCTGGGGTCCGTGGATGGTAAGTGCATTTATTACCGAGTGAACCGGCGGTCAGGGAGAGCCATACGCTTTGATGGTTCAGTGATCCGGAGATCGCCTTGAGCCGTGTTCATTAAATGACTGAGTGCATCGGAGACTTGAGGGGGTCTCATGCATTAATGGCAGATCGTGCCGAATACCTGCGGAGATCTTATGCCTTGATGGCTTGGAGATAGCGGCAGGTTGTAGTGGAGTTGTCAGGTCCCTCAGGGGGTTAGGCAGGAGTTGAACATTTGGTCAAGGCAATCGGCTCGGCAGGGGTGCCGAGCCGAGCTGGTCGCCCAATGGGGCGCCCTGTGGCGGGGTCGCTTCTAATGCTTCTGGTCGGCGCCTTTTGGGCGAGCGCCTTCTAGCCGAGCGCCTTTATTTCGCGCTCTTTCCTCTCTGGTCAGCGCCTTCTAATCGAGCGCTTTTCTGGTCGGCGTCCTCTGGTCGGCTCTTTCTAGCCGAGCATCCCTACTTGGTTGTGTTGGTTGGTCCGAGCGCCTCTTCTTGGCGCTCCCTCTGGTCGGCACTCTTAGGCCGAGCATCTTTTCAGATCGGCGCTCTCTAGCCGAGCACCCCTCTGGTACTCTCTGGTCGGTGCTCTCCGGTCGGCACTCTTTGGCCGAGCGCCTTTCCGGTCGGCGCTTTTTGGCCGAGCGCCTCCGTGGCGGTATGAACAGGGAGTTTTTCCCCCAACAAGATTTATTACTAAGTTCTTATTTTATTTGCAATTTATTTTTAGTAAATGTCCACTTTTGTTAGATTGAGCCGTAGGCTCAACCTACTTGAATTTGTTTGTTTGTTTTTATTTTTGAAATCTGATAGTGATGTTTTTGTTTTTTAGTGAAACATGGTGATGTTTTTGCCTATGTAATAGAAAAGAGAGTGTGAATTATTAAGAGAGTAAGAGACCTATATGACGAGAGTAGAGAGAATTTTGGTGAGACCTCTTTGTGGTTGAGGGAGAAAAGTCTTTTTGGAGAGACGATGTATCCTGAAGATGCTGAGATACGTCCCGTTCGATGCGACGTCCGCAGCGGAATTCGAACGGGATGTCGTTCATCGCATGAACGCGCCTCGGATCGTAGAATTCAAAAATTTTTTAGGATCCAAATCCAGAAGATCTTTGAACTTATTAGGGAGGGGAGAATAGGATCTGAGGACGGTTGATTAAGATTTATAAAGCTAAAACAAAAATCAGAAGTTATAAATTTGAAGATCACATCTTCAAAAATTCTGCAGGTGTAGAACACCGCAGCCTGATAATCTTTCCAGGTTCCTGGTTAAGCCGCACACGTGTCTGGCCTCTACAAGTATCCACACGAGGATCTAATCATCTGAGATAAGGTCTTACCGGAGTGCTAGCTCCTTGCAAAGACCTCTCATGACTATCATAACGATTAGAAGATAAAAATCTGCAGCATACCTCTTTGAAGAAGAACGCTTTTTTCTTCAACCTTGCTCGCAATTAAGGAAGAGATGGGGTACCTTTAATCATGGATCTTTCTTGCCTTGATGCTGTGGAAGAAGAGGATGTAGAGGACCCTCTTGCTGCCGTGGAGAAGAAGGAAGAAGGGGGCTTGGCGTGAGGAAGAACTCCTTCTTCCTTGCTGCCGTGTGGAGTGCTCTTCCTTTGGATCTTCTTCTTCTTTTCTTCCAATGCTTGGAGGAGGAAGAAGATAAACCTTCACCTTGCTGCCGTGAGAGAGGAGAAAGCTCTTCTCTTGCTGCCATGGGAAGGGAGAAGAGAGGGAGAGAGGAGGTGTGGAGAGGATGAAGCATGAATCCTATGCACACACCATCCCTTTAAAAAAATGGGTCTAGGGTTTTCAAAAGAGTTTATCTAGACTAAGAGATAAACTCTACATAACCATGCATTCTTTGGATGAATGCCAAGTGTCCAATCCATGTGCCCATGGTGCCATCAAATCAATGCATGACAAGTGTCCATGAATCTAAATTAAGCCTAATCTAATTAGGCTTGAACCCTATGTCGCCATGTGGACTTTAAAGTCCGCATAGTGTGAACACGACTTAAGTCATATTCATCCTACGATGATATATGGACTTTAAAGTCCGCATATAACTTATGGCATTGATATCCTACGATGCCATATGGTCTTTAAAGTCCGCATAGTGTGAACACGACTTAAGTCATATTCATCCTACGACGACATGTGGACTTTAAAAATCCGCACAAACCCTGGTTTAATCAAATTGACCCAATCATGAACCCAAATCAAATTGGATCGAACCCAATTTGATTTGTCTCATTAAATCAGCCCAATTGCAATCCATTTTCACTTAATTCTTCTTCCATTAACTCACTAACACTTAGTGGGTTAATTCAATCACCAATCACATTGATAATTGACATGAATTGTGATTCGAAATCATAATTATGATAGTCTGACTAATTAAATTCTCTATGTGTGTAACCCCGTAGGTTCTATTCTGACTAGTAGTGAGACATATTGAGATCTCCATCTCAATATCACTGAAACTCTTTTCAGTGGACTGAAACAATTTCAGTTCTAATCTCAGGGTTAAATGATTACCAAGTGAATGTCTTTGAATCTCACAATCCAATAGTGACACCTAGCAGTATATGGTGGCAACCCAGTAGAATGGAATATCTGAACCTCTAGGTGCAGTTAGCATATGATACAGTCACTCTATTATGGATCCCGACATGATGGAGGTTATGGATATCTCGTCAAACCCCATCATCTGTCATATGTTTAATTTATTCGACTTCCAGTTCGAGATATGGAAAACTCTTTTTTTAAAATACCTAGCCAGAAATTTATCGAACTCAGTTGTTGCCCAAGGTGACAAGCCAAGAGGGGGGGGTGAATTGGTTTCTCTTAATTTTAACTATCTTACTTATATTAATTGATGAGTTAGTAGAATTAAAACAAATCACAATACAAACAACAAGAAGTATAGTGGTTTGGTGCTCTCCTAAGCACCTACGTCCACTCCCCAAGCGACCCCTTGGGAATTCACTATAATCCCGCGGATTACAGTTGGATTATTTTCCAGGCTCACAATCCAAAAATCTTTACACTTTGGTTTTCCGGGTTCACCAAAAACCTATGTTGGTTTTACGGGCTCACCAACGAACCTATGTTGGTTTTCCGGGCTCACCAACGAACCTTTACAATTGGTTTTACGGGTTCACCAATCAACCTACACCGTTGGTTTTGCGGGCTTACCAACTAACCTTTACAAGGAGTTTAATAAACGAAGTAAGAAGATTTAAGCTCCTAGATGAGCAAATATAACAATATAATCTACAAAAAAGAGTTTAGAGAATAATTATCGCTTGATGTGACTTCTCTCTTCTTTATCAAGGATGCTTCACTCTTCAAGGATGGATGGAGCTCTTAATGACTCTTGAAATATGCTCAACCACTTTTTTTTGACTCTTGAATGAAGCACTTGGATGAAGAAGATTAGGGCACTTTCTCTTTCTTGTATACTCTTTGATATTTTGCAAAAGGATGTTCTCTCTGATGAATAGTGCCACTTTAAATAGTTTCTTCATCCATTGGACAAGCCCCAATGGTTAGAATTCAAAAACTAGCCGTTACTCACTGTTGGAAGGACAAAAAGTACTTCTGCAGAACTAGCCGTTATACTTCTGCCCGTGCTTGGGTCGGCTCAACCTGTCCTTGGGTCGACCCAACTTTCACTTGGGTCGACTCAACCTTTCCTTGGCTCGACCCTCTCAGAACCACAGAAACTTGCAATTCAGCCTTCCTTCACTTGGGTAGACTCAACATTTCTTTGGGTCGACTCAAGGTTCAGTTGGGTCGACTCAACTTCCACTTGGGTCGACCCTCTCAGGGTTTCCAGAGAACTGTTTTCTTGAGGCTTGAGAGGCTTGAGGTTTGGGTCGACTCATGCTTTCCTTAGGTCGACCCAACGACTGTTCATCCGTGCCATTTTTGCAGAAGTGTGCCAGATGCTTTCTTGATGTGCCGGGTCCGACCCAATCAACCTTGGGGTCGACTCAAACCACACTTTGCTGCAACTCAAGGTTAGATTCATCCATATAAACAATGAAATGCATCTTTATATAATTATACGAATATACTGAGAGTAACAGACTTATAAATGAAGTATCGAATTAACTTGTAACATACTCTTGATTATTGCTTGTTAATCATCAAAATAACACTATCATCCTCAATCTCCCTCTTTTTGATGATTACAAAATATAGAGTATGAGCCTATTGATACTTATCTTAAATTCAGTTTTAAAAGGGCTCAAGTTGCTGAATTTCAGCTTTTCAAATATGAGAGTGAAGTCTCCCCCTATTTCATCCAAATGTTTTCAATTTGACTTTTTGAATTGCTCCCCTTTTCATTTATATTTCATTAAAGATGAAACTTCAAAAATTTGAGATAAAGCATGAGTTTCAGATTATGTATCGAGGTGTGAAAGGTATGTGCCAAATTCTGAAATTCAATAGAAATTTTAGATTTGATCATTTTCATTGTTACAAATTGCTCCTCCTTAAATGTATATGTTTTTCTATTATTATTTTCAACTTGTTTGACAACTTATTTCTCTTTCTTACACAACTTATTTGTCTTTCCTTACTTCTTCCCCTTTTTGTTATCATCAAATAGGTGCATGGGAATATACACAATAATTAACAAACATTTAAACTTCATTGATCAAAATAGAAACATTTTAGTACAATTAATGCCAAAAATAAAAACAAATACAATGTTCCTCAATCAAAGTTTAAAATACATGATCAACACAAAATACATATGAGAACTAGATACATATCCTAGGCTCTAAACAGAAATACTATTATCAGCCTAGGGAGTATCTAATGACTGTGATCTAGTCCTCATCCTCCTAGTATAAATGGCGAGGGGAAGTCGAGCCTGATGAGACTGAGTCTGGCGTGGAGCACGGTGAGCTGGATGACTCTGTGCCGAAATCTCTGACTCAGCAGCCTGTGGCACAGATGGTCCATGAGTCTCTCTCTCTCTCCGTAGAGCTCCTATCTGCTCTCTCAAATCACTGATCTCAGCAGACATGATATCTAGTCGGCTCGTCAGCCCATCAGTGATAGTCCTCGCCTGAGCTGACATAAGCTCAGTCATCCTACTCCAGAACTCATCTGTGTTTCCCGCAGGAACAGATGACGATGGTCCAGCATATGCTCCTCATCCTCAGGGGTAGGGTCTCCAATATCTGGTGCATCACCCTCTGGTGCATCACCCTGAATCCCTGCTCCAGTACGAACCCACTGCCCGTTCACTTTCTCATAGCCCATGCGAATAAGTGATCGTGCAGTGTATGTATCAGTATGAAGCAGATGCCTGGAGATCTCTCCCTCGACAGATCTGTCGTGCTGTCGAAAGATCAAGGTGAGTATCATACCATAAGGCATGGATACTCTGGAGTTGCAGATCACCTTCCTCATCTGTCTCAGTATCATGGTCGGGAGATTCAGGGGAATACCCTGAATAATATGCTCCATCACTACTAGATCTCGCTCTGTAATGAGATCAAATCTCCCGCTCTCGAAAATAGAATCCTATCAATGATGTTGTGCAACAACCTCATCTCTGCAGAAAGAGAGCTCGCTATAACCTGCTCCGAGAAGTCGAAGTCTTCATTCTCAAGAATTAACTGCAGGGCTCTCAACTTGTTTTCTGGCTTTTCTGGAGTTGCTCCTTCGCAGGGAAGATGAAGCAACTCACTCAAACTCTCTTCGGAAACTCGAACCCTAACTCCTCGAACTTCCGATATGAGCCCTTCCATCCCAGTTTTGAGGAAGGCATAGAACTCCCGGACTAGTCCCGGGTATATCACCACATCTAGGGAGCAGAGATACTCCCATCCTTGCCTTCGGATCCATTCCCCCAAATGGAACCCTTCTTGATCCAAGAACTTGAAATGGATCCTTCTCCCCGTTGTAACCGGTCTCTCCGCAAACTTTGCAAGTTGTACTGAAGGGGAGGGAGGAGGAGGTGGCTCTACACGTGTCTCACCTTGTGGAGACACTGTAGATGGCTCCGTAGCTTCTCTTTCCGCACGTTGGATCCGTGAGACTCTCCCGGATCGCTTGGCTACGGCTCTTTTGGGTCCCATTTCTCCAAGATTCTGAAGTAATCTACTGTTTGGAGATGATTGGAGGAGATTGGAGAGTGGGGAATAGGGTTTTCGGAAGAGGACAAAGTATGAACAGTGCCCTAGATAGCTCACGGGTCCCTTTTAACAGTGGGGTCCCGACGTTGGGTCGACTCAAGAATTTTCTTGGGTCGACTCAACGTTGGGTCGACCCTATTCTGGGTTGGGTCGACCCAAGTTCAGAAATTTTTTCCTTTCTCTTTCTTTTCGCTTCTAAAAATTTTTCTTGCTTCCAATCCTTACAAATTCTTTCTGGGACAATGATACATGAGTAAGGAATCTATAGATGACAAGTTTGACTCATGTTTTATGGATTTTTAGAAATGGGAGGAATGTATCATGAGACTGCTTGCTCCCTTTTATATCTCTTCAATAAAAAGGATCACATATGCCTAATTTCCTCCTTAGCGTGCAGAATCTATCTTCACTCAAGGATTTTGTGAATATGTCAGCTAATTGTTTTGCAGTACATATATGCTCAATACATATGTTTCCATTTTGCACATGATCCCTAATAAAATAATATCTTATTTCTATGTGTTTGGCTTTAGAATGCTGAACCGGATTTTTAGTAAGGTTGATGGCACTAGTATTATCACACTTAATAGAAATATTATCTAGCTTAACTCCATAGTCCTCTAGTTGTTGCTTAAGCTATAGTACTTGAGCACAACAACTGCCAGCAGCTATATATTCAGCTTCAGCTGTTGACAGTGCCACTGAATTCTGCTTTTTGCTAAACCATGATACTAAGTTGTTTTCTAAGAATTGACATGTTCCACTAGTGCTCTTTCTATCTAATTTGCATCCAGCAAAATCAGCATTTGAGTATGCAAGCAAATCTAGACAGGAGTCTCTTGAGTACCATAATCCTATGTTTGTAGTTACTCTTAAATATCTAAGGATTCTTTTAATAGCACTTAAATGTAACTCCTTAGGATCTGATTGGTATCTA
Organism: Phoenix dactylifera; assembly: GCF_051530095.1. Lineage (NCBI taxonomy): Eukaryota > Viridiplantae > Streptophyta > Magnoliopsida > Arecales > Arecaceae > Phoenix > Phoenix dactylifera. The sequence continues at coordinate 58,686,867 of NC_143191.1, forward strand.
GCACATATTCCTACACTAAACACGATGTCTGGTCTACTAGCAGTAAGGTAGAGCAAGGATCCAATTAATCCTCTATAAAGCTTACTATCAATACTTTTTCCTTTCTCATCTTTGTCTAGCTTACTAGTAGGATTCATTGGAGTGCCTACTCCCTTATGATTTTCATTTCCAAACTTCTTTAGTATTTCTTTTGTATACTTAGTTTGATGAATGAAGATACCTTCTTTAGTTTGTTTGATTTGTAATCCTAGAAAGAAACTTAGTTCTCCCATCAAACTCATTTCGACTTCTCCGTGCATTAAATCAGCAAATTCTTTGCAAAGAGTATCATTTGTGGCACCAAAGATTATGTCATCTACATATATTTGTACCACTAATAGATTTTCGTCCTTTCTTTTGAGAAACAGTGTTTTATCTACATTTCCTCTACTAAAGTCATTTTTTAGTAGAAATTTGCTTAATCGATCATACCAAGCCCTAGGTCCTTGTTTCAATCCATATAATGTCTTATGTAATCTAAACACATGATTTGGCAATTCATGATTCTCAAAACCAGGAGGTTGCTCTACATATACTTCTTCCTCTATAAAACCGTTTAAGAATGCACTTTTTACATCCATTTGATACAATTTGAAATCCATGAAACATGCAAAAGCTAGAAATAATCTAATAGCCTCTAATCTAGCTACAGGAGCAAATGTTTCATCAAAATCTATCCCTTCTTCTTGATTGTATCCCTTAGCTACAAGTCTAGCTTTATTTCTTATAACTAACCCATTTTCATCTAATTTATTTCTAAAGATCCATTTTGTTCCAATTACAGAGTTATGCTTTGGTCTTTCAGTTAATGTCCATACATTACTTCTTTTGAATTGATTTAATTCTTCTTGCATGGCATTTATCCAATTGGTATCTTTTTCAGCTTCTTCATAAGTCTTAGGTTCTAACTGTGAAACAAAAGCAAGATAATCATTTAAATTTTTAAGAGAGGATCGAGTTCTTACCCCTTGAGATGGATCACCAATGATTAAGTCTTTAGGGTGTCCATATGCATACCTCCATTCCTTTGGCAAGTAGACTTGGGCATCGGGCCGTGCCGGCCCGGCCCGGCCCGGCCCAGGCCCACCGGGCCAGAGGTCTAAACGGGCCGTGCCTGGCACGGCCCGCTCAGCAGAGAACCGAAGCCCGGCCCAGCCCCAGGCCCGTCTATTGGCGGGCCGGGCCCGGCACGGCACGAGACGGGCCGTGCCAGGCACGGCCCGTCTGGAGAGGGGGGAGAAAAATAGCCGTTTCCAACGGCTATTTTGGGATTTTTCCAAAAATGCCCCTCCCAACAGTCCAAAAACGGCTAAATTGAGGGGTATTTTGGGAAAAAAATTTTTTGGGCTTCTATAAATACCCCTTTCCTCCCTCATTCTCACCACACCAAATCAACTATTCTCTCCTTCTCTACTACTATTATTTCTCTCTTCTAAAGTGCTCTTCTAGCAATTTAATTTTTAGTTTGCATTTAGCAAGTGTTCAAGTGCTACACAAGAGGAGGTTTCTGTTGAGAAGAGAAGGTCACTCCTGTTGAGAGTACAAGAGGAAGCTCAGAATCTCGGCTCTGCCTCTGCCCTCCGACCCTCTACTCAATTTCTCCTTGTGGTTAGTTTTTATTTTTTGAATTCATCAATTTAGATATGCCATCTTTTGAGGAAAGTCATTTTGGCATTCCTCCTGTTTCTGAGGGAGAAGAAACTAATCCCCAACCCCATGTTCCTAGTTCCTCTAGAACTAGTGAACCGAGTGAAGATCAAACCTCTTCTCGTAAGAGGACTAGTGCTGTATGGAATGAATTTGATAGAGTTATGGTTGATGGAGTCTGGAAAGCTAAATGTAAAAAATGTGCCAAACTTTATAGTTGTAGTAGTAGTGGGGGAACAGGGCATTTAAAAAGACATCAAGAGAGTCATAGAATGCATGATTCTCATGCTCAAACTCAAAGTACCCTTAATATACAAGGGGGATTACTTGTAGATAATTTTGCATATAATCAAGAAAATCAAAGAAAAGCACTTGTAAAATGGATAGTTAAGGATGAATTACCTTTTAGTTTATGTGAATCTTTTAATTTTGAAGAATATGTTCAATTAAACCTACAACCTGCTTACAAAAGAACTAGTAGGCGTACATTTAGAAGAGTAGCTATGACTAACTTTTTAGCAATGAGACAAAGTTTAATTGAAACACTTTCTACTTTAAATGTAAAAATTTCATTAACTTCTGATCTTTGGTCAGCATCTGTAGGTAGTAATTGTTTTATTGCCATTACTGCTCATTATATTGATAATGATTGGCAATTAAATAAACGTATTCTTGCTTTTCGTGCTTTTGATTTTCCACATTCTGGGCAACAAATTTCAAATGTTATTTATCAAACTGCATGTTCATATAATATTAATGATAAAATTATGTCTATTACTTTTGATAATGCATCTAATAATAATTCTGCTGTTACATTATTAAAAGACTCATTGCATCCCATGTTAGATGGAAATTTATTGTATATTAGATGTGCATGTCATATCTTAAATCTTTCTGTTCAAGCTGGCATGGGCATGATTCAAAATGTGATTTCAAAAATTAGAAATGCAGTTTCTTTTATTCATGCTTCAAGATCAAGACTTCAAAAATTTAAGGAACTATGTATAAATCATAGTAAACGTTTTAAAAAATTTAAACTTGATGTAATTACTCGTTGGAACTCAACATATAGCATGATACATGATGCATACCCATATAAAAACTTATTAAGTGCATATATTAATGATCGTGGATTAGGCTTTACATTGACTGAAACTGATTGGAATAAAGAAAAAATTTTGGAAGATTTTTTGCTTAGTTTTTATAATGCTACCAATGTTCTTTCTGGTATTTATTATCCAACTTCATGTTCATTTTTACAACAAGCATATATAATTAGTCAAAAATTTGCAGAACATAGATATGATGATGTTTTAATGCCTATTATTGACCAAATGGAATCTAAATGGAATGAGTATTGGGACAAGATATGTCCTATGCATAACTTAGCTGCTGTATTTGATCCAAGAGTTAAATTGAATGGCGTGCTAATTTTACTTGATGCATACTATGAAAATATGATTCAAGATCCTGAACCTGCTAAAAATGAGGTAAAACAACTTCTTTATAATATTTATATTATATATGATGAAAAAATTCGTAGATCTAGATTCTCCGTACAAAGCTCTATTTCTTCTTCTAGTAGTTCTCGTTCGTCATCTATTTTTTCATTCATTGCACAGAGAAAACACACACATGCTTCAAGTTTATCTTCATCTTCTTCATCTTTAAGTAGTGAACTAGAATTTTATTTACGAAATGATCTTCAGTCTGCATATGATGAAAATTAAATAGAGAGTCTAGATGTATTATCTTGGTAGAAGAGTGTTAAAAATCAATATCCTGTTATGTCTGCAATTGCACGCAATATTTTAGCTGTGCCGATGTCCACGGTAGCATCGAAATCCGCTTTTAGTGCCGGTCGGTGTGTTCTTGACGAAAAGAGAAGTAGCATGACGGGCGAAACAGTTGAGATGCTTCTCTGCTTCAAAGATTGGTTGGATGCTGAGGCAAGACTTCAAGATAAAGGTGGACATAATACAACATCCTCTGATGATGATGATACAAACACTACTGAAGAGTGAATACTGATTCACTAAATCACTGATGATTAGTAAGATTTCTTAATTTTTTATAATTGTATATTTTTATTTTTTTAATTGTTAAAGTGAGTCATCTCTATTTTTTCTCCTTTCTTATTGTATTCTGGAGGTCAGACCAAGGTCCAAACCTCCCTTCATGTACCATTTTGATTTAAATTAATAAACTGGTAGGGGTCTATGCCAAACCCCCCACCATTAAGGTGGCTTTATATTAATAAATCCTTAGTTTTCAATATTTATTAATTTATTAAAAAAAATTTATGAAGCATTTATTTTAATGGAGACGGGCCGTGCCTGGCCCGGCCCAGGCCCGGACCGGGCCTAGCCCGCGGGCCAGCCCGGCCCAGGCCCTTATGGGCCGTGCCGGGCTGGCCCGAGGGCCGTTCCGTGCTTGGCCCGCGGGCCAAGAGCGGGCCGTGCCGGCCCAGGCCCGAAGCGGGCTGTGCCGGGCTCGGCCCGCGGGCCAGAAATCCGTGACCCAGCACGGCCCCCTTGAATGGGCCGTGCCAGGCACGGCCCGGTACTGTAGCTAGCGGGCCGTGCCAGGCACGGCCCGCTTCGTGCCGGGCCGTGCCGAGCCGTGGGCGGCCCGGCCTAGTGCCCAAGTCTATTGGCATGTTTTGAGATTGTGGTGGCACGCAATCATCTCCCTTATCTTGAATTGGCATGTCATCAATATTCAACTTTTCAAAGTTAATAATTCCTGTATCATCATCAAGGATATTTTCTTTCCTAGCAGACTCACTATCAGACTCATCAAATATGATATTAACTGACTCTTCGACTACAAAAGTTTTTTTATTGAATACTCTGTATGCCCTGCTAGATGTGGAGTATTTTAAGAAGATACCTTCATCTGACTTGGCATCAAATTTACTTAGATCCTCCTTGCCATTGTTTAAAATGAAACATCTACATCCAAATACTCTAAGATATTTAGCAGTTGGTTTCTTATTCTTCTAAAGTTCATAAGGAGTTTTCTTGGTTATTGGTCGTATTAAAACCCGATTTTGAATATGGCAAGCAGTGCTTATAGCTTCAGCCTAAAAGTACTTTGGAAGATTTGACTCGCACAACATCGTGCGTGCCATTTCTGCCAATGTCCTGTTTTTCTTTTCAACAACCCCATTTTGTTGAGGCGCTCTAGGTGCTGAAAATTGATGTGAGATACCATTTTTATTACAAAATTCTTCAAAGTGTTGATTTTCAAATTCAGTACCATGATCACTTCGAATTGCTACTAAAGTGAGCTTCTTTTCATTTATGATATTATTATAAAGTTTCAAGAATTCTGAAAATGCTTCATTCTTATGTTCCAAAAATGAAACCCATGTATATCTTGAAAGATCATCTACAATAACTAGTCCATACTTCTTTCCTCCTAGACTCGCAGTTCTAGTGGGTCCAAATAGATCCATGTGTATGAGTTCAAAAGGCCTAGTTGTTGATACTATATTCTTCGATTTGAAGGATGATTTAGTTTGTTTTCCTAATGAGCATGGTCCACAGATTTTGTCCTTTTCAAAAATCAATTTTGGCACATCTTTTATTAATTCCTTCTTGACTAGTTTTAATATTAATTCCATACTAGCATGTCCTAGTCTACGATGCCAAAGCCAACTTGTTTCATTTTTCTTTTCTTCATTAGTAATTAAGCATAATCCATTTTTCTTGCCTAAATCATGAAGATCTAGCATGTAAATATTTCTTTGCCTTTATCCTACAAGTACAATGCTATTATCTTTAGGATTTGTGATTATGCATACAGATGCTTCAAATGTGACTTTAAATCCTTTATCACAAAATTGACTTATGCTAAGTAGGTTATGTTTTAAACCCTTAACTAATAAGACATTTTCTATGAAAGTAGATGGAGTAATGAAAATTTTACCCTTTCCAATGATATACACTTTTCCATTGTCTCCATAGGTTACTACTCCACCCTTCTTAGATTTCAAGGTGACAAATTGATCTACGTCACCGGTCATGTGTCTTGAACAGCCGCTATCTAGATACCATCGTTTTTCCACTTTATTAGCTGCAAGACACCCCTGCAATAAAGATCAAGAAAGAGCTTTAGGTACCCAAACTATGTTGGGTCCTTTAGGGTTATTACTTGATGTTCCTTTTGGAACCCAAACTTTCTTGAATTTAAGCTTATGATTATTACTCAATTTGTTTTGACTGGACTTTCTATAGTTACATTCATATGCTTTATGTCCTAATTTATTGCAGCAATGACAAGTAATATTTTCTGTGGAGTGATTGATTAAAACCCTATTTGATTTTGATGAGCTCAAAGCATTTGAGTATATCTTTTGTTTACTAATGAATTCAATTGAGTGTTTCAGTGAAAATCTTGTCTAAGTGTTTCTAGACTTGGTTCAAGATATTTTGGATAAGTTAAGAAGTCAGTTTGAACCAAAGTCTGAGACTCGAGTCGACTCCGGGATATTACGAGTCGACTCCAAGCGTATCAGAATCACTGGCACGGGCTCGAGTCGACTCCGGATCATTACGAGTCGACTCCGACTGAGAACTGACAGACTAACAGAAAGACTCAACTCAAAACCTGTCAGCGAGTCGACTTCTGAAGTGCGCGAGTCGACTCCGATGATTACCGAGTCGACTCCGGAGTAGTATGAGTCGACTCCAAGGAGTTACAGACAGAAAAGTCAGAGAGCGATTTTCGACCCTGAGATTCGAGTTGACTCCTGTGGAACGCGAGTCGACTCCGATGGTTAGCAGGTCGACTCTCAGTGGTACACAAGGCAAAAGTCAGAGAGCAGTTTTCAGACTCTGAGATCCGAGTCGACTCCCGCAATGCACGAGTCGACTCCGAGACAGCGCGACCCCAAAAAGACAGAAGACCGAATTATTGTCTCTGGGAGCCGAGTCGACTCCCAGACAGCTCGAGTCGACTCCAAGGCAGCGCTACATCAAAAAAGCAGAAGGCTGTGTTTCGGAAACTGAGAGCCGAGTCGACTCCGGAACAGTTCGAGTCGACTCCAAGACTGGACGAGCCAAAAGACAGAAGATCGGGAGTTCGGGCTCTGAGCGCCGAGTCGACTCCCAGGATTGTCGAGTCGACTCGAGTGGGCCAAGTTGAAAAATTAGCTCCATGGACTTCATGGGATGAGCCGACTCCGAAAATGGCAAGTCAGCTCCAGAAGTTGGCGAGTCGACTCCGGGTTAAGTCGAGTCGACTCCCAGTCGCGGAGGTCACTTTAATTCAAATCCGGAACAGTTGCCGAGCCGACTCCAGAAAAGCATGAGTCGACTCCCGCTACAGCCGAGTCGACTCCAGATCGCGCGAGTCGACTCCGACCCCAACGGACATATTGTCAGGATGTGCAGAGTGTGCAGAACGGGCAGAAAAAGGTGTCTAACGGCTAGTTTCCGTGGGGGATGGCTTAAATAGCCACAGAGGACTGTAGCAAGGCAGAGAAGCACCATTCCACTCAAAGAAATCAAGCATCCTATCTCTGCCAACTGGTTTTCAACAGAAAAGAAGGAAGAGCGCCATTAACTCCATCCAGCTACCTCTTCCCAGCATTTAAAGAAGTCTCCTCCTGCCTTCACGTCGACCAGACATTCAAGAGGAGACTCACAGTTCAAGAAGCCCTTCTCTATTCCAACTCAAAAGTGTTTGAGGACTCTTAACTTCTCTCTAGTTTATATTGCTGTATATCTGCTTTTTAGAAGCTCTGTTTTTCTGTTTGTCCTTGTTCTTTCCATCTTGTCTTTGCTTGATTCAATCAGGGGATTGAATCAAGAGTGTGTAGAGGTTGGTTGGTGAGCCGAGGGTAAAACCAACGTGTAAGGGTTCGATTGTGATCCCGAAAAAACAATCGGGGTGGTTCTAGTCGGTGAGCCTGGGAAAACCGACCGAGTTCGTTGTGAGCTCGTAAAACAACAAGTTGGGTTGTGAACTTGTAAAACAACCGGCTGTAATCCAAGGGGTTATAGTGAATTCCCAAGTGAGACTTGGGGAGTGGACGTAGGAGCAAGGGTTAGCTCCGAACCACTATAAACATTGTGTTTGTGATTGCTTGTGTCTCTCTCTCTCACTCTCATTTCACTCACAGCACATAGCAACTAATTAATCATCTTGCAAAAGTATTAATTAGTCATCCTCAAACGTTTTAATTGCAAAATTATTTTAAAACCCAATTCACCCCCCCTCTTGGGTTGTCTATCTGGGCAACAAGTGGTATCAGAGCCTAAACTCTTCTACACTAAGAGTAAAAGATCAAAATGACAACCCCATTTGGATCTTCCCACATTGAGGGTCAGTCCACCCAAAGACCCCCATTCTTTAATGGATCCGACTACTCATATTGGAAGGCTAGGATGAGAATATTTATCCAAGCCCAAGACTATGAGATGTGGACCATTGTAGTAAATGGACCATACATCCCATCCATCTATGTAGAGGGTGTCACTGTACCCAAACTCGAAAAGGATTGGGATGACCATGACATGAGAAAGGCACAACTCAATTCCAAAGCAATGAATGTGCTTTACCGTGCATTAGATAGGAATGAATTCAATAGAGTCTCTACTTGTAATTCTGCAAAAGAGATTTGGGATAGACTTGAAGTGACCCATGAGGGCACGAATCAAGTCAAAGAATCCAAAATAAACATATTGGTTCATAAGTATGAACTATTTAAGATGGATTCTAATGAAACAATCACTTGCATGTTCACTAGATTTACTGACATTGTCAATGGCCTAAAAAGCCTTGGCAAAAACTATACTAACAGTGATCTTGTCAGGAAGATTCTTCGCTGTCTACCAAGGTCATGGGAAGCCAAGGTGACGGCAATCCAAGAAGCCAAGGACTTGAACAAGCTACCACTTGAGGAGCTTCTTGGATTCCTAATGACGCACGAGCTAACAATGAAGCAACACAGCGAAGAAGAGTCCTCCCATAAGAAAAAGGTAATAGCTCTCAAATCTACATCATCTAACAAAGACTTGTCTTGCAGTAGCAGCAGTGAAGAAGAAGATCACAAGGGAGAGGATGATGAGGCTCTTCTCGTACGTAAGTTCAGAAGATTCATCAACCAAAAGAAGTCCTTTCATCAAAGGAGAGGCCCCTCAAATTTCTATCGAAAGGATAAAGGTAAGGAAAGGGAAAATGAGGGGATTGGATGTTATGAGTGCAAGAAGCCGGGACACATCAGAGCTGAGTGTCCTTTACTGAAGAAGGGGAGCAAGTACAAGAAGAAGAAAGCCCTTGTCACCACCCTATCGGACTCCGACACATCATCATCATCATCGGATGAGGAACAAGGAGAAAAGGCCAATTTCTGCTTCATGGCCAATGAAAATGAGGTAACATCCGCATCACATTTAGATTTTACTTTCGATGAATTATATGATGCTTTCAATGAATTAATGGATGAATACAAAACAATAAACGTTAAAAACAAAGAACTAAAAGTAACTAACCAAACTCATCTCCGTAAGTATGATTCATTAGTTAAGGATAAAGATGTTCTTATCAAAGAAAATGCAGAACTTAAAACAAGTAACCAAATCTTGATACAAAAGAATAATACCTTAACTAAAGAAAATGAAAGGCCGAACAAAGAAACATTAGAACCCAAAAACAATAAACATATAAATGAGAGTCTCACAAAAGAACTAAATGATCTAAAAGCAGAAAAACAAACACTAACTAAAGAACTTGAAAAATACAAACCCTTGGTTGAAAAATTTACATATAGTTCTGAAAAATTGAATATGATACTTAATAGTCAACGAGCAGTATTCAATAGAGCGGGTTTAGGGTATAAACCTAAACATAAGCAAAAACTTCTTAGTAACTTCTTTGTTAAAGCAGGGAAAAGTAAAACTAAGAAAATAACCTGCTTTTGTTGTGGAACTTTAGGACATAAAGCAAATGTGTGTAATTATAGGAAAGGAAAAACTAAAAGAAAAATTAAGAGAGTTTGGGTTCCAAAAGGAACCAACATTACTAACCATGAAGGACCCAAAAAAACTTGGGTACCTAAGATTATATGATTTGCTTGTGTAGGAGTGTCTTGCAGCCAAGGTCGACAAAAATTGTTGGTACTTGGATAGTGGCTGCTCAAGACACATGACGGGTGACAAGGATCAATTCTTCACCCTTGAAGCTAAGAAGGGAGGTGTTGTGACTTTTGGAGACAATAACCAAGGTCACATCATTGGTATAGGTAAAGTACAAATTATCCCTTCAACTTTTATTGATAATGTTCGATATGTTGATGGTCTTAAGCATAATTTATTAAGCATTAGTCAATTATGTGATAGAGGTTATAATGTTATGTTTAAACCATCACTATGCATCATAACAAACCCAAATGACAATAGTTTAGTTTTTAAAGGAATAAGACGTGGAAATGTGTATGTTGTAGACCTTGAGGATCTTGCCAAACACAACCCATGTTTAGTTGTTAATGAAACTAAGGATAATGATGCTAGTTGGTTATGGCACCGTAAATTAGGTCATGCAAGCATGGACACCATATCTAAACTAGTTAAAAGAGATTCTGTGATAGGTTTGCCAAAATTAAAGTTTGAAAAGAATAAAATATGTGAAGCATGTCAATTTGGCAAACAATCAAGGAACTCCTTTAAATCTATAAATTATGTCTCTACCTCTAGACCTCTAGAACTACTACACATGGACCTATTCGGACCAACTAGAACTACAAGTCTAGGTGGAAATAAATATGGTCTAGTTATCATAGATGATTATTCTAGATATACTTGGGTCATGTTCTTAGGCCATAAGGATCAAGCATTTTCAATTTTCAAGAAATTTCATAAAGAAGTAACAAATGCTAGAGATACTTCAGTAATAGCTATTAGAAGTGACCATGGTACCGAATTTGAAAATCATTTATTTGATGAGTTTTGTAGTAAAAAGGAGATAACACACAATTTCTCTGCACCTAGGACACCACAACAAAATGGAGTTGTGGAGAGGAAAAATAGAACTCTAGAGGAAATGGCTAGAACTATGTTGTGTGAAAGTAACCTCCCTAAGTACTTTTGGGGAGAAGCCGTCAATACTTCTTGTCATATATTAAATAGAGTTTTATTAAGACCCATCATAAAGAAAACACCTTATGAACTTTGGAAAAACAGAAAACCAAAAGTGAACTATTTTCATATTTTTGGATGTAGGTGTTTTGTTCATAATAATGGGAAAGATAATCTAGAAAAATTTGACTCTAAATCTGATGAGGGTATATTCTTGGGGTACTCCACAACTAGTAAAGCCTATAGAATCTTTAATAAAAGAACCCTAGTTATAGAAGAATCCATACATGTTGTTTTTGATGATTTTAGTGATATCTCTTCTAGCAAGAGAGTTAATTTTGATGATGATGGTGAAATTCTTGAAGAGAAGATAGATGAGATGACATTACAAGATAATAATCAAAAATTAATTGGAAATGCATCATCAAGCCAAGAGGCTATTATGGATCATGGGCTGACTAAGGCTTGGAGGTTTGCTCACGAGCATCCTAAGGAATTAATTCTAGATGATCCATCTCAACCTGTTAGGACTAGAGCATCTCTTAGGAACTTAAACAATCATCTAGCTTTCGTTTCACATTTTGAGCCCAAACACATAGAAGAAGCTGAAAAAGATGTAAATTGGATAAATGCAATGCAAGAAGAATTAAACCAATTTACTAGAAACAAAGTATGGAATCTAGTTGAAAGACCTACTGAATATTCAATTATAGGTACCAAATGGATTTATAAAAATAAACTTGATGAAAATGGAATTGTAATAAGGAATAAGGCTAGACTAGTAGCAAAGGGTTATAATCAAGAAGAAGGTATAGATTTTGATGAAACCTTTGCTCCTGTAGCTAGACTTGAGGCAATTAGACTTTTACTAGCATTTGCATGCTCTAAGGACTTCAAATTATTTCAAATGGATGTAAAAAGTGCATTCTTAAATGGGTATATTAATGAGGAGGTATATGTAGAACAACCTCCTGGTTTTGAAAATCATCAATACCCTAATCATGTATATAAATTGAACAAGGCACTTTATGGTTTGAAACAAGCACCTAGAGCATGGTATGAGAGGCTTAGCAAATTCCTATTAGAACATGAGTTTTCTAGGGGTAATGTAGATACAACATTGTTTCTAAAGAAGAAAAACAAAGATATGTTGTTAGTGCAGATTTATGTTGATGATATTATTTTCGGTGCTACTAACAATCGCCTCTGCGAAGAATTTGCTGACTTGATGCAGAGTGAATTTGAAATGAGCATGATGGGAGAGCTGAATTATTTCCTCGGGCTTCAAATCAAACAATCTGAAGAAGGCATCTTCATCAATCAAGCTAAATACATCAAGGAGATGCTTAAGAAGTTTGATATGGAGGGGAACAAGTCAATCAGCACCCCCATGAGCTCATCATGCAAATTAGACCAAGATGAATCAGATAAATCTGTAGATCAGAAACTATATAGAGGTATGATAGGATCTTTATTGTATCTTACTGCAAGTAGACCTGATATCATGATTAGTGTTTGCATGTGTGCTAGATATCAGTCTAATCCTAAGGAATCTCATCTAATTGCAGTCAAGAGAATCTTTAAATACCTAATAGGAACAAAGAATATAGGGTTATGGTATTCTAAAGAATCTAGCCTAAACTTAATAGGATACACAGATTCAGACTTTGCTGGATGTAAACTTGATAGAAAAAGCACCAGCGGGTCATGTCAATTCCTAGGAGAAAACTTAATCTCATGGTTTAGCAAGAAACAAAACTCGGTTGCATTATCTACTGCTGAAGCTGAATATGTTGCAGCCGGGAGTTGTTGTGCTCAAATCTTGTGGATCAAACAACAATTGGAAGATTATGGCATTAAACAAGATAAAATTCCCATTAATTGTGATAATACAAGTGCCATTAATCTAACTAAAAATTCAATTCAGCATTCAAGAACTAAACATATTGAGATAAGACATCACTTCATAAGAGATCATGTACTGAATGGTGATGTGACACTTCAATTTGTTTGCACTGATGATCAATTAGCTGACATTTTTACAAAACCCTTAAGTGAAGAGAGATTTAGTGTGCTTAGGAGGGGATTGGGAGTGATTGATCCATCCTAGTGGTATTTTCCACTAGTTCATTGATTTTGATGATTAGATTGTGGCTAATTTAGAGTTTCTTTACAATGATCATCAAATCAGATCATAACTTAGTGATTTTTCCTCATTCGGCACGAACATAGCATGATTTTTAGGTGCGTGCCAGAGTTCGAGATGACTCGAGCAAGTTTCAGAGTCGGCTCGTAACGGAGAGTCGACTCGCACATTTACGGGAGTCGACTCGAGATCGATGGCAGCAGAGGGGGAGTCGACTCGCATTCAGTCGGGAGTCGACTCGAGGTCAATAGGCGCATGAGGAGAGTCGACTCGCGCATACTTTGGAGTCGACTCGAGGTCGAGTCGACTCGCGACTCAGAGGAGTCGACTCGCAGTCGGGATCCGATTTTTTAACCCTAACTTCATCGTTTACTCAACACTTCTATTCACCGCCGCCACTGTTCACAAGCCCTAGAGCCGACTCCTAGAGCGTCTCCGGCCGACCTTAAGGTTTTTTTCCCGTCCATTTTCCTCGCTTCTTTAGGTTCCTTCCTCTTCCCTAGGTCAAAATGCCTCGTAAAGCCGTTGTCCGGAAGAGACCCCAACCCGCGACTGGTGCCGAGCGGCGTTCCAAGGCTCGAAATGATCCCGCGAGGCCACAACCTCCGGCTCGTTCCCCGCCGAGGGAGGTTCCCTCGAGGCCGTGCGCCGGGAAGGCGGTCTCCACCGGGAGATACGTCGATTTCGACTATCTCTCCCGGGAGGGCTTTACTATAGGAGAGAGACTGCGGGCCCAGGGCTTAGAGTATTTTTGTTCCCTAGATCTCCCCACATATTCTGGCCTAGTTAGGGAGTTCTACGGTACTGTACATAGGGGCGATGGGGGTATCGAGGGCACGGTAGCCGGTGTCCCATTGTTCATTTCGGAGGATATCATTGCTCAGGTCCTCCATCTTCTACAAGTAGGGGTGGCTCCCACACACCCCGAGGATAGGACTGAGGCCCTTACGGCCATTCTAGGTCATCCACCTCAGTCCCCCTTAGATGAGGTGTCCGCTAGCTCACTTTCAGTTGAGATGCGGCTCCTCTTGAGTATCATCTCTAGGTCCCTCTTTCCGAAGACTGGCCGCTTCGATTTTGTATCTGAGAGAGACCTAGCTCTTATGTTCTACATCCTCCAGGACACCCCAATCAACTTTCCCAAGATGATGTATAGATACCTATGTGAGCCACTAGATAGACCTAGGCTCACCCTCCCCTATGGCATGATGTTCACTCTTCTATTTAGGGAGGCTGAGATTCCCATTCCTGAGGGGGAACCCTCTCGCGCATTGCGATGGACAGATCGCATGCATCCGGAAATCCTACACAGGATGGGGTTTCGGAAGGTCGAGAAAACCTGGGTTAGAAAATCATCCACCTCCACACATACCACCAGACATTCCCCCAGTCCTGACCCAGACTCAGACTATCCTACCTTTCCCTCCACCTCTGCTCCCACCACCTCTGCCGGACCCTCCTCCTCAGCTCCACCTACTCAGCCCATGGAGGTCCGGATCGCTCCTGAGCAGCTCCGGGAGTTGCGGCAGGAGATAGTTAGAGATCTCCGGGATGACCTACTTAGGGAGCTCCGGGGTTCAGTGCCTGCTCCTTCTCCTGCACCTTCTTCAGCGTTGGTCCCTTCCCTGTCAGCCGTGGCTGAGATGACGGCCCATGTGCGGGAAGAGATCTACAATGTAAGGTTCCTGATCCAAGCCCAGTTCCACAGCATGAGCGAAATCACGAGCACCACTCGGAAGATGCGCGATGACATACGACACGACATGGGCACCACTACCCAGGGGGCCGAGCGCTTGGCGAATGTGCTCATCGCCAAGCTTGACACACTTCAGCAGTCGGTGACCGAGCTCGATACGACACATAGCAGGGCCACCTCGGCCATTATCCGACAGCTCGAGCACGTCACCAATGCAGTCACACTACTTGCAGAGCGCATGCCCCGGGGAGCCGCATCCTCCTCGAGGAAGCCTTAAATATCTTTTTGTATTTTGACATGTATTCTTTTTGCTTTACTTATTGTATTCACAAATGTATTTACATACACATCAATACAATGAGTAGACATATTCTCTTCAATTTTGTGCAATTTGCTCTCTAAATGATTGCGTGTTATACTCACTTCCTTTTTGATACGATGACAAAAGGGGGAGAAATATTTAATAGATATGTAAATGGAATCAACATAAAAGAAATCAAAAATTAAAACATAATTTGTTCTTAGTGGATTTGGTACCTCGAGGCTCATTATCTCTCTGTTGGGGCTCCTAATGGAGTAATCTCCAGAATCTATTCAAGGGATATTCGGAGATTAGTTGAATCCTACTCAAGAACAAATTGACAGATTTTTCCTCTAAAAACCAAAAATTTCAGTTCAAAAACTTCAATGCATTAAAAGGAAATTCAGAGAATCAAAACAAAGTAGAATGCATATGTTGAGGGGGAGAATCTGAATTTTTAAGAAAGTCAAATCATTAAATATATATAAGCCAAACAATTGAGTGCATGACATGAAGGCTTATATAATTCCAAATGAAAGGGGGAGCTTTAACTCCAAAATTTATTGTTTCACACCTTTCAAGTTTGGATAAATTAAAAAACCAGACACTTGAATTCATTTATAGATTTCATTTCCTTATTTATTGAGCAATTCACTTTACATATACTCAATGTTTTGTCATCATCAAAAAGGGGGAGATTGTGGAGTGATTGATTAAAACCCTATTTGATTTTGATGAGCTCAAAGCATTTGAGTATATCTTTTGTTTACTAATGAATTCAATTGAATGTTTCAGTGAAAATCTTGTCTAAGTGTTTCTAGACTTGGTTCAAGATATTTTGGATAAGTTAAGAAGTCAGTTTGAACCAAAGTCTGAGACTCGAGTCGACTCCGGGATATTACGAGTCGACTCCAAGCGTATCAGAATCACTGGCACGGGCTCGAGTCGACTCTGGATCATTACGAGTCGACTCCGACTGAGAACTGACAGACGAACAGAAAGACTCAACTCAAAACCTGTCAGCGAGTCGACTCCTGAAGTGCGCGAGTCGACTCCGATGATTACCGAGTCGACTCCGGAGTAGTATGAGTCGACTCCAAGGAGTTACAGACAGAAAAGTCAGAGAGCGATTTTCGACCCTGAGATTCGAGTCGACTCCTGTGGAACGCGAGTCGACTCCGATGGTTGGCAGGTCGACTCTCAGTGGTACACAAGGCAAAAGTCAGAGAGCAGTTTTCGGACTCTGAGATCCGAGTCGACTCCCGCAATGCGCGAGTCGACTCCGAGACAGCGCGACCCCAAAAAGACAGAAGACCGAATTATTGTCTCTGGGAGCCGAGTCGACTCCCAGACAGCTCGAGTCGACTCCAAGGCAGCGCTACATCAAAAAGGCAGAAGGCTGTATTTCGGAAACTGAGAGCCGAGTCGACTCTGGAACAGTTCGAGTCGACTCCAAGACTGGACGAGCCAAAAGACAGAAGATCGGGTTCGGGCTCTGAGCGCCGAGTCGACTCCCAGGATTGTCGAGTCGACTCGAGTGGGCCAAGTTGAAAAATTAGCTCCATGGACTTCATGGGATGAGCCAACTCCGAAAATGGCAAGTCAGCTCCAGAAGTTGGCGAGTCGACTCCGGGTTAAGTCGAGTCGACTCCCAGTCGCGGAGGTCACTTTAATTCAAATCTGGAACAGTTGCCGAGCCGACTCCAGAAAAGCATGAGTCGACTTCCGCTACAGCCAAGTCGACTCCAGATCGCGCGAGTCGACTCCGACCCCAACGGACATATTGTCAGGATGTGCAGAGTGTGCAGAACGGGCAGAAAAAGGTGTCTAACGGCTAGTTTCCGTGGGGGATGGCTTAAATAGCCACAGAGGACTGTAGCAAGGCAGAGAAGCACCATTCCACTCAAAGAAATCAAGCATCCTATCTCTGCCAACTAGTTTTCAATAGAAAAGAAGGAAGAGCGCCATTAACTCCATCCAGCTACCTCTTCCCAGCATTTAAAGAAGTCTCCTCCTGCCTTCAAGTCGACCAGACATTCAAGAGGAGACTCACAGTTCAAGAAGCCCTTCTCTATTCCAACTCAAAAGTGTTTGAGGGCTCTTAACTTCTCTCTAGTTTATATTGCTGTATATCTGCTTTTTAGAAGCTCTGTTTTTCTGTTTGTCCTTGTTCTTTCCATCTTGTCTTTGCTTGATTCAATCAGGGGATTGAATCAAGAGTGTGTAGAGGTTGGTTGGTGAGCCGAGGGTAAAACCAACGTGTAAGGGTTCGATTGTGATCCCGGGAAAACAATCGGGGTGGTTCTAGTCGGTGAGCCTGGAAAAACCGACCGAGTTCGTTGTGAGCTCGTAAAACAACAAGTTGGGTTGTGAGCTTGTAAAACAACCGGCTGTAATCCAAGGGGTTATAGTGAATTCCCAAGTGAGACTTGGGGAGTGGACGTTGGAGCAAGGGTTAGCTCCGAACCACTATAAACATTGTGTTTGTGATTGCTTGTGTCTCTCTCTCTCACTCTCATTTCACTCACAGCACATAGCAACTAATTAATCATTTTGCAAAAGTATTAATTAGTCATCCTCAAACGTTTTAATTGCAAAATTATTTTAAAACCCAATTCACCCCCCCTCTTGGGTTGTCTATCTGGGCAACATTTTCATTTTTAGCTTTTACAAAAATATTCTTTAAGTATTTTTGTTTCTTATTTGTTTTATATCCTAATCCAGCCTTATCATATACAGCTTTTTGACTATCAAGAATCATATTTAATTTGGTAGAACTAAGTGTAAACTTATCTACTAAGGATTTATATTTTTCAGCATCTTCTTTTAACTTGACATTTTCAGCAATTAGATTCTTGGTTTCATTTGTGAGTTTCCTACTTAATGTTTCATAGTTATGAGATAGTTTTAACTTATCTTTGATAAGAGATTGATTTTCTTCTTTTAGAACTTTATTTTTATTGATTAGTTTTTTATGTTCTTTCATGAGTTCTAAAAATGCATCATGTAATTCATCAACAGTAAAATCACATTCAAGTTCAGAATCTACCTCATCGTCATTGGCCATATAACATATTTGGGCCGTCTCTTGATGATCTTCCTCTTCCGAACTTGACTCCTCACTTTCACTCCATTCAGCCATGAAGTTCTTCTTTTTCAGTTTTCTTGCCATCCACTTTAATTCCGGGCAATATATCTTATAATGTCCGGGCTTGTTACACTCATAACAAATAGGTGATTCTTTTTTCTTTTCTTTACCCTTTTCTTTGCTTGAGCTACCTTTGAAGAAGGGTTTCTTTTTATGGAATCTATTCTTACCTCTCATAAATTTTCTGAATTTTCTTCCAAGCATAGCCATTCCTTCTTCATCAAATTCATCATCATCATCTGAATCTTCCGACTCAGTTTGTTGTTTAGGGGTGGTAGACTTTAGGGTAATGGTCTTTCTTCTCTTGACCTCATCTTCTGAATTTTGCCTCATGGTCAACTCATGGGTCATGAGTGATCCTAGAAGTTCCTCTAATTGCAGTGTGTTGAGGTCCTTAGCTTCCTGAATTACAGTTACCTTGGCCTTCCAAACTCTTGGTAGAGACCTGAGAATTTTTCGCACCAATTCAGAGTTAGTATAAGACTTTCCTAAACTCTTAAGCCCATTTATAATTTCAGTAAAACGAGTAAACATATCAGTTATGGACTCAGTGGATTCCATTTTAAACAATTCATACTTATGTACTAATATGTTTATTTTTGACTCCTTAACTTGATTAGTCCCTTCATGAGTGACCTCAAGTTTGTGCCAAATTTCTTTTGCAGAGATGCATGTAGATATTCTATTAAATTCACTTACATCTAATGAACAGTAAAGTACATTAATTGCTTTTGCATTTAATTGTGCTAATCTTCTATCACTTTCATTCCAATCCATTTCTGGTTTGGGTATGATAGTGCCCTCTATATTAAGTGTGGGTGTGTGAGGTCCTCTAGTAATAATGTACCATAATTCATAATCTAAAGCTTGAATGAATATCCTCATCCTAGCTTTCCAGTATATGTAATTTGTGCCATTAAATAGAGGAGGTCTATTTGTGGATTGCCCCTCACTAATAGAACATCCCACTTGGGTTGTCATGATCTTTAACTCTTGATTGTGAGATCAATAAGTACTATTGGAGCACCTTGCTCTGATACCACTTGTTGCCCAAGGTGACAAGCCAAGAGGGGGGGTGAATTGGTTTCTCTTAATTTTAACTATCTTACTTATGTTAATTGATGAGTTAGTGGAATTAAAACAAATCACAATACAAACAACAAGAAGTATAGTGGTTCGGTGCTCTCCTAAGCACCTACGTCCACTCTCCAAGCGACCCCTTGGAAATTCACTATAATCCCGCGGATTACAGTTGGATTGTTTTCCGGGCTCACAATCCAAAAACCTTTACACTTTGGTTTTTCGGGTTCACCAAAAATCTATGTTGGTTTTACGGGCTCACCAACGAACCTATGTTGGTTTTCCGGGCTCACCAACGAACCTTTACAATTGGTTTTACGGGTTCACCAATCAACCTACACCGTTGGTTTTGCAGGCTTACCAACTAACCTTTACAAGGAGTTTAATAAACGAAGTAAGAAGATTTAAGTTCCTAGATGAGCAAATATAACAATATAATCTACAAAGAAGAGTTTAGAGAATAGTTATCGCTTGATGTGACTTCTCTCTTCTTTGCCAAGGATGCTTCACTCTTCAAGGGTGGATGGAGCTCTTAATGACTCTTGGAATATGCTCAACCACTTTTTTTTGACTCTTGAATGAAGCACTTGGATGAAGAAGATTAGGATACTTTCTCTTTCTTGTATACTCTTTGATATTTTGCAAAAAGATGTTCTCTCTGATGAATAGTGCCACTTTAAATAGTTTCCTTCATCCATTGGACAAGCCCCAATGGTTAGAATTCAAAAACTAGCCGTTACTCACTGTTGGAAGGACAAAAAGTACTTCTGCAGAACTAGCCGTTATGCTTTTGCCCGTGCTTGGGTCGGCTCAACCTGTCCTTGGGTCGACCCAACTTTTACTTGGGTCGACTCAACCTTTCCCTGGGTCGACCCTCTCAGAACCACAGAAACTTGCAATTCAGCCTTCCTTCACTTGGGTCGACTCAACATTTCTTTGGGTCGACTCAAGGTTCAGTTGGGTCGACTCAACTTCCACTTGGGTCGACCCTCTCAGGGTTTCCAGAGAACTGTTTTCTTGAGGCTTGAGAGGCTTGAGGTTTGGGTCAACTCATGCTTTCCTTAGGTCGACCCAACTACTGTTCATCCGTGCCATTTTTGCAGAAGTGTGCCAGATGCTTTCTTGATGTGCCGGGGTCGACCCAATCAACCTTGGGGTCGACTCAAACCACACTTTGCTGCAACTCAAGGTTAGATTCATCCATATAAACAATGAAATGCATCTTTATATAATTATACGAATATACTGAGAGTAATAGACTTATAAATGAAGTATCGAATTAACTTGTAACATACTCTTGATTATTGCTTGTTAATCATCAAAATAACACTATCATCCTCATCAGTCTTCATATAGGATCACTCCTAATCTATCAAGGTCGATAGATCCCATCTAGATGCAACCCTATTTCAAAATGAACCTACTGTAGCCAATCCACACTATAAGGATCCGAATGGCTAGGGCCCAAGTTCACATGCTCGTCAAACTACAGCAACCACGCAGTGAATAGCTGAGGCATCGTAGGTCAAATGACCAGTCATACAACTGCAGCATAAGTAGTCACTGACGAGTGGATTGACATCCATGTGACTACTTTTTTTGTCACGCTCAGTACCTTATTCTCTAACAAGTACTCGCACAATCACTCCAGTGTCTCTGCACCGTGGACTCGAGACTCGTCCATCTGACTAAGTGATCTATGCACTAATCTCAGCGGATCGATCACCGTCCCTCGTGATGGATCCATCGATCAGGAGCATTTAGAAATTAATCCCTAATGATACATGCCTCAAATTCTCAACTTCTTGAGAATATGTGTCATCATCTATTAATTTCTTGGACGATTCATGGACGCATACAAACATGAATGATAAACAAAATTGCCCAACCTTATTTATTAATAAGAGTCAAACTACAAATTTGTGCCCCAGACTATAAATATGCATCAGCTACATTGGCTTCTAGGGTATACTTCTAACAAGAGAAACATAAGGCTTTTTTTATGAGAGAAGCTGAACTTATTATATCAGCTTTTTTTTCTTCACTACTGTGGTTTTATTTATTTGGTATTTGTTCTAGATCCTAGACCGCCACATTTTATCCAAATCAAGTAGCATATTGTTCTACATGGTATTAAAGCAAGGTTGGAGTGTGGCCAAGCAGTTTGTGGTTTTGATTATATTCATTTAGAGTACAGTTTTTGAAGCAATGACTTGATTGTTGATGGTTTAAAGATAATAGTTTTGGATATGGAATGCCATTCTCCATGTCTAGAATATAGAGGAGCCAAAAAAAGCATAGGATGGTCTTGCTGCTGCTCATTTAAGATCCAATAAGATGAAACATCTCAAACAAAAATTGCCTGAAGAGTAGGTTCTGATCCCAGGCTTCTAAAAAATCCAAAGGAAGAGCAAAATTAGTTCCAAGATAAAGATTTGAAGCAATAAGAGATTGACTAGTTAGAAGCTAAAGCAAGTTCAAAGGACTTAGAGCATAGCAATGTGTATTAGCTTGAGGATCAATTAAGTCTAGAAAAAATTATTGAGGAGCCTGATAAAGTGGATGTTGTATCAAGTTTAGAAAAAATTATGATGGAAGAATTAGTTGATTCTGAAATTGTTCGCAAAAAGTGTCAAAGGATTGTATAGTTTATCCAGTCATAGAGATATATATTAAGAAGTCAAATAATGTAGAAGAGTCTTATGCTGAATTGCTATCTGATATATTGATATTTTTTTTGGAGATTTAATCAATCTAGAGGATAAAGAGCTGAGTAATTCTTAAGTAGCTTCAAAGATCAAGTAACAAAAAGATATGCTTCGAGTGAGTGACTCTATTGTATCTTATAATTGGGTAAGGCTTTGCGTACGCCAATTACTTTTGAAGTTACTCTAAAGTTTGAATAGTTAGAAGATTATATATGAGGATTTTATTCTATATATAGGAGCCAACTGTATGCAAATACATGGAGCTGCTCAACTGGAGGCATATGAATATGATCAAAATTTTATTGCTGATTTACTTATTTGCAGGTAATGGCCTATGCTTACAGAGATTGCAACTGGTAACTTGATGTTCAGTGGTATAAGTTAGATGTTAATAGAGTCTTGGCATAGTGATCATGGAGTTAATGCTGAGAAGAAGTGTTGGAGGATATCATCGACTCCAAAACATGCATCAAAGAGAATGGCCAACAAAGGAGTTATTATGGGAGCCAATAAAGGAGCTATATTGTTTAATTATTGGTTCGACAAATCATTGCATATTGCTGTTATTGCGGTAAGAATGGCAATGACTATTGTGGCATTCACGATATTGGAAAATTCAATATAGTCGGCATAGATTGCGCAATGAAGGAGAGTGTTGAGATTCATTGTTAAATTCTTATTTTATTTGAAATTTGTTTTTAGTGCTAGTGCACTTTAGCTAGGTTGAGTTTTAGGCTCAATATACTTAATTTTTTTTCTTTGCTGAGGTGGAATAGTAATATTTTTGTTTTTTTAGTAAAATATGGTAACATTTTTATTTTGCAGTAAAAGAAAGATTGTGATTTTATCAAGAGAGGGAGAGAGCTACGAAGAAAGTGAGGAGAATTTTGTTGAGACATCTTTGTGGCAGAAAGAGAGAACTCTTTTTGGTGAGGTGAGAAATTTTGGAGAGATATGAGATTTTTTTGTGAGAGGAGCAGAACTTTTTGTTTGGGTCTTTATTTTTAATTTTTAATTTTATTTTTTTGCTACTATTGTTTAATTTTGATGCTTGTTATGGATCCTCGATCGGCATATTCGATCTATACCGAGTAGTGTGTCGTCCCACGAAGAGCATGGTTTACTTTTTTCTTTGACCCTTTTCTTTTTCTTTGGAGACACATGTATAAAATGAGTGCCACACTTAAAGAAAATTGCTTAGAAGGTAAAGAATTAGTATACGGGCATGAGCAAATGCTCTTCTGAAATTATATTAACGTCTCAGACGAATTTTGGAGAAAGCGAATTTCAGAGTAGATAAGTTTGGTTAGAGATGGATAGTAAAACGATGGTCAGGCAACTAGATTTTATTCTTTTTTTCAGAATTTTCTAGAAGATTTCATAAAAAGAGCATCCAATCTTGATCAAGATAAAGTGAAGGAGTTTTAATTATGTTTACCGATCCTTGCAAAATGAAGTTGGGATCGGCGATAAGCTCAAGGAAAGAAGCCTCCAGAACGCAGGCAGATAAGGGCGACCCCCCAAGTCAACAGCGAGCGGGCCCCATGCTGGGCAAAGAACAAGGAATCGGATTAAGATACAACGGGCCGGTCCTACTCCCTGGTAAACAAGTCACGAGATTTGGGCCGGCCATACAGTGGGGATATAATTTTGTTTATGATGAATGCTTCGGGGTTCCCGTTATGGGCACCTGAAAGTTTTCCTGGGCCCACCAGTTCGGGCCTGGCCACTTGATTTTCAACCATTCAAATATTGCAAATCCTACCGACCCCTTGCACACGTGGCAGGATAAGTCTTCGTGTGCGCAGAACGGGAGTTCCCTATCATGGACTTCTTTTCTAAGATAAAATTGCAACAATGGCGAAGGAAAAGGACCGATCGACGTGGACCTAGGCTGTCCCGGTTTTAGATCAATCCTGTGTGCTCCGTCGAGAAACCGCCGGTCTCCATCCATTTATAAGGCGGGAGGCATCCATCACCCGCCCCATCTACCCCCAAGCTTCCACTACCAAGATCCAAGAGTTACTGCGACCGGCCGGTTTCCTTCGTTTGAAGCGTGAGAGTCGGAGAAAAAATGGGTTCCCTCATGTCGGGCTGGGACTCACCTTTTCTGGACCCAGATACAGGTATGCTTGCTCTTCTTCCTCTCCATTAGCATTAGCCCTCGCCTTCCTCTCTGGATCCTGTTTGGTTGTTTTAGTTACTTGATGATGCTCAAGGAGTACTCATGCATGCTTGTTCATCACCACAGTTAGATTGGAAAGGAATAAATCGCTAACAAAAGAAGAGATCGAGATCTTCTGGAAGTTGCACAAGAAAGCCGAAGAAGAGGAAGGGGAAAACTTCCAAAATGCCTCCCGTTCCCCGAAACAGTCGTCTCAGGTAACCAGCCTGGGTTCCTAAAGTTCTTGGATTTTCTTTTTTGTTTCTTTTTTGAAGGTAAGGGAGGCAAGAGAGCCACCCGGCCTAGGCCTCTTGAAACTAAATCCTATTTTTCAAGCTAATTAAGAAGAACTTGGAAGGTTTGTTCCTTAGTTAATTTCATTATTTAATTAGATCATCAGAATTCATACCTGTCATCCCCTTGCCTGCCTTGTCTTGGATGGATACTAATTAATTTTCTGGGACCAAGATTCGGACTAGATCTTCCTACCTTCTCCCCTATCACCAAAAAGGGTTTGCCTGGTAGGGACATAGAAGTTTGGTTTCGACCTGTTTCAGCGGCGTGTGCGACCGGTCTAAGATTCCAAACCGCTATTGCCTCTTCAGCTATCAAATACTTTAGCTCGACACCCACGTGCCGCGTCACCATCTTCCCAATCTAGTCGGTTTTACCTTGTACGGATCTTTGTATTTAGCCTTGGCTAACTATCGCCATGCCTGTTATTTTGTTTGGTTAAAAACATTTAGTAGGGTACTTCTAGCCAACCCCTCTCTCTCTCAAAAAATAAAAAAAATCTTCCTATTTTCTATTCTTTTGCCGATCTCTCTCTCTCTCTCTCTCTAAAAAAAAAAAAAAAAATTCTTCCTATATTCCATTCTGTTGCTGATCTCTCTCTCTCTCTCTCTCTCTCTCTCTCTATATATATATATATATATATATATATATATGTTCTTCCAGGAAATGGATGCGATCAGGCTGAAGAATTTTGCCTTACGGCATCAGATCGGGAAGAGGACAAGTGATAACACTAATGAATTGGACGCCAAACCAGACAAGAGTGGTGACTGGTAAGGAGCTTCCTCCGTCCTGATCTGCTCGTAGGCCGACCCAAACTGTGTCTCTGTTTGTGTATAGAAGTAATTCCTTTAAACCGTGATCGGTTCGTTCGCAGGTGGACCAGGAGCAATTGGGCTTTTCTCAACGAGCCTCCGCTTGACGAGATGGACGACTCGGCTCACAAGTACACCGCACAGTTCCATGTTGCGACACTCGCCACCAAAGGAGCATGACCCCAATTCTATGGTGCTGGTTGGCTCCCTGCGTCGCCGTTGCACCGATCAGCATCTATTTATGAGGCATGTCATATATATCCAAGACCAGCGTGTGTAAATCTGTATGTACATGTACCCATGTTTGATGTAGTCTATTAATTTTTAGGAGTTGCTGTAATCTATTAAGACCAGCACTGTTACGTTGGTTCCAAGGGAATGAGATAAGCTGTTTTTTTTTTCTCATTCTTCATCAGTTGAAGAACGAAGGGAACAAATTTATGTATGTATATGCATGCAAGAATAAATATTGTCCGGAAGGTCATCCTAACAAGAGAATGAAAAGGAGGGGGAAGAACGGTATTCTTCACCTGGGAGCCCCCGCTCCTGAGTTTTCTTAAGGTAAATTTTGACGGGTCGGTGTTGGATGGAGGTACGCGAGGCGGGGCAGGCTTCGTCATACGGAATCCTCAATCCAGGATAGTAGCAGCGGGTGGTTGCCGGTTGTTCGACATAGCAGTTCCAGAGGCAGAGTTGCGAGCTGCTTGGGCAGGTCTTCGCCATGCCCGGCAGGTGCTACGGGCCAGCTCGATCATCCTGGAGGGCGACTCGGCTACAGTTATTGGGTGGATCCGGCGGGGACCGAGTGGTGAGAGCACTGACCATCCTCTGATCCGGAACATTAGGATGATGGTGAGGGATGGCGTGGCCTTTGAGGCCAAACATGTATTCAGAGAGGCCAATGGGACGGCTGACTGGGTGGCTGCATACGCGGCCCACCATTCCGGATACGCCCCGTGGGCAGGAGAGAGAGAGCTGCCATTGGCACTACATGAGATTGTGTATTTTGATTTTTTTGGGCGTATTCAGACACGCGTTGTCTGAAACCCGTTTAAAGCAAAAAAAAAAAAAAAAAAAAAAAAAAAAAGGAGGGGGAAGAAGGAAATTTTAAATATCAGACAAAAGATTTAAGATATCCAGAGAAGGAAATCTTAAATCCCGGCCCATTTCATTAAGCCAATGAGACGGATAACATCAACAGAGGGAGTAAGAACTCCCCTAGCATCTCGAGGCTCTTGAACATTAATAAGGTCAGCAATTGCTTTAATTAAACAAACATTCCGCCACAAGCTTATGATTAAGTTGGATTGCATCCTTGAAAGAAAATGTCACGAAATCCTTGGGCTTCTTGAGGATCTTGAAAAAGTGGAGGCATCGCTCAGTTGATCGGGCGATGAATCTTCCAAGAGATGTTACCCGACCAGCAGGCTGTTGCACCTCTCTGATCGTCCTTGGCGATGTCATTTCTTGTAGTTTCCGGATCTTCTCAGAGTTAGCTTCAATCTTCCGTTGCATTACCATGAAGCCAAAAAATTTTTCCGAGGTGACTCTGAAGGCGCACTTCGGGGGGTTGAGCTTCATTTGATATCTCTGGAGGGTGAAAAATGCCTTATCCAAGTCGGCTATATGATGACTAGCCGTCTGGCTTTTCACTAGTATGCCGTCGATGTAGACCTACATATTCCGTCCGATCTTATCTTTGAAGATCTTGCTGACAAGCCGCTGATAGGTTGCGCCAGCATTCTTCAGTCCAAAAGGCATAACCCTGTAACAGTAAAGGTCCTTATTAGTAATGAAGGCGGTTTTCTCCTCATCTTCTGGCACCATCCGGAACTGATTGTATCCGGAGAAGACGTCCATGGAGGTTAAAAGTTGATGCCCGGAGGTGGCGTCGACGAGTTGGTCGATTCTCGAGAGGAAAAAGCTATCCTTTGGGCAGGCTTTATTCAGGTCGGTGTAGTCCATACACATGTGCCATTTCCCATTGGCTTTCTTCACAAGAACAACGTTGGCGAGCCAATCAGGGTAGGTGACCTTCCTGATGAAGCCCACTTTGAGGAGGTTGTCGACTTTTTCAACCACCGATTGCTGCCGGTCTATTATTAGACTTCACTTCTTCTGTCGGACCGGCTTGTGGGTCGGGTGTACCTTTGAGCTGGTGGACCATTACCTCGGGGTTTACTTCCGGCATGTCAGCAGGCAACCAAGCGAACATGTCTGCATTAGCCCGAAGGAACTCAATCATATGAGCTCGGATCTCTGGGCCCAAACCAGACCCGATCTGCACAATTTGGTCGGGTCGGTCATCCCTTAGGGAAATGTGAAGGAGGGGTTCGCCGGGCTCACTTCGTTTTTGCCTTGGTTCATTCCATACTTCTAACCCTCTAATAGGTAGTGCTTGAGGGGGCTCGGCTGACTGCTTGCCTTTGAGTGCAGTCATGTAGTACTGCTTTGCCATTGCCTGATCCCTCGAATTTCGCCGACCCCTCGACTTGTGGGGAACCGCATGAGAAGGTGGTAGGTAGATACCACAGCTCGGAGGGCATTCAACCCTGGTCGGTCGACGATGGCATTGTAGGCCGAAGCGACCCGGACCACGAGGAAGTTTAACTTCACAGTACCTTTTTGGGGTGCGCTTCCGACCGTGATTGATAGGCTGATGACCCCTTCGACGAGTACAGAATCTTCTGTGAATCCGACCAGAGGAGTATTTATTCTTTTAAGTTGCTCTTCAGTCATTCCCATTCTTTGAAAGGCATCATAAAACAAGACGTCTGCATAACTTCCATTATCTACCAAAACTCTTTTTACATCATAATTTGTTATGGTAAGGAAAATAACTACAGCGTCATCATGGGGGGTTTCAACACCCTTCAGATCTTCGTTGGAGAAAGAGATGACCTCCGCAGTGCACAGATGCTTTGAAGAAACTCCTTCTCTCCGGCCCGGCACCTCAGGTGTTTTAGGTTGCCCTCCGCCAATGGTATGGATGACGCCTGCAACAGGCCGGTTGTTGTTTTGCTCCTCAGGCGGCTCATGGTTTTGTTCCTCGGACGCCCTCCTTTTAGGTTGGCCGGTGACAAACCGACCCAACCAGCCCCGGTGGATCAGTGCCTCGATTTTATCACAAACCTGATAGCAGTCCTCCGTGTCATGGCTATAGTCTTTGTAGAAGTGGCAATATTTGTCCGAGCACTTCCGCGGCACTGATGGCCACATCTTTGGTGGGGGTCGGAGGTAGCCCCGACCCTCAATCTTCATGAGAATCTCAGTTCGGGTAAATGTGAGGGGAGTGTATTTTCCAAACTTCGGGAGGAGAGTGAATTTACTGAGCTTTTGGGGAGGGACCTCGGGCAAGCCGGGCTCCTGGGCTGGAAAGGATTTTTCTCGCACCGAGGGGATCTGCTCCTTGGTCGAGAGCGCTCCTCATGGTGCTTCTTCTGCATTTTAGCTGGCCGCTCGGCCGCCTCACGCCGAGAGGCCATGGCTTCCTCGGCATTGGTGTACTTCCAAGCTCGGGCCAACATTTCTGTAAAGTCAGCCGAGAAGCTTTTCTCGATAGAGAAAAGGAGCTTGTAGAACCGAGCTTCGGTCTTCAGCGCCAACATAGCGATGGACTGGTCGAGATCGCGAACCTTTCATGTGGCCGAGGTAAAGCGATCGATGTAGTCTTTCAGGGGTTCTCCTTCCCTCTGCTTGATGGCGAAGAGGGATCCGAGGTTCGGTGCTGATGCTGGTTGGTGGCAAAGTTGGTGGCGAGCTGCCTTCCCAACTGCTTGAAAGAGAGGATCGAGTTGGGCTTCAGCCCGAAAAACCAGAGGCGAGCCGCCTTACGGAGAGTTACTGGAAAGACCCTGCAAAATAAGGTGCCTGTAGCCCCTTGGAGTGTCATGAGGGCCTTGTAGCTCTTCAGGTGATCCAGAGAATCGGATAAGCCGTCATATGGCTCTATTTGCAGCATCTTGAACCTCTAGATGATCAGCTCGTCGGAGACCCGCCGAGGGAATGGAGACTTGGTCGTGAAGTTGACATCGACGTCGCGCTTTGGAGCCTGGTCTCGGAGCGTTTGGATCTGTCGCTCTAGCTCTTCGACCTTTCTGTTGAGCCTAGGCGCCTGTGGTCGACGGGGCCTCTCCGACTCTTGGTCGACGCTACAAGCAGCCCGGCACGGGGCGGATCCTGCCTCTGATGGTTGCTCTCGTGATTGAGGCGTCATGCTTCGGCGCAGGCTCTCAGGGCGGCAGCTGCACGGTGAGCTCTCTTAACTTGGATACCGAGCTCGATGAGAGCTTCAACGGTGATGAGGCTTCCTTTTGTCGTCTATCGTGTGCTGTCGGGCAGGAGAACGACGCTGCGGATGGCATCCCATGGATTCACACCCGCGAAGAGGGGGCACCGACTGGACCCTACCTCGCTGCAGGCCTTGGACGGCCGCGGCTAGTGTTTGGACCTGCTGAAGAAGTGGATATTTTTCTAGCTGGACCTGGGGGATCTGGTCTGTTGGTGCAGGTATTGCAGGAGGTGGACTTTGGAGAGAGTGGCCGGGGCGCTGATACCCGGCTGCTTGATGCATTCAGAGCTCCATGACTCCTTAGCCTCATGATCACGACTCAGACCCTTCCTTTAACGCCAAATGTTGTGGTTCAAGTTTGGCCCGAAGGTGACCACGCCGTGAGAGTCGAGGGAGCCGCCGAAATGTCGAGGAAGAAGGTGAGCCACCTCCCGCGCGATGGTGTACCTGCACAAAGCCTTACCAATGGTTCCGGTGAGGGCTCTCCGACGATCAAGTTAGGGTGAATTTAGGATAGATTTCCAAAAGTCTCTTTTGCGTTACCTTACGGGGCTATTTATAGTCTCTATAGAGGTATCCAGATGGCGAAGGTGTGGTCCGTTCTTATCATGAGAGGGGATGGCTTTAAGCCAGATGACGTGTGGCTGAAGCTTGCTTGGGGTGCAAAGCGCAGTCCGTTCTTGTGAATGGTAGTAGGGCGTTGGCAGTCGCAGCAGGAAATGGCTGGAGCGGTATGGCGTTGTCCTTGACTGCCATTGGCCAACGAACAAAGAATGGCGCGGAGACATCGCGATATATGGCCACGTGGGCGGGCGCAGACTGGCTCGCGAATGCGGCCGTTGGCAAGACCAAGCTCGGTGAGGTCGCACCATATATTCAGCGAGGTCAGCTTGCCGGATGCTGAGGTCGGCCTAGCATCCTTGTCTCTAGGGTGTGCTCGGTAGTGCACCCCGAGTTTAGGGGTCGAGGCATGTTATTGGATAAGGCACCCTAAGCTCGGTCGGGGAGCGTTGGCGAATATAAGGGTGTGTTGGGCTCAGCCAGGGCGTGTTGTCTATGAAGAGTACCGAAGCGGCTCAGCGAAGAGCAAGATATTGTCCGGTTTGGGAGAGGACGCACGTGCTTTACATCGTGCGCAGTTCGTGCACGGCAATTTCTCCCTTACGGCCTTGTCCCACAAAAGGGGCGCCTTACTATGAGCATTGGAAAAGGTTGACGCAAGTCGTAGCAGCGAAGTGACCTGTCTAAGGTCTGTTGAGCCCTCAACGAAGTTCGAGCTCGGATTGACTCTTAGTGGGGCTGAGGTCCGGCTTAACCGGTGTTAGGGTTTATTTGGCTGAAATTGGGTTGCCCTACTGTAGTATGCAGGACGATCCATTTTGCCCCCCATCAAAGATGATGTAGGATACTTGGTACCCAAAGTCCTTGACTTCATAAGACATCAAACAATCAACTAACAACCTCCACAGTCTCCCACTCTTTGAAAGATGGTATGCTCAGTAAGAGAGAGCATCTTGAAAACTTCATAGCATTAAAGATGAGGACTTGCATTTAATTGAAACTTGGCACGTCGTAAGATAGTAGGGCTTAAATTTGATGCCTACTCATTAAAAGATAATAATCACGATGAAGCAAGAATACTATTAGGCCGCATATGCGGCCTGATAATATCAATAAGTAGGTTCCATATGTGGGTACAAAGTGCTAAGTGGGCCAACTATTTGGCCCACATGCAGCATTGTGCATGTGATTATTTTGGGGGATCAAGGCCTTCCTTTCTTCACATAGCCTGTATCATTTCAAGCTAATAACAGCAACTACCTTTCGAAGGCTTTAATCCATTGATACTGATGCCCGGCATCAGGAAAACAAGAAATCGTATGGCAAATTGTTGCCAAATGGATGTGTTATTTTCTTGCAATTTTAAGGGTGCAGCATGAATATGCTTTCCACTTTTAAGAATGCATGATTACGTTTTCCATCGAGCATCACAATTGGTAGATCAAGATTGTAAATCGGAGAGAGAGGATTAGTAGAACAAGCATATGGGTTAACAAGAGATTTGAGGAGGAATTTCAGCACTGCACTTAGGTGAGATTGGTTGATATAGTAGTTGATTGTTTCTCCACTTCGGCTTCTTTTAACTTTCATTAGATATCACCGCTATAGGAGGAAGAGCAGTGCCAAGGTAGCCTGTCCTTTCTTTATGGTTTGACAAAGCGAAGGCACCTAGAAGGATATCAAGAAAACGTATCCTTGAGAGCTCCTTGGTCAAATATGGACCTTTTAGATCCAAAATATGCATGCAAATTGCATTTGGAGGTATTGAGAGAAGTCGATTTGAAAACTGAATCTGAAAATACATCTTTATGAAGTGGAATTTCTCATGACAGTACAAAAGAAAGGATATTTCCTGGCGCTATATTGAGTCCTTACCGACGCTTATAAGCGTCGGTAGGTTGCCTGTCGACGCTCCCAAAAGCATGGGTAAAGCGTCGGGCAGGTGGGGGTAGGCATAATTTGCGCCAACGCTTCCAAAAAGCGTCGGCCATATGTAAATATATGCTGACACTTTTAAGCATCGTTTAGCATTAGTTACCCGACGCTTAAAAGCATCGGCCAATATCTTAAAACCATGGATTGTTTTGGACTAGGCCGACGCTAATTAGTCGCGTCAGCCAATGTTCTAATATCCAACGCTATTATGCATCGATAAATGCATCGGTAAAGGCCCTTGTCTTGCCGACACTTATAAGCATTGGCAATAGTTATTTTTTTAAAAAAAAATTATAAAAGTAATTTTTTGATCCTGTATATATTAGATTCCAACAAAATAAATATACTAAATCACATATATAACAAAATGTATGCCACACACAAGAACTTTTCATTCAAAATGTTCATATTATCATATTTGATTACATTATACTTCAAAAATATTAAAAACATACATATCAAATTTCTAAATAAACAATCTACGATGCATCAATGGCCGATGGCATCATCATCTCTACGAGTAGATGAAGTATCAGCAACCTACAAGAAAAAAAAAGATACTTTAGAAACTAAGAATACGAAAGTCATCACGCTCGTACAAGAATACACTATAATTACGTAAAATATTTATATAGATTTAGTTATTTACCGGAGGGGCAAATCTCTGCAAAAAAGATGAAATATGGTCAAGCTGATCCTGCAAAGCTTGTATCTTCAACTCTGCCATATTGGTCATATGATGCCGCCTCATCTCCTCTATCCTTATCTCATATGACTGCTTTATCTGTGCCATCTCTGTCTTCATACTACAAACTTCTGCAGTGCTACTACCTTATTTGGCATCTTGGATATGTCGGCTCACTGCAGACAACTGAGTGGGGGTAACTCCAATGCCATAACCCCTCGCTCGACCAAAACGTTCTGGGCCCATGAATTTGGCATAGACCTGAGCTTCGACGTGATTGGCTACGTCGGATGATGATGACTCCTCGACACGCTCTGAAATAAGAGTTGTAGCTCTTTCCTATATCTCTCTAAAAAAACAGTCACATTAATATTTTAAAAAAAATAAAATTAATAAAAAAAATTAACAAATCAAAAATGAATATATACAACTATATCTCTCGACTCGTTCTGGACAAAGCTGCCATCTCGGTGGGTGTGAGTCATTTTATAAAACTCTATCTCACCAGGCTCCCTTCAATGCTCTTTTATCTACACACACGAAAAGTATATTGGCAAACTATATATCATGATACGTGCTATATGTTAGTAGAGTTTCAAATAATTTCAAAAGAAATTACGAATTCATTTCTACATCTCGCATAACTCTTCGAGCCTGAAGTGTGAGGAACTACTTGAGATGCTTGTGCAGCTCTACCAATATTAGAATATGTCTGCCAAAATAAAAGTACATAGTATAATTTGATTCAATGTATATATTTATAATTTATATTAATAATAAAGATAATATAAGATATTGAAACAATATACGTGACCTGTTCTCTTTCAGAAAATCAGTAGTGAACAAGCTCCCTCCACTACTGAGGGTATACATCAGGAGGACAAATATGAGCAACCTCCTCCTCTGTCATACCCTTGCGCTTGTAGTCCGTCTTCAATTTCGCTTTATTCTTTCCATTTGCGGTTGAGGAACTTTAGCACCCAATCATGGCCCTTTGGAAGGAGTACAAATTTACCCTATAACAAGATACAGAATGTTATAATAATACTAAACCTCAAAATTAAAATTATGGTACTAAGCAAATTAACATACAGAAGGTGTCAAACTAAAAAGAACAAATTCAATTCATTACCTGTATAAGTCGTAGAAGCTCAACCTTATACGAAGGAAGTATTTCATTCCACTTCATATCGTTGAGCGGACACAGCTGATCCTTGCATGCAACCGATCCTAAAAAGCTTGATAGAAGACTTCCAGCTCTATTGATGGGCTACCCCAATTCGTTGCATCGGATGATGATCTTCTCACCCTCACGAAGATGCCACACATCCTTTGCTTGAGTGGGTCCCCATCTTGTCCTCACCGTCCCTGGTCCATCTATTAAAATTAAATAAAATATGCCTCAAAAGTTGAAGACAAATATGAACATAAAATATGAACTTTAAATCGAATTATCCTGAATTCGGAGCTCATCCTCCCCTAGGCAATCAGCAGGAGGCTCGCGCTGAGATCCAGACTCGTGCTGCTAGTGCTCACATGGCTGCTGGGACTGCAGGGGCTGAGAATGCTGGAACTCCATATATCTAAATCGTCTTCCTCAGAGCATATTGTTATCTAGTATGCACAAAAAAGAATCAATTTTAGTTAAATGATAAATTTATAGTAAATGAATTGCTCATAAAAGAGAATACAATAACTCATTCAACGTAAACATCATAAATTTTACTTACCATTACGAAACTACATTCTCATTCAACATCCGTCCTAATCAAACTCGTTGGTGCATTTACTTCATCAGTTGGCACAACATTATAAGGCATACACTGAGTATAAGTATCATCGTCCTTCTCTTCCAATTCTTTTTCCATATCATACAAGTCCTTAGGTTTTGTCTTAATAACAAAAGACCAATTCTTATCTTTTGAGTCTTGCACAAAAAACATTTGTCAAGCTTGAGATGAAAAAACAAATGGATCATCTTTCAATAACACACATGTATGTATCAATCTTGAAAAATTTACAAGTGTAAATTCATTTATGTCTTGCCTCAAACCTCTAGGTGAGTTTATATTCATCCAATCACATTGAAATAATACTACCTTAAACTTTTTATAATAATCTAACTCATAAATATATGTTAGAGCACCATAATAATTTTTTCCATTTGCCTCAACCATAACCCCACTATTTTGGATTTTTCTAAATTTCTCACGCTCTTTAGTATAAAATTTAAAACTATTTTTAATGAACCCATCATATCTGTTGATAATATTATTCGGACCTCGAGCAATGACTATTAACTCCTTAGATCTATTTTTCTCCATCATCATTGGTACCTAAAAAGAATTATAGAAGTAATGATTAATTTCTCTCTATAGAAATTAAAAAAAAAGCTTAATATATTAGACATCTAACCTGTTTATAAAGCCATTCTGGAAATAACTCAACCAACCATCATTGCTCAATCCTTGGTGTAGGACGAATGTTATGGTTGAGACTTCGCTGAGCTATTAAAAATTCTCTGTACGATCAGAAAATTTTTAATTAAGTACCAATATTACATTCTCCTGATATAAAAGTAAATTTAAATTTTAATTAACCATACTAACTTGCGAGACTCGGATATTACATCACTATGAAGTAAGACATAGCGATGTGCCTATGTCAATGATTTTTGGTCACGAACAACACTTTCAACTTTTTCCAAAACTTTTCCACCAGATGAGAACTTGTAAACATCTGCATACTCTATGATATCATAATTCTTTTGAGGTTGATTGAAAAATATTTCAACATCTTCAAGATATCTCGAACAAAGTGTCAAATACTCCTCAGCAATATATTCTTCAGCAATCGAGCCCTCGAGATAGGCTCGATTGCGTACACAATCTTTTAAGCACACAGAAAACCTTTAACAATAAATTTTTAAAATAAATATCAAGCTGATTATTCAATATGAACATTAGAGTTTAGAAAAATCACATCTCAATAGGATACATCCACTGGTAGTAAACCAGTCCACCAAGTTTAGCTTCCGCCGCTAAGTGAATGATTAGATGAACTATAATAGTAAAAAATTCAGGACGAAAGATATTTTCCATATGGCATAGTGTAAGTGCAACTATAGACTTCAATTGATCAAGCTTCTTATGATCAAGAACTTTAGAATATCATGCCTTAAAGAATGATGACAACTGAGAAACAATTGCGAAAACTTGTTACGATCTTAAAATCAATGAAAAGATATCTTGCATCAAAATGTGACAATCGTGACTTTTAAGATTTGAAAGTTTTCGCTCTTTGAGATTTATGCATCGTGAAATATTCGGTGAGTACCCATCAGGAACCTTCATATTTTTCAGAATCGTTAGAAAAAGATCTTTCTCTTGAGTAGACATTGTATAACATGCAGAAGGTGTATAAAATTTATCATTGGCAAGCTTTTTCGGATGAAGCTCTTGTCTTATGCCCATATCTTTCAAATCAAGATGCGCTTTCAAGTTATCTTTGGTCTTTTCATCAAGATTTAACAATGTTCCAATCAGATTATCACAAATGTTATTTTTTATATGCATCACATCAAGGTTATGATGAAGAAGATTATACTCCTAATAAAGTAAATCAAAGAAAATGCTCCTTTTTTTCCATAGTTGCTTCTGTGTAGATGCTGTCATTGAGTCATCATCATTTTCCTAACCATATACGTTGTCTACATTCTCAAAAAAGTTGTCAGCATCCTCAGCAACCTCTGCTGTTAATCTTTCATTCATTGTGCTGCCAACATGCTCCCTTCCCCTCTTCTTTGAATATTTGGAGACCTTACCCAGTATATAATTGGTGCCAAGCATTTGTCTAAAGACTTCAGTTCCAATTGGTAGAATAGGGGCAGATCGTAACTTTATAGTACTATCAAACAAGTCTTTCTAAAATCGAAATGGATGGTTTGCTTCTAACCATCAACGATGGCCCATATAACAGAATTTTTTTTCATATTTTAACCAACACGAATGGGTTGAATCCCCACAAGAAGGACATGCAATATGCCCCTTAGTGCTCCAACTAGATAAATTAGCATATGCAGGAAAATCATTAATTGTCCAAATAAGAGCTGCATGCAATTTGAAATTTTGACCAGCAAAAACATCAAATGCATCAATACCCTCCCATAATTGTTTCAATTCCTCTATTAGAGGCTGTAGAAAAACATCAATATCATTATCTAGGCCCTTGTCACCTGAAATAACCATTGATAGAATTACTGAAGACTGTTTTATACACATCTATGGTGGCAAATTATATGGAATCAAAACAACCGGCCAAGTGCTATATGTTGAGCTCATTATTCGGAATGGATTAAACCCATCAATAGCTAAACCTACCCTAACACTACGAACATCAGAAGATGCCTATCATCAAATGCTTTCCATGCGAGACTATCCGCTGGGTGTCTTAACATTCCATTCTTTGTACGGCCTTCATGATGCCATCTCATCGAGGAAGCCATTTTCGGTAATGCAAACATCCTTTTGAATCTGGGTATAAGAGGAAAATACTTCAAAATTTTAGCCGATTTTTTCTTAGTAGGTGCAGTATCCACTTCAGTCAACAAATCATTCCCGTCTTCTTTATGTTTTCTCCATCGTAAAGTTCCACATATTCGGCACGACTCTTGGTTGATATTTTCACCACGATATAAAATGCAGTCATTTGGACAACTGTGTATCTTCTCGTATCCAAGATTCAACTCTTTTACTAGTTTTTTGGCTTCATACGAAGACGATGGCTAAGTAACACCTTCCAAAAATGCATCTTTTAATAATTGAAGAAGTATAGTAAAAGACTTACTGGACCACCCATTCAAATATTTCAAATATAATAAATGCAGAAGAAAAAAAATCTTCGTAAAATTCTTACAATCCGGATACAGTTTTTGATTACAATCTTTCACCAAGTTATCATACTGAGTTGTGTCATCAGAATGTATAGGTTTCTCAACATGCATGGACTGATCAATAACTGTACGCTCATCTTCTCCTACAATTTTAATACTATATCCAAGAGAATCTCTGAGTATGCCCTTTATATTATCTTCTCCTACAAAATTTCATTCTGTGTCATTGGTTCCAAAATTGAAGGTGTGTTCTAGATAGGAGGGTTGGTTACATGAAGGTATGAACTCTCCATGAAGTATCCATTCAGTATAACCCTTTAGAAAACCACTCCACACCAAATGTTCTTCAACAATTTTTGGATCAAAAGCAGAACCGTTTACATATTTTTGACATGGACATAAAATCTTCTCGTTTATATTAGATTTCTCAAAAGCGAACTTAATGAAATTCTGAACTCCATCCAAATATTCGGCACTGGATCTCAACTTATTTATCCAACTTTTATCCATTCTATTAGAATACCGATTGAACTGCAGTTTATATAAAAAAGATAAACAAAATTAGGGTATGAAGAAGGATGGCCTACATATGTAGAGTAACCGGTTCAAACTGTTAAATAAAAATGAATAAAGGATTGGCAGTGTGGAAGGGCAAATGGAAGGCAGCGCTCACACCACATGAAACACAGGAGGATGTTTAACAGATTCAAAACACATCAGATTGGAGGCGATCGAAATTGCCAGCATAGTGGTGGTAAAGGTGGAAGTCCAGGACATAAAAATGAGAAAAAAAGAGCCTAAAAACACAATTTTATTGCTAGCTAAAAGATATTGCCCAACTTTATACCGATATCTCATTTCTGATCTTCCAAGCTTTAAGGAATAAATAAGAAACATACACCATCAACTAGTTAAAATACAAGTGTCATTGCAACCAGTCCATTTTGTTTTGTATCGTATTGTCATTGAATCAACCACTCCTAGCCATGGAAATGATATTTAGTTTTATGCTACAGTTAGTTTTATCTCCCTAATCTTTTCTAGACCTTTCAGATTCCATTGGAAATGATTTTTCAGTACACATATGTTTAGAGATGAAAGCAACTCCCAAAATCTAATCGTGTAATCTTCTCTTTATCTACACTCTCTTTTCAAGTCAATGTAATTATAGATGATCTTTCCTAGGTTGCATGAGCAACTGGCCCTTCAAGTTTCTTGACAGACCCTTTCTTGCCTAGAGTTCCCTGGTTAGAAATTTAGTTTGATTCTTGGAAGATGGTCTTCAAGAGTTCAGGTTGACAACCAACAGTAGAACCCTGCTGAATCAACCCATGGAACCTGATCAGATTAGAGTTGCCCTCCACAGCTGTGCTCAACCTCGACACTAAGTATTACCTTCCATCTTTTCTAATCAAAGGCTCAACAACTATTGCCAACCACTCCTGTCATCTAAACTGCCTCATCACTTTAACACTGATTGTAATGATTAACAAGTATAACAAATCAGCACAAACCGCAATGGATGACCCACACTTGCTACCAGGCATCAAATTGAAACCTAGTTGTGGCCAATCATTTGGCTTCATATTTCCAAATAAATATCACTGGTCATTTATTTCAAACACAGTGGAGGCTAATTTCATGCTTACACCCTTATTTGACTGGGTATTTCCCACCTTATATCCAAGTTGGACAGACATGATAGCCGTATGGCAATCAAGAACTGCCTACTTTTGTTTCTCCTCTGTCCACATGTGGGGATGAATCTACGTATAAAAAATATTTCATAATCTAAGATTCCATCAGCTCCTAACCATGAATAGGACTGATAAGAGTAATAATGGCTGACAAATATATAAGCATTATGTGAATTCAATAAATCATTCCACTTCATTGTTGTTTAGCACAGGGCATGAGATCTCATTCTCCTTCCATGACAGGTCTGACTCTGTCAATTCTATATTAGCAGACTGGGGGCTTTCCACTAAGACAGAGAGTTATCAGACCTGAATATTCATCCCACATTCAGAATGCTAAAAAATCTATAAAGAAAAAAACTATTACCTCGTTGCTTCAGGCTGGTCGGTCGATGCCGGTCTCCGAACAGGAGGGATGCCACTCGATCGAGGATTGAGGGCTGCTCTGACAACGCCGGAGAGGAGAGAGGAGGAGGAGATCCTCGGGTGGAGGCGAAGCTAGAGAATCAGTAAAAAAAGAAAAAAAACACCCAAGAACACACGAACAAGAGGAGGCGAAGAAGGAGGAGAACAAGCGAGAAGGAGGGAGCGGAGGGAGGAGGAGAAAAATACCTCAGGCGGAGGGGGTTGGGGTCGGTCGGTCGGCACCGGAGAGGAGGGAGGAGGAGAGGAGGTTGGTGTCGGAAGGCCGGCACCGGAGAGGAGGAAGATGGCAGGCTAGGGTAGCACCGAAGAGGAGCAAGACGGAAGCTAGGGCAGCACCAGAGAGAAGAAATAAGGGCAGAATGAGGGCTCGATCAGGATCGGGCGCTGGGTTAGGAGGGGTCCTCGCCTTCGATGACGCTTATAAGCGTCGTCTAAGATCGACGCTTATACGCATCATGTTAGCTCGACACTTATAACCGTCATTATAGGTCGGAGAGAACAATAACGCTTAAAAGCGATGTCCTAGGTCCAGTTCCCACGTTTTCCAGCGTTGTTTTCAATTGAGGACTTTGATGACGCTTTTAAGCGTCATCGGTTCTTTTAAATTACCGACACTCCTTAGAAGCGTCGGTATAATTTGGCGCAGGAGCCAAATTTGCCGACGCTTTTTCCTAGCGTCGGCATTCAAGAGTCAGTTTTGTTTCTTTTTTTTGTAGTGTGAAATGTCCAATAAATCTATATATACTATGAATTGGAATTTACTTAATGGGCATCACATATTCCAGTATACTAGTTTATCAAGACCACTAAAATGCATGCCCTTTTTTTCCTGTATTCCATGCTAGAATTTTGTCTATCAAGTTTTTTGACCAGAATATTCTTAATTTCTCTCCTCAAAAATATTTGTAAATTTTTTTTTAAGAAATTAGATTTATAATTTTCCATATGTCTCTATTTATCTCTATGTTCCGATCTTTCTTGTGGTTTTCAAATTCTTATTATTATTGTGTTGGCGTGGATGTGCAGGGATACTTACTGAGTTGTAAAGCTCACTCTCCTTCTTCTTCCTCTTTTTCAGAGACGCAGAATGCATAGACATAGATAGGTTAGGCGTGGAGTGCGAGTGTCAGAGTCATCGGTTAGTTAGATAGTTTATTTGATACCGATGAATATTAAAAGTTCTTGTAATTGAACTAATTTGATTATCTAGATATGTTGGA
This sequence comes from Phoenix dactylifera, assembly GCF_051530095.1. NCBI lineage: Eukaryota > Viridiplantae > Streptophyta > Magnoliopsida > Arecales > Arecaceae > Phoenix > Phoenix dactylifera. The sequence goes on from NC_143191.1 coordinate 58,727,694, forward strand.
TTTGTCTATTTGATTAATTAATTAATTATGGAATTATTGGATTTTTGTTTATCTTAAGCCTTGCATGATCTTTAGGGCATTGCTCTAGAGCTCATGTGGTTGTGTCGCGTACCGAACCCGTTGCTGGTTTTGGGGCATGACAAAGTGGTATCAGAGCTTGAGGATTGTGACAAAATTAAAATCGGGGCATGAGGACAAATTTTTTTTAGGGCAGGGGGAGAATGTAAAGGCCCACATTTCATTGGGCTTGGGCCAGTCTCTAAGCAACGACATCGGCCCAACCCATGAGAAATGGGGAGGGAGATTCCCAATCGGAGTCTTCTCCCTCCCTAGTTCCGACTCTTCTTTCTCTTGAATCCACCAAAAGAAGGAAAAGAAGGAACTAGTCCCTAGTTCCAATCCTACCTAATTTGGGACTAGTTTTGCCTATTGAAGGATTCTTTCCTCTCTTCCTTGGGCATCAACTGAGAGTTCTCCCAATATTGATTGGAACTCTAAGCTTGCCGTAGGAGGGTTCGGAGCGTTCACCGTTGATCTAGCCAGAAGGATCTTGCCAGAGGCAAGGTGCATCCTCTCTCTCCCTTTTTCAATCTCTAGGCCCTAGTTCCCCTTGAATCCGACTGGCGAGCCGCCAGATTCGGAGACAAACGAGCCTCCCCTATTTGCTTGGTATGTCCTCTTCCGTTCCGGCCGGCTGTCGCCGGGCTTGGCACGCCGGCGGCGCCCCCGAGGCCGTCAATCATCGGGCAGTGCCGACCATGGGCTGTCATCGTCAAGCTTCCAATCCAATCGAGAGTGTGTGAGAGAGAGAGAGAACCACCCGCTTCTGTCTTCTTTGTTCTTCTCTCTCATCTCTTTAGTTTCTCTCTCTTACTGTTATGTTTTCTCTGTCTAGTTTGATCCAGGGAGATCATGGACTGCTGGATAGTCCTGGGATGCTAGATACTTAGTGGATCCTTTAGAGGATCCATAGATGGTTCTGGGTTGTCAGATACCTTAGGTAATTTTTAATATCGACTTGTTCGTAGATCGCAATGTGGGCATGTAATTGGTTTGCCTAGTTGTCAGCAAAAAAGTAAAAATTCTTGTACACCGACCTGCATAATATAAATATTTGTATCTATATATGTATGATATGCTATGATCCATATAAGTAAGAAGCAAGAATAGTTTTATATTAAATTATATTTTGATCGTATTTCCTTGTAATTGGTATCATGATGGATGTATGTACATGCGTAACCTACACCTACATAATCGGATTTATGGATGTGGTGCTCTAGATTAACCTTGTTATTATTGGTTACCCCATCACGGGCTGGAAAAGTGATTGTGGTTAGTCTAAAGCCGAAAATTAAAGGGATTGATGTGTGAATGTAAACTTGATTAAATGAACAAAAACTTGAGTCGTCTCGTTATCATTGGTTTGCCCCATCATAGGCTCTAAGCATGACACTATTGGTTTGCCCCATCATAGGCTTCAAATGTGATACTATTGATTTGCCCCGTTATAGACTATATGTGTGACATTATTGGTTGCCCCGTTACAAGCTGAAAACGTGGCCAGAATTTGGCCCAAAGCCGAAAAAATAATTGATTTGGATAAAGTTTAAAAGAAATGAAATTAAAAGCATTGAAAATATTAATGAAGATATTTAAGGTATCGTATGACATATTACACTTGAGTGGCTAGATTTTTAGTGATATTTGTCGCTTATAATTATATTGGTTGTTCGAGCCTTTTTATAGTTGGTTTACGATTTTATGATATGTGCATCGATTTCTTGTGGTTTTCAAATTTTTATTATTATTATTGTATTGGTGTGGATATCTAGAGATTCTTACTAGACTGTAAAACTCATTCTCTTCTTCTTTTTCTTTTTCAGAGACGTAGAATGTATAGACATGGATGGGTTGGGCGCGGAGTGTGAGTGGTGTGCCTAATGAGGGAGAGGGAGAGAGAGAGAGAGAGAGAGAGAGAGAGAGAGAGAGAGATAGAGAGAGAGTTGGAATGGAGGCATGGCTCGACAATTATGGGAAAAAAAACTTGGGAGGTCTTTTTTATCGGTGACATTGCTCGCGCGGTAACAGCTATGAAATGGAACCTTGGATCAGGCTCCTGAACACCCAATCCAATGCATCAAACAATTTTTGCCAAACCCTAGACTTTCTAGTATTGGGAAGCGGGCTGATCTCATGCTACCCAACCAAGCCGAGTTTGCGAATTAAATACGGTTGTTGCCGAGGACTGAAAGCTGGTAAAGAAGTCCTATGTCAAGGAATTACTCCCTAGGGCGTTACAGCGCCATCGGAATCTATAAAAAATAGGTTTTTGTGCGTGTTTCGGAATTTGACCTTATCAATGAAAAGAAGAGTTTGTTGCCTAGGGTCAGTTTTGAATCTCATACACCACTTTTAAGGATTTGAGAGGGCTCTAATTTTTTTCTCCTTGATTTTGTTAATGGACTGATAACAAGAGATAATCCGCCCCCAATATTCTTTTTCCCATAAGCTTGATGAAGGCAGAATTGAGTCAAGGGTTTTTTGTGCAGCTATCAAGAGACAATCGGTAGGCAAAATGACGACCCTTGGAAAATGACCTTTACAAAAGAGAGGAGGCTCTCTAATTGCAGTCAAGACAACTTGGGCCCAGTTTGGTATCCCTGTAGTCTTCTCTTCCCAAAATAAAACATGAAAATGAAGACAAAAAAAAAGAGTATTTGCTAATAAAGAACTTTTCATTTTTGTTTTAAAGATCCTAGTGTAGCTTTTGAAAATTAAAAATGCCTTTGAAAAGAGAAACTCTTGCAATGGGGTTCGAGACGGAACCTGAAAGGTCCACTTGCTGATCTCCAGCCATTCGTGCACTGTATGCAGAACTATGGGTCATGGACCGTCTGGAATACAAACCACACGGCCGCCATTTATTAATTCTCTGGCCTATCTGCAAGGCATGGATTGCCGATGATCAGCAACCGGACTTCTCCAGTTCAATCCCAAAGTAGAGATAACGATCTGGGGTCATCTGGCTCATTCATTTGCTTGCGGGATGGATCGAAACAGACGTACCATTCACAGTTTCAAATGTGACCGGTGTTGTACGGGACGGTCGAGTAAACTGATTTGCGCTGAATCCAGCTTAGCGACGGATAGTGGCGCATGGTTTTCTGCGGGTATGGTCGCAAACACTATGCAGGTACGATGGCCAAAACCTTCGGCTGGATCAAGAATTTTGAGGTGCCTCCTGTCGTGTTTGACCAGCTTAAATTCACAAGGTTGACAAGCGAAGAAGGGCCCACCACCTGACGGCGGCCATTAAAACGGTACTTAAATTGTTTCCGACACACCATTACGCCATGAGTATCAGAGTACATGGAGATAAAACATGCACTTCGTTAATGCCCTAGCATATGCAAAGACCATACAAACGACAGAAGAGGATCGCAGATCGAGGAAGTGACGCATGCACAGGGAGGTGGGATGATGACTAGTGCAGCACTCGGGGGAAAAAAAAGAAAGACAGAAAGAAAAGCAGGACGCCGCTCCAGCAGCGACCATAACAGCATTTCCATGGATGGGTAGACTCCACCACCAGTCGACTACCGTCAATGGAGATATATTGGGCAGCTGCATGTGCAGCTGTATATAGCATCAAACATCACCAGAAAGAAGAAATTATATATGACACACAAGACCAATCTCTCTGACCTCCCATGGCAGAGAGAGAAGTTCAGAAGCCGTTGGGATATCGGCGGTTGTTAGCCGACCTGGCATTGGTGGTGGTGCGGTAGTTGGGGAAAGGGACGTCGCCGGACTCGATGCTCTGTATGTCTTCGACTAGGAGGTCATAGTGGCGCTTGACGTCGGCCGCGGACTTCCCCCCACCCACCATGGCAGCCACCTTCTCCCAGCGGTCCGGGGTGTCCTGGTCGTAGATGGCCAGTGCCCTCTCAAATTTCTTGTCCTCCGTCGCCGTCCACGATACAGAGGATGATGCCATGCCCACCACTATTAATAATGGATGGCTTGTGGGAAGAGCTAGGTATGCAGAGGGGGAGGGAGGGAGGAGTCTTGGTAGGCAGGGGTTCTGTTTTTATTGGTTTGGTCGACTGTGCTTGCGTTGGATATGGAGATGCTGCTCTGGATGAGCATTTATAGAGAGAGCGAGCGAGCGAGAGGGGAGATAAGTGGGAAAATAAACAACGGACGAACAAAGCAAGAGGGGAAGAGAAAAAGGAGAGGTTACATCGGCTGGCGTGAGGGCGTGAGTGCGAGAATATCGTGTCCCCCTGTACGGGGTGGCATGAAAATTGAAAAAGGGAGGTGATTCGTGCCTGGGAAATTGCAGGTATCTCAATCTCGGCACCACCTCCCCTTTTTGCTGTTCTGCCCTCGCTCAGGCCGGGTGGCGGAGTGAGCGAGGGCCGGTCGAACTCGAGGAGATGGAACGAGGCCGGTTGGACTCCGGAACATAACCCCCCCATGCGACGCCACCTTCTCTGGCGGTCAGATCGCAGGCCTCACCAGGACGACGAGTGGCGAAACGCCACACCTCCATAGCTTTGACCCCGAGTCACGTGGCTCTCGGCTTGGAAGTTGGATCCGAACAAGAATTTTTTCCATCTCATTAAAATAGGAAGTTACTTTATTTATTCAGAAAAAAAAAGCGAATTATATAACGTATAAAACTTTGAATGACTCGCCGCCGGTTACCAGGTAACCGACTAGTAACCTGCCGCCCCCGCCGTCCCGCCTTTCTCGTGCTTGTTGTGGGTACAAGCTAGCTTTATGCATTAATAATAATTCTTTAGTCCGTTCTGCCTGGGGTTTTCTCCTCTCCCTTCTGCGAGTCCTCGTTGTGTTGGACTTGAGAAGCGCTTGTTCCGGTGGTGACAAGTGGACGAGGCGAGGGGAACGAGGACAAGGGAATGATCCCGTGGGCTGGCCTCGGCTTGCCCCCTCCCACCCCACCCTTTCACGTAACTCACGTTCAGGATTCAGAATTGGACGGGAAGCCAACGAAACGGGGGGCGCGGCAGCTGCTTGAAGCGCAATCCGAAACCACATGCACAAAATGAAAAGGTTTAAAATTAGTACTTTTTATTTTTTTTGGATTAAATAGCCATGCTGCACGCGAGTTGAACCGTTTCCCTGTATCAAAATCTGTGGCACTTACAAAAATTCAATCGGATCACCTTCCAGACGCGGAGGGGTTCGAGTCAGAGGAAGTAATTTATGACACAAACTAACAATCTGTGCCACAGTCGACACGGGTTTTTTTTTTTTTTTTTTTTTTTTGGGCACATCCGCGCCTTATGGACACGGATATGAGTGCAATTCATCAGTTAGAAAAAAGGAAAAAAAAAAAAAAAAAAGTACATCAAAGGGGGCACCAAGGCGTGAGTGTCCCAAACAAAAACTCTAGAGTGGTGAGAAGCAAAAAAATGATGTCATCCAGTCCGCCGCACTGTTAACCTTTCGAAAGACATGGTAGCCCGATGAGAGTTACACTCCCTCAACATGCTATGGATGTCGTGTATCAAACGCAACCTGCCTGCTACTTGTTCCGACTCCTGGATCCACTCGATCACTGTAGCTGAGTCCCCTTCCAGAATAAAAGGATCCATGCCCAGCACTCTCTTCGCATAGGAAACTCCCTCCCATGCGGTCCTGACCTCAGCGCCAAGCACAAACTGATTGAAGATCCGTTGGCTCCCAGCTGCCACAAATCTAACCTCGTGGTCCCTGATAACAAATCCGGCACCACACCTGTCATCCTCCTTAACGCTACCGTTGAAGTTCACCTTAAGAAAATCAGTGGGTGGGGGCTTCCAGAAAACAACCACATTCCTGAGCGCTACAAGAGCAGAGTGAGAGCCCCAAATTTTTCTATTCAATCTAAGGGATGTTGATGCGGTAACGCTAAGGACCTCCTATGCATGAAGAAGTGCCCTATCCACTACCTTCCTCGAGTGTGCACCCCTGCCCTCGATGATTCGAACATTCCTATCTAGCCAACAGTGGTAAGCCAGATAGGCCGCCCCGAATCCCCTACTCCATATGGCCGGGTCTCCAATAGGACTCCCTCAGGAAGCTGGATAAGAAGTCCTCTATCGACATCCATCTCCGATGTAGGCCGGAAGAAACCATAGCACTCTCCCAAATCTGGATAGCCCGTTGACAGCCGAAGAGCACATGGAAGATAGACTCCTCTACCTCCTAACACACCCCACAATCTGGAGGAATGTTGACTCCTCGCCGCGTTAGTATCCCTCTGGTTGGCAGGCACCCCCAAGCAACTTTCCACACAAACAAGGCTACTCGGGGGTGAATGCGCATCTGCTAAATCTATCCCCTCTCAATCTGCCATGCCGACGTCCTGCTCGCTAGCCCCAGAAGATCCCTCGTACTCACCTCTGGCTTCTCGGTCTGTCCCCACACCCTCCTGTCCTCAGACACACCAACCGGAAGTAGTATCGCCAACACCTGCTCTGACAGCTGCTCACCAAATGTAAAATGCCCACCAATAGTCAACATGTTTTAAATAAGTTTAGGTTTAATGTAAATTGCTCTTATCACAAATGGATCGCCTGGTTCAAACTTGTTTAGTAAACAAATCAAGTTCGGATTGCAAAAGAGGTTGCCACAATCCATAGGCTTGCAGCTTGTCTTATAACTAATATGGTTCTAAACAAAGTTTTAAATCCTGTGAGATAGAGGTGTCCAAGTTTCTCTATTGAAAGGGATGCTTCATTGTCTCATCCTATCCTAATAACTATTCAAGTCATGCATCTCGGTAGATATCCTCCATCTCTTTTTTTTTCTTTCTTTTTTTTATTCTTTTTTTTCTTTAACCTTTCTTTTTTTTCATTTTTTTACTTTTATGATCGTTTACTTTCTCCTTTTTCATTTTCTTCTTCTTTCTCTTTCCCTTCTGTCTTCTTTCTTCCTTTTTTTTCTTCTCCCTTCTTTTCTTTTTTTTATTTTTCTTCTTCTTCTTTACTTTCACTTTTTTTCTTTTCTTCATCTTTTCTTTCTTTCTTTCCTCTTTCTTCTTCCCTTCCCACCTGGATAGGTTTCGGAATTCTAACCTCGTCCCCATCCTGTTTTATCACAAGAACAAGATGAAATGATCAGGATGCCCCCTGTCCTGTGACGACATAAAATCTTGGTTGCAAGATGAAAATCAAGCTTGATCCATAAGGGGCACTGTAAGTTGGCTTACGCTACAGGTCCAAATACGAACCACCAAATTAGAACTAATCATAGGCCAAGCTAAGGCATAGAAAATATCAAATTTTAAATAGGTATGGTCTGAAGTCCAACCAAAAATAAATATAGTTGAGGCCCGAAGTCTAACCCATGATCTGCTCTATTCCAAATAAGTGGAATGGTTCATGCAGCTAACACTGGTTGACTTATAATGGACCAAACAGATTGATCCAAATTCCTTGTAAGGGACAATAATTTTTAATCTAGACTTGCCAAATTGTTCGAACTTTCATGAAATAAATGGGTTTGTGTATGGGTTTTTTTATAATCAAATTAAGTTTGCATTAGTCTAGATCAACCTAATTATAAATATCTAGGATATGAATTTGACACTTGGATCGAATGTGTCACATCATATGGTTTGAACAAATTCTTGAAATATATATATAAATTTTTGGAACAGTGGTTTTTGTGCATTGGACATAGCCTAGTTAATAAATATTGTAGATGATTAGAAACATTATATGATTCATAATTAAGAGAATACATAAAATATAATGAAGGGAAAAAAATGAAGGGAATGACATGGACGCAATTTATCACATTTTTCTTCACTTTAATTTACTCATTCTATTTTCTTACTTTATTTGGATATCTAATCTGGATTCCTTATGTTTTGCTAGTTTGATGAGGGAAGTGCAAAATAGATTGGTAAGGTAGCTGTAGAAAATAAAATGAGCTGGTATAGGTTTATTTTTTTCCTTTTTTTCAACCTTATCATGGAAGGGTTAGCTCCAAGTTAAGGATTTTTTTAACTTGAACTAATTTTTATTATATTTAATCAACCTATTGCCAGCCTTAGACCATATTTGGAATTGATGTTGGTAGTAGAGCTATTGTAGTTTTTAGAAATAGAGCTTTAGAAAAGTAAAGCTTTAGAACAATAGAATTTTAAAAAAAAATTATTTGCTGTTTGGTAACTATATTTTTAAAATACTGTAGAATTTTAGCATATGTTTGGCAAGCAAACTAAAAAAATACTTTTGATATGACAACATAATAATAAAGAATATTGCATAACATTGCACAACAGAGGATAATACAATATAATATAAGATATTATTACATATTAAAATATTATTACATATTATTATATTATTATAACATAATATAATGTGATATAATATTGTAATGCAATATAATATTACTACAATATAGTATAATATAATATTGTATACTATAGCATAATAATATAACATAATATAATGTAATATAATATAATGTGATACAATAATGTATTTTGACATAGTATAATATTATTATGATATAACATAATGCTGTAATGTAATATGATATTATACTATAATATAGTGTAGCATAATAATATAATATAATATAATAATGTATTATTGTAATGTAATGTAATTATGATATAATATAATATGATATTATATTTAAGAAAAATATTATGATATGATATAATATAGTAATATATTATTATATTATTGTAATAATATTATATATAATATCATATAATAATATAAAATGTAATTATGATATTTGTTCGTAAGTATTTTGGTCACCACAAAAATTTTATTAAAGTCAAAACAACTTTGTGACATCTGGCAAAAAGCATCTTTGTTGAAAAGGTGCAAAATGGAGCTTCTTCTAAATAGATTTTTTCAGTTTTTTGATAAAGCTAAAACATCTTGTAGATTTTTTACCAAGCACCACTATATAATCAAAAAATACTTTTGAATGACTAGAAATTACTTTTTTGCTCTTCAAAAATCTTTTTGGATAGGGTGTTAGTCCCTTCCCCATATTATTAGTTAGAAAAACCTGGAAAAAAAAAAGATAGGGAGAGGAAGAAGTGGATGGAGTAATTAAGAAGTAGACTCCGGAGATCTCCATGATTGGTAGGGACAGGAGGTGTTTGGGTTAAACGTACACCAACTATAGACCCCAACTCGTCAAGTTGGCTTCTTTGATCACTCATGTTTGGATCCTTCACTGACTCACTGTCAATGGAGACTTCAATTAAATCAGCCGTGCTACACGGATCCATATTCAATCTCACCTAGTTCACGACTACCTAAAAGAAAAAAAAAAAAAAATCTTCCCCGGTACATGAATCAGCCAAACTATGACGTGTTGAACTTAGTAGGATATTAATGTACTTGCTATGTCCGATCTCTTATTGCTAATCAATGCGAAAAAGCGATGAATCTGTATGAGCTGGACTTGTCCCCTTCGAAGATAAAGGGAAGAAGATTCCGCCGTGTCACTTCCTATGAACGAGTAAAGAGCCAGGCCACTTGGCCTGAATGGCTAGAAGATCAATTCTCTTGGCGTGCGAAGGAACAAAATTTTTCATCTCATCTTCTTATTTATCTATGTTTTGAAGGTTACGGATCAGAATCTTTAACGGAGTACAAATATTGAGCGAGCAAACATATTATTTGTTTTGGGACAGCACCTGATGTCATTGCCATTTTCAATGCAACTGCATGAGGATCCACCATATATTCCACGGTTACGTAGGCATATCGAGAGAGAACCTGGCCTTCGGAATATTGTCCTTAAAGGAAGCAGATGTGTCGTCATACGGAATTTCACTAAAGACTCTTTTTCTTTTTAAATAACTCAGGAGATCGTACGACCGCAGGATTAAGAAAAGGATGGCAAGTGGATGGGTATAGAATCGCATTGGAGATACCCGGCGGGACAGAAGATATACTTCGAGGCTACATTATGTTGCAAAATAAATTTTAAGAGAATAAGAGAATTGTTCCGACGGATGATGATTTGTTTGCATTTGGTTGGAGCAGTAGATGGGAGGGGATAAGGATAGAGGGATAGTTGCTCTAATATGCATTGAATTTCATAATGATTCAGATTTTATCACTGGAATAAATTAATCCCTACTGTTTGGTATTTTTGAGAGTGGACAGGAGTAGAAAAATAATTTTTTTAAAAAATAATATAGTTATTATGTGAAATAAGTTTCCATCCAATTTCATGGAATAAGTCCCAGTCTTAACTTGAAGTTGACTTTTGACATAAGTGGAAGAGAGATCTGCTGAGATATTATGAGACGGGAAGAAGCCTTTTTTATGGTGCCAAAGTATTTAGCCTAATCAATACAAGTTGGGGGGCATTCCACATTATTCTACAAGGAAGCGCTACATTAACCTTGCCCAGTAGCTATTGGATTTTGATGCGGGTGGACTGACTTTTTGCTCGGCCGCATTAACTTAAATTTGAGATATTCTTGGTGGCTCAGGAACTCAACCAACAAAAATAACTTAAATTTGATGAGAGGTATATTCATAGGATTGTCAACCGTCATTACTTGTTTTCTTGTCGGCTCAGCTGGTTGGAAGGATGGATGGCTAAATTTATGTTGGCTGCAGGTGCCGTGCAATGAGGTTCGCCATGGTTACCTTAAGGTGCGCACTGCGCCTTAAAACGGGCGTACAAGATCGGCAACGCATCCGCACGGACACCATGCTTCCGAATGGACGATAAATTAAAGTGACCGGTTGAAAATTCTTCCGACCAACATATTCTGGCTTTTCCGGCCGGAGGCGTAGATTGGCCCGCCCTTTTTAAGCGACGTTAGCCGGATGAGAAAATGGGTTCCTTCACGCCCAGGCTTTTTTTGACTTTCCTAATTCCTCGAGAAGGTTTTCCAAATTGGCGGCAAAAGTCATGGCATCCGAAACGGATTGGAATTAGTACGTTTTTATCTCGGGCGATGGCCGATGGATGGATGGAGCCTCCACCAGCCGCTCCATGCTTAAGATTCAGTGGTTAGCTCGGCATCACGGCTCTTTTCCTGTTTCTTTTTATTATTATTATTTCTTTCTTTTTTTTTTCCCCCAAAGATGTTGATGACTCCTTTCCTTTTGACAACGCCTACCACACAGCAGCTTATGATCAGATTAGTAAATCGCCGGAAGCCAATGGAAGCCCTGAGGATCTCCTGTAGTGTGTTATATCAAAACGGCCCGTATGCGTGGTGCGATGTAACGCTGATGGGCCGAGTGGGGGGAATAATTAAAGGTGAGGGAGCCTTCCTTTATCTATTCCCCCTAATCCATGAGTGAAGAGTCGGAACCCTTCCTGTCTCCAAATTGAGGGAGGGAGGCAGGCCCGCCCACCTTCTCAAGGCCCCCACCAGCGCGATACCATCCGTCCCCACGAAAAGATGCGCTTTTCCCCCGAAAATAGAACATTGAATAATATCTTACCACCCCGCCCAAGCAAGCAAAAGGCGCCTCACGGAGGCTGTGGAGCTAGCTTCGAGCCTCGAGTTCCGGGGGGCTTTTCTTAAAGAATAAAAGGGCGTTTTGTTCTTCCCCCTCAACGGTGACAGGGAGTGAATATCACTGGATAGACACTGCTAGGAGCACCGGATGTTTCCTCTAGCCAATCACAGAAGGGTCTGCCACGACATGGTCGCAGCATGGTCTGCCTTGATTCGGTCAAGCTCCTGTATACAGCCCGCTCTCTCCAAAGTCCAAAGCCGCGCCTCCTACCGAACTACTCACTGGGAGCACACCAAGCACCGCACTTAACCAGAAAGGCTTCGCATTGAGGTATAACCTTGAAGCAACCAGATTATCTGAGGGCCCATTTCGTATTGCGTTTCTTTTTCTATTCTTTGTTTTCAAAAACTTAAGAAAATAAATGAGCCAGATTTAACGTGCATGAGAAAACCCTTCGATTTTTTCTTTTTTCTTTTTCTGCAATCGTTTGTAAAGCCCTTAGAGATTTTGGCACCAAAATTTTCTTGCTCTCAAAAAGGAGTAAAAATAAAACAGGGAACATCTGAATTTTTTCGCAAATGCTTCCTTCAACATCAATCTTTGTATGGTATTTGACTAAGTTGCAAAAAATAAAAATCCCAGCATGCTGCAAATTAATCAATAATTTGGATTTTTAATCTAAATAGTCTATAACTAGTTGTAGTCATGAGTTATATTATTACCGTTCGTATGTATTTGCCCGACGCAAAAAGATTAGAATTCCAAAGCTTAAGCAATTCCGAGAAAGGATGGGTGGTCAACCATAGAACCTGTTCAGCGATGGCTGTGATCTTTCAATAACAGCAACCTGAACCCCACAAGAAGCAGGATAGCCGGGTGACTGCTTCATGTAAGGAGCAATTATATGAAGCATGTTTCAGCAATTTTCAGTGACCATAAGGTATTCCTTCCTCCAACCTTTTGGTGTTCAGAATCGTGAATTACCATGAAATCGACTGGTGGTTGCAGAATAAAACAAGGCATTGCAGATTGAAGTTCACAAGAGAACCTCAAGCAAATTCTATTACAGCTTGCACAGACAGGTTGGTTCCAGAGTCAAAAAGCTGAGTTCGCTCTGGGACTAGATACAAGACAAGACAAGACAAACAGAAGCAGCAGTTCTACAGTCATAATCCTCAAGAAACCTAGATAATATTTACCCCTGCATCCAGAAGCACACGAAAAGGCACCATGATCGCCCTAGGCCTGCAACAAACAAACAAGATATTGAACATAGAAGGCGGGCTGCAACAAACACATGTCAAGAAAGAATAGAATGACATGGAATATTTTAATGCAGCTTGGCATAAGCTCAACACTCCATTAACATTTGAGTCCAAGGAGAGAAAATCTGCCCTGCCTCTAAAATTCTCTGCTCTATTTGATATGCAAAACCTCTTCTCATGCCTAATCTAAACACTCCATATTAGCGCGCGCACTTCCTTATGGACCTACACAAGGATAACTTTCCAGAAACCTAATTAGTGTCTTAATAGACATACTTCACAACACTAAGACAAATTAAATATACTTTTCACCAGCAGCAGCACTAATTGTAGCACACTATTTTTGAACAACTAAATATCTAGCGCATCACCTTTGAAGAGATATTTTGCAGCATCACCTTCCTGCTTCCAGTTTGGCGGTCATCTACAAATTCACTTTCTAATACAACTGATAGTCATCATGATCAAGCTGAAATGAAGAGCCTTGTCAAAGAACTCCTGAAAAGACCCAGGTCTCATACCAAATGTTAATGTCCTGAAGGAGTTTTGTGCACTTCCTAAAAGGCCCCCCACCCTTCTTCATATTCTGTCACGTTCCTCATTATGCCACTGCTTACAGTTTACGGTTGATATATAGTACCACTGAGTTGGCACCTTATATTGACTCACAAGAACAATGCAGCTACCAACAATCTGCAGCTGACAGGAATATCTGATGGCAAGAACCTTTGACTTTGATAGTAATTCTATAAATTAATGAGCTAATTATCATATGACAAAATCAAACCTCCAATCATGAACCCTACATGGGCAACAGAAATAAAGGTTTTTCCATCTCTCATGATGGTGGTCACCCAGAAACTTCTTTGCAGTTCTCAGTATGCCATAGAAATTACTCTGGCAAAGCCCCACAAATTACCCCTTTGTCAGGCTGCGCACCAAGCCCCAGCTAGGTACAACAGTTTGTATCTTTCCATCTACTCCTGCTTCAAGAACAATATAAACATGCTTTGAAAGGTAAAGAAATTATGTCATTTAATGCACCCTCACCCATACCTTCTGACCAATAACCACATAAAATTTTAAATTTGTTTTACATTTATAGCCTTCTCAAAAACACAAAGATATGCATTTAACCTCCAAGCTAAGAGATAAAATAAAGACAAAGTTATGGTAATATCAAGTAAAGACCTTGTTAGCGATGTTGTTGGAAAGCCAATCCAGCCCTTCATAAAGACCCTCTCCAGAAGTTGCGCAGGTGCTCTGAATGTACCTGAAAATCGAAGAAGAGCAAATTAACTCTTTGTAAGAGGAAATACCCAGATAAGAAAGCGTCAACATGAATTAGTTGGCAAGAGTATCAAAAAAGACAGAAGGTATACCAATGGCGTTGGCGCAAAGAGTGAAGACCAAGCTTATCAGTGATCTCTGCTGCATTCATAGCATTTGGAAGATCTTGTTTGTTTGCAAACACAAGTAATACAGCATCTCTCAGTTCATCCTGTCATATTGTACAACATTGAGTCCATTATTTCTTCCCTGATAATCATTTCAATCCACTAAACCCACATGAGAAAACATGAGCAGGAACAATCTATTAAATATTCTGGGAAAAATAAGGCGATACTGCACAAAAGCAGATATAAATGTGCATTTACCAGATATAAACAGATCATTGTTTGATACGCAATACAAGTAGATCATTTTTTCTTGTTTAATACATGATACAAATAGGTCATTTTTTCTTGTTTAATACACACACAAATACATGCATACATGTATACACAAATTCATGCATGCATACATCCAGACATACATACATATATACATGTATACACACATACATCTTCAAGAGGGATATTAATACCTGAAAGTCTTAAAAATCCAATCGTTTAAGGCTGGTTGCCTATATCTCGGAAATAGATTAAAAGAACATAATGTAGAAATAATAATTCTAACAACTAAAATATTTAAAAAAGTTTGACTTACCTATATGACCCTAATCTACACCCAAGCATATAGAGACAGCCTTGTAAATTATGAGGCCTGCCATGCATTTTATCATGCAATAAGTAGAGACACATGTTGCGAAGGAGAATAAACAAGCTGATTGTTTAATAATGTAGCTGTTCATCATGGAGATAAGTCATAGTCTCTGGGAGCAGGATGATCTTATGAAAGTTCAGAGATGAGCCATAGTCTCATGAAGCAAGATGAGTTCAAGAATTTATTCTTTGATTCCCTAAGAACTGCATTGTCGATGAGAGCTTGAGTTTTGAAAATGTCCTGCAACACTACAAAGCTCCCATTAATGGACGAGCTATATAAGTTTGAGCATGACACATCAATGATGAGCAATCTTATCTACTCCATTAATGCGTATAAATGGACAACAATGACAACTAGGATAGAGGATGATTATGTATATATGAATTTTGGTGCAAGCATGGATGATAGTAATGGTGGCTGAAAATTAATAATGAGAAAAAATTTATTGATATATATCTGTTCTAATATACGACCTCCAGAACAATCTGTGCATGAGGCATCCTCCCACTGTTGGTGACTTCACTTGGTTTTGCATCCAGTTTTCCCATCCTATTTTCAAGACTGTTTGCTTGATGTAGCTGAGTTGATTAGAGCATGCGTTTGTTAACCATAAGATCACAAGTTCAAGCCTTTGTTCTATCATTTATTATTTACTCAGATGAAACTTGCACATTTTGTCTTTCAAAAGAATTTGCATTGCCCATGCAATATACTAATTCCATCAATGTAAAACATTGGAAATGATGAAAATCATGTTTTGGTTGCTTTCATACAATCTGTTTTGTCAAAGTTGACAGGTTACAGAAGCTGGGAAGTTAGTTTTAGGGAAAAAAAGGCTCCTTCCTGATCTATCATACAAAAAGAAAAAAAAGCAGATTTTACACAAAATTAGGTTTCCTGATTAGTTGTCTTCTTACCATTCAAAGATTATCAAACAGCACACTAAAGTATACCATAACCTATTATCAGCTATTTTTTTCTTAAAAGTTTACAAATTTAAACCATGTTGTAGGATTAGTTTAGGATTCTATACGCTGAACGTCCAAATCAGAACCCTGCCCACTATAAAGCAATCAGAAGCAACCTAGAATAATGTTTGAAGCATATCATAGCATTATCTCAGTGTATTCTCCACTAGGTTTACATTTCTAACAATGCAAACAATATTAAGATGGATTTGTAGGCATCACTTGATTTATTTGACTTCTGGATGATATGGAATTGATCTGCAATCACATGCAAGTTCTATCAGCTATCCTTATTTCCAAATAAATGCATGGATAAGTGGCTTATATAAGAAAGAGCATGTCTTTAGCTCTCATAGACCATGACTATTTAGCCCAAACAGGTATCAGGACTGCTTTTGAGCACTTCAAGGCACAGCAAGATGAACAGCACACCAGACATGACTGTAATCTGAGGAATTTTTGGGCCTGTAAATGGCACCACCAAGCCAATAAATATTACTAAGGTTGGTTCTAGCATGTTTTTGCTTGAGAGAAGGTCCTTAACTTCAATGGTTGGTTACATAAAAATATTCATGAGGCTAGTTCTAGTTTTACCATGAGATAGTATGGGGACCAAGCTGATTCGGCACCGTGCGGATCCATACCATGCCATTTGAGGGTGTATCAACACACTGAGAACCAAAGAGAGGGGGCAAGGGAGAAGGAGAGAGAGGGGGAAAAAAAGAGAGGGAGGGAGAGGGAGAGGAAGGGAAGGAGAGAGAGGGAGAGGGATAGAGAGGGAGAAGAGAAGAAGAGAGAAAGAAGGAGAGGAAAGGAGAGAGAAGGGGGGGGGGGGGGGGGGAGAAGCCGAGGCCTCCGGACTCACTTGAGAGTTCGCGAGGGTTTTCAACAAAGAGGCTTCTGACGAGGCAACCGAATCGGGATGGCATCCAAATCTGGCAAGAGAAAGGGGTTGTGGCATCGTTACAGGGTGAGAACTGCATGAAAGAGAGAGAGAGAGAAGCAGGAGCTTACCGAGCATCGCAAGGCAAAGAGCGAGAGAGCGCTCGAAGGCTCTCCAAGATCTCGGGAAGACGAGGTTTTTTTTTTTTTTAAATAACCCGAACTGTTAAAATAGACCAGACTATCCCGAGTTAGTGTCGGTTCGGTTCGGTACAGGTCGAATCACCCGGGTCGGTGTTGGTCCGGTTTGGTACAGGCTGAACCGCCCGACATCCTTTGATAAGGACAACTTGCATTCTCAAGTGACAAACAATTCAATTCTAACTTTGTTCTATCCATGGAGGCGAGAAGCTTGTAGGGACCAAAGTGATTGTGAATGAACATCAAATGAAACTAAGTAAATTAAAAATAACATACATAACCAAAGAGATGAACATGGTTACGATACATTTGGACAATGATATGGAAGATATAGAAATATCATATGATCCATAAAGCAAGCAGCTGATTTGTTAACCTAACAAAATACAAAATGCAAGTAGATATGTAAGCCAAAGTTTTAAAACTGGACCAAATGGGCTAGTTGAACCAGTTCAACTACTAATAGGAGAGATCTATAATCCCATCACACACATAAAAGTAAAAACTCTTCTATTTTGTAAGAAAGAGAAAACCACCAAGTAAATAGGTAAATTGTTTGAATCGCTTTGGGTTCAACTGAACTGGATGTTTTTTTTGGTTGATAAAAACTCTTGATTTGGAAATTATCATTTTCATTCTCCATCTTTATTCTCTCATCCTACTCGACCACATGACCTCTTTCTTCCTTTGCTAGTATCAGCAGTAAGGGTGAACCGCCTATGGTGACAAGTGGAGATGGTAGATGTAGGTTATTGGATTCTCTCCCTCCCTCCTCCATCCCATCCACCATTTTCACGTGCAGCTTCTGGTCGCCTCCTTCTCTCTCTAGCCCCTACTCTTGCCATCCCTCTTCCTGTCTCTTAGAAAAAAAAAATCTCATAATTGGCCTCTAGCGGCTGTATGGGGCTCGAACCTCCAAGCCTCCCCTCCCCCCCCCCCCCTAGCTGTTCTTTTCATCCCCTTCATCTCCCCTTTCTCAGTGCTCTCTCTCTCTCTCTCTCACTCTCCCTACCTTGGAATGCCAAATTTTTTCACTCACTTGATGCCTGTGTTAGCTGTGCATGGAAACGTAAAGCATAAAGGCCCTAAGTAGGAACAGTTCTGAAACATTGTTGTCATTTATTCCATGTAAAATTAGCTAAAACTGTCAAAGTAATTGGTATGGTATTTAAAAATGTTTAAGATGCTGATATTGGCTCGAGTGCTGCTGATCTTTTAGTCTTCCTCTTGTTTTGAGCCTTCAACAATTCATAATCTCCTCTATTTCCCAGCTTTTTCTCAACCTCATAAATTAAAGTTGATTGCAACTTGTTAACTATAAATTATAATGCTACATGATAATAAAAAGTAATAAGTATTGTTTGGAAATTGCTAACAAATTTTAAATATTTGTCCTTTTTCTTTCATAAAAATGTATGTATAAGTTTTATTTTTTTAACTAGTTAATTCTAGTATATTTATTTTCAAAAGTAGTCATGGTTCGACTCCAGTTGATGGGGTGGTTGAACTAATGACCCATGACCCTGCCAATTGTCCAGGTTGATCGACGGTCCAGGTATGAAAATATTCATATAGACAATAATAATAATTCAAGAAATACCAATTTAAGAAAGTTCTGTGCATTGCTACATTCAACTAAAATCACTTAACTACTATGCAGACTAGCAGGATCTCAAGATATGAATGCAATGTCAAAAGGATCATAATTGAGTCTCAGGGAAAAGGAGGAAAAATGAAACCTCATTTAACATCCTGTGCAGCTCATCCCTAGCTTCAATAATACGATCTCTATCATTGCTGTCTACCACAAATATCAAACCCTGTGTGTTCTGGAAGTAGTGCCTCCAAAGTGGACGGATCTATAAAACAAAGAATAGCATTTCTCATACAAATAATCCAAGAAACAGAGACATGTATATTAAAATCCTTTCATAAAAATCCCAATAACATGACACTTAGATATTCAAAATCAAAATGACTTAATAATTACCATGCTTCTCAGATCATTTAACATAAAAGCAAGTTCTTCACAAGAAAAAACAATGTGGATTGCATCCAAGAAAATGCTAGTGGAATTCATACCTTGTCCTGACCACCAACATCCCATACAGTAAAGCTGATATTCTTATATTCCACAGTCTCCACGTTAAATCCTAAGAAGAAACATCTCCGCTATCATCTCCGCTATCCATATCAAGACACCATAAAGAATACTAAAATACAATTTTTTTTTTCAAGAATTGAGTTCCCAAAGGAAGATTTTTCATAAACTTGAGCCCGCTATGATGACTTAAGTGAAACAAAGTTAATAAAATTCTCAGCTATGCCTAAATATATGATTCATAGCTACAAAGACAATACCTTAAAAGTGGATAAAAAACCAAAATTTGCCTTGTCAAAGAAAAAGACAATTTAGCCATAAATATCAAACATAAAAGTGAAATAGAAGCATCCCAAAAGGCACTCTTAAAAATAAAAAATTAAAATAGCATCTGCAAGAGTAAAAGAAAAGTCTTGAAAACATACCTTGCCACAATAAAGTTCAATAAATTAGATAGTTTCATACTAACACTTATATAAAATTTAGGTAGGAGACATGGATTAGAATAGTCAATCAAGCTACATGTAAGTTCTCATTCTTAAACACAGACTAGGTTTTTCTTGCATTCATATTTATTAAAAAGAAATCACTACAAGAAAATTTTGAACTTTTATATGTGAATTAATTTGATAACTTCTTGTAATAATGGTATGATCTGATTCAGAATATAGATCATTGACCCAACAAATGTGCCAATAACTGATCACAAAGTATATGCTTAACTAAAGAGGTGGAAGTACAAATGCACTAACACATGAATTAAACTACAGAAAATAATATAAACATATATCCAATATGTAAACATAAAGGCACATATACAAAACTACATCCCATAACCATAACCATCTAGCCTTGTCCCAACTATACAAAGTCACATATATGAATCTTCCCTCACTAGGCATTCCTATCTAGGGCGGCTACCTATAATTTTATTTCAAGTTTTCTCATATTTTTTTCCTCACTGTGGATGGTACCATCTCCAAGAATTAGAGCTTGGGTAATTATAGTGCAAGTAGGTCTCCAACCATATTATTAAAAAAAAAAGTCAACTTTTAATCATGTTAACTTAGGCCTTCCCCTGCTCTTGCCACATTCTTCAACAAAGATTCTAGTAACCCTCAAGGATCTCTCGAGATCTTTAACATATGCCTATACCATTTCAATCAATCATCAATTTTTTCTTAATAGGAGCAACTCTTATAGATTCCCCAATACTCATGTCTCACTCTTATTCCTAGTGTTACACAACATCTCAACTAGAGCTATCAATGTTCATGAGTATATTGTCTTTGGTTATTATTTAAGTAAAATTTATCGTTATATTGATTTATGAAATGTTGAACAACACAAATAGGTGTACATATCAACCTTTAGGTTGTAACTTGATGGCTTTATTATGCAACTAATAGCTGTTATAGATCCTGGAGCCCATGGATCTTGATAATGGCCTATGAAAAAAAAACAACGGTTCAAGCTCTATCCATTCTCCCATTTGATCAGATCAGAGACGTTTCCATCCTCTCTCTCTCGCACATACACGCACACAAATTTCTCCTCAAAATCTATCTTCTTCATATCTAAATATACAACCCGAACTCCTGAGTCCTCCCCAGCACCACTCCTCCAAATCTCTCAATGTTAGGATCCCATTTTCCCTTCTTCCCTCTTTACCTTCTTCAATGACGGAAATGGTGATAGGACCTTGGTTGATGATAACTAGGGTCGATATCAACTAAGATGGGGTTAACTACGATGGGAGATAGTGAAGCTACCTGATTCATGCTCGTGTGTGGCTTCTTTAGCTCCCTCTCCGTCTCCCTATCTCTCCCTCTCATTATGTTTGTGTGTGTGTCTATGGGTTTGCGGGTGGGTGATTGTGTTGGAAGGAGAAATTGACCTCACTCTTCTCTTAGGGTTCCTTCAACCTGATAAAGTAAATGTTTTTGAGCCAAGAGTGCTCAGTTTGAGCTGGCTTAAATTTAGGCAAGCCAATCAGGAGCTAGGCCTATCTAACTTGAGCCGAGATTGAGCTGGCCATATTTAATTCTAAGCTTAGCTTCAACAAGCCCTAACTTGTGTTCGGCTTGTTACACTGATTCTCAACATTCTCATATATGCAACATTCAAGTTGTTTCTTTGGACCCTTTTCATTACTAGACATTACGAACCACATAATATTGCAAACCTTATTGCCTATCCATCAACTTTTCCTCTATGTTGCCGTTGATGGCATACATATTGACCACATAATACCTGAAAAGCACATCTCTACTTCATCCAACCAATTTTAATTCTACCACATGTCTTCATATAATTTTCCATTATTCTTTATAATAAACCTCATACAACAAATTTATCATTTTGTGGTATTTCTTGTCCATTAATCTTGATTTGGGCCTCCTCTTCATTTTTGTTTTCACTAAAATTACATTTTATATGCTATATATCCTTTAAAGCTTTCTTCCATAAATCCACTCTAGCATTTAATCTTGTTCTTTTCTCATTAATCAACACTATATACATATGCATATAATACAAATAAATTCATAAAATTATTGGATGCATAACAATAAGTTTATGATGTGGAAGGGAAAAGGATTTTGGATAGCTACAAAACCAAATTGAATGCTAAGAACCAAAGAAAAGTCCAATCCCCAATGGGTTCAAAAAATTGATACTAAATCAATATAAGATAGGATCAAAAAAGGATATATAGAGTTTGTTGTGGTTTAGGGTTCATGAAAATGAAAGAATTGCTGAAAACTCCAAATGGCCTGAATTTTGCATTAAAGTGAGCTAGGGAGACATATTTTGCATGGGAAGTTATGGTCGATGTGCATGTTTAAGGTTGAAAACCATGAGTCTAGGATTTAGTTAGTCCCTTCGGGTAACCTTGTAAAGGAACATAATGCTTTTCAAGTTCCATGTTAATTTATAGCACATCTATATTTAGGTTTTAGTTGGACCAAGGAGGCTGCAAAAGGAGAAATGGAAAAAGAAGGAAAGGTGGGATAAAAGCTAGTGTAGGTATTTTCAAGTTTTTAGGATTTTTTTTTTCCGTAGAAAGGTTCGAATAAGACATTTAAAGAGACAGATTTCAAATAGAAGAAAAGGGAAAACATAATCAAGATGAACTCGTCATCACTATATAGAACTTTACAACTCTTCAAGTTGGTTGAAGGAATCATCAAGCCAATAGATAAGTCATGCCATGAAAGAAGAGAAGCTCAAGGACTTAGTTTAACTGATATGTTTTAAGTTTATGAAGATGGAGGAATGCTACTAGGATTCAAAAGCACAAAGGAAAGAAACATGCTTTTTGTAAGATAGGTTCACTAAAAACAAAAGAACATCACTTTTAAAAGAAATATTCTCCGAAAAGGAGAGCTTGAAAAGCCTTTCTTGAAGAAACTTCTTTCATATGACCAAAATAATACCTCAATTACAAAGTTTGAATTTGCATGAAAAAGCATTGTAATTAAAAAACCCAAATCCTCCTAAAAAATTTATTTGTAAACCAAAGCTCAAAATAAAATATCCAATCAGAATACCAAATTCCCCTAAACAGCTGAGGACAATGATACCTGAGGATGATAGTGTTATTTTGATGATTAACAAGCAATTATCTAGAGTATGTTATAAGTTAAATTGATACTTCATTTATAAGACTATTACTCTCAGGATATTTGTATAAATTGATATAGATACATTTCATTGTTTATTTGAATGAATCTAACCTTGAGATGCAGCAAAGTGTAGATTGAGTCGACCCAAATGATGATTGGGTCGACCCCGGCACATCAAGAAATCATTTGGCACACTTCTGCAAAAATGGCACAGATGAACAGTGAGTGGGTCGACCCAAGGAAAGCATGAGTCGACCCAAACATCAAGATCCTCAAAACAAGACAGAACAATGGTTCTCTGGATTCACTGAGAGGGTCGACCCAAGAAGTAGTTGAGTCGACCCAAGCTTGAGTCGACCCAAACCCTGAGAGGGTCGACCCAAAGGCAAGACAGAAAAGAAGACAGAAAATGGTTCTCTGGAATTACTGAGAGGGTCGACCCAAGAAGAAGTTGAGTCGACCCAAGTGAACTTTGAGTCGACCCAAAGAATGGTTGGGTCGACCCAAGGAAAGGAAGGCTGAATTTCAAGTTTCTGTGTTTTCTGAGAGAGTCGACCCAAGGAATGTTTGAGTCGACCCAAGTGAAAGTTGGGTCGACCCAAGGACAGGTTGAGCCGACCCAAACACGGGCTGAAGCATAACGGCTAGTTCTGCAGATGTACTTTTTGTCCTTCCCAAAGTCAGTAACGGCTAGTTTTTGAATTCTAACCATTGGGGCTTGTTCAATGGATGTAGGAGACTATTTAAAGTGGCACTATTCATCAGATAGAACAACCTTTTGAAAGCAATATCAAAGAGTACACAAGAAAACAAAAGTGCCCTAAGCTTCTTCATCCAAGTGCTTCATTCAAGAATCAAAGAAAGGGGTTGAGCAGATTCAAAGAGTCATCAAGAGCTCCATCCTCCCTTGTAGAGTGAAGCATTCTTGACAAAGAAGAGAGAAGCCACTTCAAAGCGATAAATATTTTCTATACTCTTCTTTGTAGTTTATATTGTTTCATTTGCTCATTTAGGAGTTTAAATCTTCCTTCTTTATTTGTTAAACAACTTGTAAAGGTTGGTTGGTGAGCCCGAAAAACCAACGGAGTAGGTTGATTGGTGAACCCGGAAAACCAATTGTAAAGGTTCGTTGGTGAGCCCGTAAAACCAACAAAGGTTTTTGGTGAACCCGGAAAACCAAAGTGTAAAGGTTCGTTGGTGAGCCCGTAAAACCAACAAAGGTTTTTGGATTGTGAGCCCGGAAAACAATCCAACTGTAATCCGCGAGATTATAGTGAATTCCCAAGGGGTCGCTTGGGGAGTGGACGTAGGTGCTAAGGAGAGCACCGAACCACTATACTTTGTGTTGTTTGTGTTGTGATTTGCTTTAGCTTACTAACCATCCATTTGACT
The DNA here is from genome assembly GCF_051530095.1 of Phoenix dactylifera. NCBI lineage: Eukaryota > Viridiplantae > Streptophyta > Magnoliopsida > Arecales > Arecaceae > Phoenix > Phoenix dactylifera. The sequence continues at coordinate 58,751,664 of NC_143191.1, forward strand.
TGAGTAAGATAGTTTAAATTTAAAAAGAAACCAATTCACCCCCCTCTTGGCTTGTCACCTTGAGCAACAAGTGGTATCAGAGCGAGGTGCTCTAATAGTACTCATTGATCTCACAATCAAGAGTTAAAGATCATGACAACCCAAGTGGGATGTTCTATGAGTGAGGGGCAATCCACAAATAGACCACCTCTATTTAATGGCACAAACTACACATATTGGAAAGCTAGAATGAGGATATTCATTCAAGCTTCAGACTATGAACTATGGCAAATCATCACTAGAGGACCTCACACACCCACACTTAACATAGAGGGCACTATCATACCCAAACCAGAAATAGATTGGAATGAAAGTGATAGAAGATTAGCACAGTTAAATGCAAAAGCTATAAATATACTTTACTGCTCATTAGATGTAAATGAATTTAATAGAATATCTACTTGCACTACTGCCAAAGAAATTTGGGACAGACTTGAGGTCACACATGAAGGGACCAATCAAGTTAAGGAGTCAAAGTAAACATATTAGTACACAAGTATGAATTGTTTAAAATGGAATCTACTGAGTCCATAACTGATATGTTTACTCGTTTTACTGATATTATAAATGGGCTTAAGAGTTTAGGAAAGTCTTACTCTAACTCTGATTTGGTGCGAAAAATTTTCAGGTCTCTACCAAGGAATTGGGAGGCCAAGGTAACCGCTATTCAAGAAGCAAAGGACCTCAACACACTGCAGTTAGAGGAGCTTCTAGGATCACTCATGACCCATGAGTTGACAATGAGGCAAAATTCAGAAGATGAGGTCAAGAGAAGAAAGCCCATTGCCCTAAAAACTACCACCCCTAAACAACTAACTGAATCAGAAGATTCAGATGATGATGAAGAAATCGATGAAGAAGGGATGGCTGTGCTTGGAAGAAAATTCAGAAAATTTATGAGAGGTAAGAATAGGTTCCATAAAAAGAAACCCTTCCTTAAAGGTAACTCAAGCAAAGAAAAGGGTAAGGACAAAGAAAAGGAAAAAGAAACTCCCATTTGCTATGAGTGTAACAAACCCGGGCATTATAAGATAGATTGCCCAGATTTGAAGTGGATGGCAAGAAAGTTGAAAAAGAAGAATTTCATGGCTGAATGGAGTGAAAGTGAGGAATCAAGTTCGGAGGAGGAAGATCATCAAGAGACGGCCCAAATGTGTCATATGGCCAATGACGATGAGGTGTGTCTTACAGCTGATAAAGTAGAAAAACGATGGTATCTAGATAGCGGCTGTTCAAGACACATGACCGGTGACGTAGATCAATTTGTCACCTTGGAATCAAAGAAAGGTGGAGTAGTAACCTATGGAGACAATGGTAAAGGGCATATCATTGGAAAGGGTAAAATTTTCATTGCTCCATCTATTTTTATAGAAAATGTCTTATTAGTTAAGGGTTTGAAACATAACCTTCTTAGTATAAGTCAATTTTGTGATAAAGGGTTTAAAGTTACATTTGAAGCATCTGTATGCATAATCACTAATCCTAAAGATAATAGCATTGTACTTATAGGACAAAGGCAAAGAAATATTTACTTAGTAGATCTTCATGAGTTAGGCAGGAAAAATGGTTTATGCTTAATTACTAATGAAGAAAAGAAAAATGAAACTAGTTGGCTTTGGCATCGAAGATTAGGACATGCTAGTATGGAATTAATATCAAAACTAGTTAAAAAGGAATTAATAAAAGATGTGCCAAAATTGATCTTTGAAAAGGACAAAATATGTGGACCATGTTCATTGGGAAAACAAACTAAATCATCTTTCAAATCGAAGAATGTAGTATCAACAACTAGACCATTTGAACTCATACACATGGATTTATTTGGACCTACTAGAACTACAAGTCTAGGAGGGAAGAAATATGGACTAGTTATTGTTGATGATTTTTCAAGGTATACATGGGTTTCATTTTTGGCACATAAGAATGAAGCATTTTCAGAATTTTTGAAACTATATAATAATATCATAAATGAAAAGAAACTCACCTTAGTAGCAATTCGAAGTGATCATGGTACGGAATTTGAAAATCAACACTTTGAAGAATTTTGCACTAAAAATGGAATATCACATCAATTTTCAGCACCTAGAACGCCTCAACAAAATGGGGTTGTTGAAAGGAAAAATAGGACATTGGCAGAAATGGCACGCACAATGTTGTGTGAGTCAAATCTTCCAAAATACTTTTGGGCTGAAGCTATAAACACTGCTTGCCATATTCTAAATCGAGTTTTAATACGACCTATAACCAAGAAAACTCCTTATGAACTCTGGAAGAATAAGAAACCAACTGCTAAATATCTTAAAGTTTTTGGATGTAGATGTTTCATCTTAAACAATGGCAAGGAGGATCTAAGTAAATTTGATGCCAAGTGAGATGAAGGTATCTTCTTAGGATACTCCACATCTAGCAGGGCATACAGAGTATTCAATAAAAGAACCTTAGTAGTGGAAGAGTCAGTCAATATTATATTTGATGAGTCTGATAGTGAGTCTGCTAGGAAAGAAAATATTGTTGATGATGATACAGGAATTATCGATTTTGAAAAGTTGAATATTGATGACGTGCCAAATCAAGATAAGGGAGATGATAGCGTGCCACCACAATCCCAAAACTTGCCAAAGGAATGGAGGTATGCATATGGACATCCTAAAGACTTAATCATTGGTGATCCATCTCAAGGGGTAAGAACTCGATCATCTCTTAGGAATTTAAATGATTATCTTGCTTTCGTTTCACAATTAGAACCTAAGACTTATGAAGAAGCTGAAAAAGATACTAACTGGATAAATGCCATGCAAGAAGAATTAAATCAATTCAAAAGAAGTAATGTATGGACATTAACTGAAAGACAAAAGCATAATTCAGTAATTGGAACAAAATGGATATTTAGAAATAAATTAGATGAAAATGGATTAGTTATAAGAAATAAGGCTAGACTTGTAGCTAAGGGATACAATCAAGAAGAAGGAATAGATTTTGATGAGACATTTGCTCCTGTAGCTAGATTAGAGGCTATTAGATTACTTCTAGCATTTGCATGTTTCATGGATTTCAAATTATATCAAATGGATGTGAAGAGTGCATTCTTAAATGGTTTTATTGAGGAGGAAGTATATGCAGAACAACCTCCAGGTTTTGAGAATCATGAATTGCCAAATCATGTCTTTAAACTACATAAGGCATTATATGGATTAAAGCAAGCACCTAGGGCTTGGTATGATCGATTAAGCAAATTTCTGCTTAATAATGACTTTAGTAGAGGAAATGTAGATAAAACTCTATTTCTCAAAAGAAAGGACAAAAATCTATTAGTGGTACAAATATATGTAGATGACATAATCTTTGGTGCCACAAATGATACTCTTTGCAAAGAATTTACTGATTTAATGCATGGAGAATTTGAAATGAGTTTGATGGGAGAACTAAGCTTCTTTCTAGGATTACAAATCAAACAAACTAAAGAAGGCATTTTCATTCATCAAACTAAGTATACAAAGGAAATACTAAAGAAGTTTGGGAATGAAAATCATAAGGGAGTAGGCACTCCAATGAATCCCACTAGCAAGCTAGACAAGGATGAAAAAGGGAAGAGTATTGATATCAAGCTCTATAGAGGACTAATTGGATCCTTGCTCTATCTTACTGCTAGTAGACCCGACATCGTATTTAGTGTAGGAATATGTGCTAGATACCAATCGGATCCTAAGGAGTCACATTTAAGTGCTGTTAAGAGAATCCTTAGATATTTAAGAGGAACTACCAATATAGGGCTATGGTACTCAAGGGACTCCTGTCTAAATTTGCTTGCGTATTCAGATGCTGATTTTGCCGGATGCAAATTAGATAGGAAGAGCACAAGTGGCACATGTCAATTCTTAGGAAATAACTTAGTATCATGGTTTAGCAAAAAGCAGAATTCAGTGGCACTGTCCACAGCTGAAGCTGAATATATAGCTGCTGGTAGTTGTTGTGCTCAAGTATTATGGCTTAAGCAACAACTAGAGGACTATGGAGTTAAACTAGATAATATTCCTATTAAGTGTGATAATACTAGTGCCATCAATCTTACTAAAAATCCAGTTCAGCACTCTAAAGCCAAACACATAGAAATAAGGTACCATTTTATTAGGGATCATGTGCAAAATGGAAATATATGTATTGAGCATATATGCACTGAAAAACAATTAGCCGACATATTTACGAAACCATTGAGTGAAGATAGATTCTGCATGCTAAGGAGGGAATTAGGCATATGTGATCCTTTTTATTGAAGAAATATAAAAGAGAGCTAGTAGTCTCATGATACATTCTTCCAATTTCTAAAATCCCATGAAACATGAGTCAAATTTGTTATCTAGAGATTCCTTACTCATGTATCATTGTCCGATAAAGAGTTTATAAGGATTGGAAGCAAGAAAAATTCTTAGAAGCAAAAAGGAAGAGAAAAGAAAAAATTCTGCACTTGGGTCGACCCAACCCTGAATAGGGTCGACCCAACGTTGAGTCGACCCAAGAAAAATCTTGAGTCGACCCAACGTCGGGACCCCACTGTTAAAAGGGGACCCGAGAGCATTGTTAGGGCACTGTTTGCCCTTGTCCTCTTCTGAATACTCTAATCCCCACTCTCCAAACTCCTCCAAACTCCTCCAAACAGTAAATTACCTTGAGATCTTAGAGAAATGGGACCCAAAAGAGCCGTAGCCAAGAGATCCGGAAGAGTCACACGGATCCAACGGGAGGAAAAGCAACCTACGGAGCCATCTACCGTGTCTCCACGACGTGAGGCACGTGCGGAGGCCCCTCCTCCTTCCCCCTCAGTGATACTTGCAAGATTTGCGGGGAGACCGGTTACAACGGGGAGAAGGATCCATTCCGAGTTCTTTGATCAAGAAGGGTTTCGGTTGAGGGAATGGATCCAAAGGCAAGGTTGGGAGTATCTTTGCTCCCTAGACGTGATGATCTACTCCGGATTGGTTCAGGAGTTCTATGCCTTCCTCAAAACTGGTATGGGAGGGCTTGTTTCGGAAGTTCGAGGGGTTCGAGTTCGAGTTTCCGAGGAGAGCTTGAGTGAGCTACTTCATCTACCCTGCGTAGGAGCCACTCCGGAAAAGCCTGAAAACAAAATGAGAGCTCTACAGTTGATCATGGAAAATGAGAACTTCGACTTTTCCGCGAAGGTAATAGCTAGTTCTCTTACTGCTGAAATGAGATTACTACTCAGTATAATAAATAGAATCTTATTTCCAAAGACCGGGAGATTCGATCTCATCACAGAGCGAGATCTAGCAGTGATGGAGTGTATGATTCAGGGGATTCCCCTAAATCTTCCGACCATGATACTGAGACAGATGAGGAAGGTGATGTGCAACTCCAGGGTATCACTACCTTATGGTATGATACTCACCTTGATTTTTCGACAGCACGGTTTAGCTCTCGAGGAGGAGGCATCCAAGAGTCTGCATCATACTGACACATACACTGCACGGACACTTATACGCATGGGATATGAGAAAGTGAACGGGCAGTGGATTCACACTGGAGCAGGCATTCAGGGTGAGGCATCAGAGGGAGATGCACCAGAGGATGAGGATGAGGAGCATATGGATCATCCTCCTGCACCTTCAGAGGCTGGACCATCATCATCCGTTCCTCCGAGAGATACGAATGAGTTCTGGAGCAGGATGACTGAGCTCATGTCAGCTCAGGCGAGGACTATCACTGACGGGCTGACGAGCCGATTGGACGCCCGATTGGACGTCATGTCTGCTGAGATCAGTGATCTGAGGCAGCAGATAGGAGCACTCCGGAGAAAGAGAGAGACCCATAGACCATCTGTGCCACAGGCTGCTGAGTCAGAGATTTCGGCACAGAGTCATCCAGCTCGTCGTGCTCCACGCCAGACACAGTCTCACCAGGCTCGACCTCCCCTCGCCACATACACTAGGAGGATGAGGACTAGATCCCAGCCGTTAGAGTCTCCCTAGGCTGATCTTAGCATCTATGTTTAGAGCCTAGGCTAGATATCTAGTTCTCGTATGTATTTTGCTTTTATCATGTATCTTTAAAACTTTGATTCAGGAACATTGTATCTGTTTTTGTTTTTGGCATGAATGTATGAAAATGTTCCCATTTTGATCAATGAAATTTGAAGTTTGGTATTTATTGCATCTTTCCCATGTATCTTTTTGATGATAACAAAAAGGGGGAGAAGTAAAGAAAGAGTATTTATTTTAGAAGAAGTAAAGATCTTAGGGGAGAAGTAAAGATATTGTTTAGAGTAAATAAAGTAACAAAAAGGGGAGAACTAAAGATATCTTTAGAGTAAGTAAAGAAAGATTAATAAGAGCAAAAGTAAAGAAAGTTAAAGAAAGGAGAAGTAAAGAAAAAGAAATAAGAAGTTATGTAAAGAAAGAGAAATAAGAACTTATGCAAGAAAAGAGAAATAATTGGGCAAACAAATTGAAAATCATATAAGAAAGCTTATACATCCAAGGGGGAGCAATTTGTAACAATGAAAATCATCAAATCAAAAATTTCTATCAAATTTCAGAATTTGGCACATATAATTTCAGAATTTGGCACATATAATTTCAGAATTTGGCACGCACCTCTCGCACCCCGATACATAACCTGAAACTCATATTTTATCTCTAATTTTTGAAGTTTCATCGTTAATGAATTATAAATGAAAGGGGGAGCAATTCAAAAAGTCAAATTGGCAACATTTAAATGAAATAGGGGGAGATTTCACTCTTATATATGAAAAGCTGAAATTCAGCAAGTTAAGCCCTTTTAAAAACTGATCTTAAAGACAAGTATCAATAGGCTCATACTCTTTATTTTGTAATCATCAAAAAGGGGGAGATTGAGGATGATAGTGTTATTTTGATGATTAACAAGCAATTATCTAGAGTATGTTATAAGTTAAATTGATACTTCATTTATAAGACTATTACTCTCAGGATATTTGTATAAATTGATATAGATACATTTCATTGTTTATTTGAATGAATCTAACCTTGAGATGCAGCAAAGTGTGGATTGAGTCGACCCAAAGGATGATTGGGTCGACCCCGGCACATCAAGAAATCATTTGGCACACTTCTGCAAAAATGGCACAGATGAACAGTGAGTGGGTCGACCCAAAGAAAGCATGAGTCGACCCAAACATCAAGATCCTCAAAACAAGACAGAACAATGGTTCTCTGGATTCACTGAGAGGGTCAACCCAAGAAGTAGTTGAGTCGACCCAAGCTTGAGTCGACCCAAACCCTGAGAGGGTCGACCCAAAGGCAAGACAGAAAAGAAGACAGAAAATGGTTCTCTGGAATTACTGAGAGGGTCGACCCAAGAAGAAGTTGAGTCGACCCAAGTGAACTTTGAGTCGACCCAAAGAATGGTTGGGTCGACCCAAGGGAAGGAAGGCTGAATTTCAAGTTTCTGTGTTTTCTGAGAGAGTCGACCCAAGGAATGTTTGAGTCGACCCAAGTGAAAGTTGGGTCGACCCAAGGACAGGTTGAGCCGACCCAAACACGGGCTGAAGCATAACGGCTAGTTCTGCAGATGTACTTTTTGTCCTTCCCAAAGTCAGTAACGGCTAGTTTTTGAATTCTAACCATTGGGGCTTGTTCAATGGATGTAGGAGACTATTTAAAGTGGCACTATTCATCAGATAGAACAACCTTTTGAAAGCAATATCAAAGAGTACACAAGAAAACAAAAGTGCCCTAAGCTTCTTCATCCAAGTGCTTCATTCAAGAATCAAAGAAAGGGGTTAAGCAGATTCAAAGAGTCATCAAGAGCTCCATCCTCCCTTGTAGAGTGAAGCATTCTTGACAAAGAAGAGAGAAGCCACTTCAAAGCGATAAATATTTTCTATACTCTTCTTTGTAATTTATATTGTTTCATTTGCTCATTTAGGAGTTTAAATCTTCCTTCTTTATTTGTTAAACAACTTGTAAAGGTTGGTTGGTGAGCCCGGAAAACCAACGGAGTAGGTTGATTGGTGAACCCGGAAAACCAATTGTAAAGATTCGTTGGTGAGCCCGTAAAACCAACAAAGGTTTTTGGTGAACCCGAAAAACCAAAGTGTAAAGGTTCGTTGGTGAGCCCGTAAAACCAACAAAGGTTTTTGGATTGTGAGCCCGGAAAACAATCCAACTGTAATCCGCGAGATTATAGTGAATTCCCAAGGGGTCGCTTGGGGAGTGGACGTAGGTGCTAAGGAGAGCACCGAACCACTATACTTTGTGTTGTTTGTGTTGTGATTTGCTTTAGCTTACTAACCATCCATTTGACTTGAGTAAGATAGTTTAAATTTAAAAAGAAACCAATTCACCCCCCCCCCCCCCCCTCTTGGCTTGTCACCTTGGGCAACAATACCTATATCGATTGATGAGAAATTAATCTTTCCATGATCCATATACTGATGGTTTGACATTTTTCTTCCAATCAGTCACTGTCCAACAACCCAACTCAATGGATCATTTAGTTAATCTACAAGCTTTAGTGTACCTTTGATCTGCTAATCTGGTCTGCATTTGCATTATCTCAACTAGTCCACCTTGAGGAAAACTTGGTCTTGAGTGGCTAAGATAGTATCAGCAAGTCTTTGTTGATATGAGGCCTTAATTCCTACTTCAATTGACCATTCATCATATTTGTTATTATCATCATGCTAACAGATATTCTAAAGAATATAGTTAAAGGTAGATGTTTTGTAAGAGACTGCAACTTGGCAAGTGGAATTATTCTTATACTCATTGAAAACCTCATTATTTAGTGGCAAAATTTCATCATGAAGCTTTAGCATGAAATGTTGAACGAGCAACTTCCATGTGACCTTTAAGTTTCCTTGCAGTGTGGCTCTTACAATGATGAGAAAGACTGGATGGCAATGATGGAATATCTTAAGTTACTAGAACTTCTTTAACTTCTTCTGTCAGTAGGGCATGAATGACACAATGAGGAAGCTTGTTAAAAACTGCAGTCTTGTAGTTTTTTTTACCAAAGCTTCTCCAACTTTTCATTGGCCTTGAGATGGTCTGTCAACATTCAAATTTAGCATCCCAATCATGAATAATTTCAAAATTTTGCAACCATGAGCAAGTAAGAAGAATAGGTGTGATCACAATTGGGATGCCAATACATAACATTAAATCCCTATATTTACCATTTTTGACAGTGATGAAGAAAGCAGAATGTATGCCATGATTTGTGCAAGAACATGTATTGCATATACGGTTGCTGTTGTAGCTTTCAATTCAACCAGAGTAAAAGGACAAAAAGAAAGTCACTAGTGGATTCTTAGATTTCTTAGTTCCAGCTCTAACACAAACCTTATTTTTTGCAGACGTCAAATGTATGTTACATAGATGCAGTCTATGTTGATGATGTTCATAATTGCAAAGCTCAGTTCTTGATATCCATCATGTTTGCAAGGCAACAGGTCATGGCAGTCCAAGTTGCAACAATATGGAGTTCTACAAAATAAGGAGGCCAAGCACATCAAATTTGAAAAGGCAGGAGATGTCGGTTTCTTCAGAAATCAGGTATCATACAAGACAAACATTAGGTATACCAGGAAATAATAGGAACCGGTGCCATGTTACAAAGGCATCATTCGACCACAAGGTCTGCTAAGTAGAAGGTGCCATCCTTGTGAGCCTAGAGCAGAAGATTATTGGGTGACTTGTCCTATGGTGAAGAGACCCCACCCCTTCACCATGTCTAACCTTTACATAGCATTCTCTTGAATGAAGTCTGACTAGAATGACCTGTGCTCTCCTAATAAGGCTAGGTTAGAAAGAGAAAACAATGAACGAGGAGAGGTTGAGGCTTGGTGCACAAAGAAAAGATAATTAAAACACCAGATAAACGACACCGAAAAAAAGAGAGGAGAAAGGTACTCAGTTGGTATGTATCCCCCAGCTTGTCCTTCTAATGAAAAAATATATATTAAGCTGCCGACCGAGGACAAGGTTTCATATGCAGTTCTACACGTTATCTTAATAAGATGCCTTTACCATTAGTGATTGATCGAGTTGGACGTTAGAAATGGAAAAGAAAAGAAAGCAAAAAGAAAGGCTTCACATCATTTCCACATAATATTTTTGTTTCTCATCGCATCTAAACAGTGTCATAAAACTATGACAGAAAATGAGAATGTCAACAGGTCCTTCCTAAGCACGTCGATACGTACCGATGGTAGGGATCGTGGTGACTATCTCTCCCAGCTTGAGCTTGTAGAGTATGGTAGTTTTACCAGCAGCATCGAGACCAACCATCAGAATGCGCATCTCCTTCTTGGCGAAAAGCCGGCTGAAAAGCTTTGTGAAAGTCAGCCCCATCTCCCTGCCTCGTTCATAACAAACAAACCCCTCTCAAAGCTCAGTTCCTTCAAAGACCCTCGGAGCACAATGCGTGAATAAACAAATTCAACGATTCGGGATCGTTTTTCAAACGGATCTGTTACTTAACGCTGGAAAACAGCCCCAGAAATAGGCGAGCATCGCGAAGAATTCTACCAATGCTTTTCACATATTCAAGAACTGGACAGACTTAACCGGCCAGGCTAATAAAAATCGAAATTCAGAAAAAGAAAATGAGAACAAGACCCTTTTTTGATATCAAACGAAGAAAAGCAATAAATCCAGGTTTTGTTTCTCTATTTTTTTTTTCTTGAAAGTTCTCTCTCTTGTCTTCAAGAGAAGGATGCGCAGATTTGATAAGAGGAAGAAAACGATTCGGGGGCCAAAAGCGATTGCTCGTGCATTCTAATGGGCCGAAAAATAAGCCTTCTAAATCTAATATAAAGAAGATTTCCACTGAAACGATTACCTAGAAGGACGCAAGAATCCCCAAGCCAAGAATTTCAAACGTCCAGGACAGACACAGACAGACGGATCCAGGAAAAGAAACAACAAATGTTCATTCGGATGAAGAGGACGAGGCTTCTTTTACCTTGCCGAAGAGAAGCGATTAACCCTCGAAAACAAAAGCTCCGTGGAGGGAAAGCGAGGAGAGGAGATGGGGAAGGAGCGTGCCGCTTCAGCTCAACGCGGAGATTGATGAATGGTGGTGGGTCAACGAAGGAACAACAGGAAAAAGGTGCGGTATAACCGCATTGGTCCAAGAGAAAAAAATGCTGACGGAATTCCCGTCCTTTAAAAATAAAAATCTGAGTTCCCCATTATGCTTTCTAAATGCCGAACGCCTGTCAATTTAATCTCGATATAATTACAGAAATATGAAATCTCTCCTTCTAATGCCTTCCTTAATTATGCTTCTCCTAATCATCAACACTAAATTTTAAACTTTATATTGAAAAAAAATACCTAATTAGAAAGCAATAAGGTAGTGGAAGAGGCTCCAATTCCACGATACCACTTACCAGATTTAGTTAGGCACATGTCCTCATCTCTCATCGTCTTTCTATACTTTGATCAACCAGATCTCTCTCCACAAATAATATAGCCAGTTCGCACATTCTTTCTAGATCAATCTCTATCTGTTGTCTTAATTATCTGATGAAATATGAAAAGATGAATAAAAATGATTCACTCTAGTTAGTTAGGGGCGGCCCAATACATCTAGGGGCCCAAGACAAATTCAGTAAATGAAGCCTCTTTTTTTAAATAATAATTTTTTTTAATAAATATAAAATGCCTAAAAAAATATTATGGAAATAAATTGCTGTCCAGTACACTATTCCAACAAAGATGCATGAATCTAATAAAGGTAGACAAAAAGTCTCTTCAGTTTAATATAATTTTTGAATGAAAATATTAAAAAAATACTTAAAAAAAAAAGCTCATGAAAATGTTTTTGGCAATACTGTTTACCCTGTGGAGCAAGAGCAGAATAGGAAAAAGGTCATCCCATGGCGCTTAGAATTTATCCAGAAAGGGACAGAAAGTAGGGTCATTATGGAAAATTCACTCTATCTAATTAATAAAAGTCCCTTCCCACCATCTCTCTTTCAAGTGGGTACCCAAGCAGCCACTGCAACATCACGGCACAGCAGCCATTCAACCCCCCCTCCCTCCTTCTCTTTCTCTACCCTCCTTTTTCTTTTGCTTAGGACCATCTCCCCCTTCAAGTGAGCACCGAAGGCACAGCAGCCATTCAACCCCCTCCCTCCTTTTCTCTCTCTACCACCCAAGAGGGGAGAAGAAACCGAGAGGAGAAAATTAAAAGAATCTCCACCCTCCAAGAAGTCCATCTCCAATCCCCCTATCTTTCTTCCTGATGGCCCAGCTGGATCAGGAGTAATGACTTGTGAGGGAAGGAAAACCAAGACCAAAACCAAAAAAGAGAAGGGATGAAAGATAAGAGTGGCTTCAGGCGTGTATCAGGCCAACCAAATCCCTCCTCTCTCTCTCTCTCTCTCTCTCTCTCTCTCTCTCTCTCCACCCAAAACAAAACTACTGTCCCCAACTTCCCCAGTTGCCCCTCTGCAGGCCAGGAAACCCTCCACCTCCCTTCCATCAAGTGGGAAGACCCGTAGCCAGCTTATGCTCCCGGAGGCATTCCATTGGCCCGAGGCCTTAGGCGACCGCCTCAGTCGCCTAGGGCTCAGGCCGGCCCTGTAGTTAGTATAGGATGTACAAAAAAAAAAGTTGGATGATATTTATATGATATTTTTACTAAACTATTTTTTGATAAAAAAATAAAAGTCTGGTTCTCACATTTTTTGTAAAAAAAATGAAACAAAATGTAATTTTGGTGGGCTAGGATGGATGAATGATTCCTCCTTTGTATTTATCCTTTCTAAGTTTTTTAAACCAAATGATGAATGGAGGTCATCCATACTTCCTCTCCTGACCCAAATCAAACATAAGGTAAGGGTCGGGAGTGTATCTTTTTTGCACAAATCCATCATTGGATCACACATTGTAGAGATCTCAAAATATTTCTAGCTCCGTCATTCATTATATTGCATAGCTCTTACCGCTATTAGTGGATGATCCAGAAGTAGATTAGAAAGGTAAATCTTTCTTTCTTTCTCGCGGAAAAGATATGCTTCCAACCCTCACAAATTTGTCTTTTTGTGTATTTGGCCACCAAATCAAATATTTTGTGCACAATACATGAGGTAGTAGGTGATTCACTCTCTTTTTATTTTTTTTTATAGAAATAAGGTAGGTGATTCACGAAGGCATTAATATCCATTAGTACTTGACCCCTATGCATAAAACCAGATGTACTTTGAACATTTAAACCAAGAGGAGAGAGAAAATATGATATCTATGTATACTGTTAATGCGAGAGAAAAGAGAAAAAAAGAGTAAAAAAAAAATGCCAAAAAAAATTCTCATCCAAATATTATTTTTAAAAAATTAATTTTAAAAAATATAATATTCAAAAAAATAATTTTGATATATTTGATTGGCTAAAAAAATGATATATTTTTTTAGAAAATCATATAAAATATCTATTATATTGATAAAGAAAAAAAATTTTATTCTTAAAAGTAATTTTAGAAAAAAAATTTAATTTCTAAATGTGAAAAAGTGCTTTTCCATATTCCTCATAATTTTTGTCATAAAACATAAAAAAATTATTCTTATGAACATACTATTTTTTTATTTTTTAAAAAATTCCAACCAAATAGAATATTTTTTATTTTTTTATTGGCCATATTTTTTTTTCTCTTATTTTTCCACAAATCAAACAAGCTGCAAAATAAAAAAAAAACGTGTTTGGAAGGAGTTCAAAGAATTCAAAAAATAAAATATTCAATTCTTATCCGGTTGACCTAAGAGGCACGTAAATAATAAGTTGTAAAATTTAAAACTTGAAAGACTAATTTACAATAAAATCGCGGGACTTGACCCTGTCACATTCGTCGGTTCGGGGAAAATTCAGATATTTTGTAGCAGTGGAGCGAGGCCGGCGTCTCCATCCACACCATCCGGTCCTCCCTTCCACCGAGTCTCAGGGGGAAGGGAAAGAGAAAGAGAGAGAGGGCGAGAGAAGGAAAGAAAGGCCGGGGCAATGGGCGCGATAAAGGCGGCCGTGGGCGATGCCGTGGTCACGTTTCTGTGGGTGTTCTGCGTCTCCAGTGTGGGTGCCCTGACCGCCATCATCGCGTCGGCCCTCCAGGTCCAGGGCGTCGCCTACTCCCTCGTCATCACCACCACCCTCATCTTCCTCCTCCTGCTCGTCTTCAATCCCATCTGCGACGCCATCGGCGGGGCCAGCTTTAACCCTACCGGGACGGCCGCCTTCTACGCCGCTGGTTTTGGGGGGGACAACCTTGTCTCCATGGCTCTCCGCTTCCCAGCCCAGGTCGGTCTCTCCGCCCTCCTTTGTTTTTCTCCTCTCGCTCGCTCCCTCTCTCTACCTTCCTCCCTCCTTTCTCCCCGTTCGTTTCTCCGTGGATCTGGCGAGATGGACCATCTGATTGATATGATGCTTCCTGGCAACAGGCGGCCGGGGCGGTGGGTGGTGCGTTGGCTATCGCGGAATTGATGCCTCCTCAGTACAAGCACAAGTTGGGCGGCCCTTCATTGAAAGTGGACTTACACACAGGGGCAGCTGCGGAAGGGGTCCTGACCTTTTGCATCACCTTCGCTGTCCTCTGGATAGTGATCAAGGGTCCCAGAAGCGCATTCGTGAAGACGTGGTTGCTTGCTGGGACGACTGTGGCACTCGTTCTTGCAGGTGCTGGTTATACAGGGCCATCCATGAACCCTGCCAATGTGAGCTGCTTCTTCCCTTATTCAGCATTTCTGCTGTCATCCTCCTCCTCCTCTTTTTCTCATCATTCTTAGGGGCTGAGCCGAGCCAAGTCGAATAGCTAGAGGCTCAAGCTTGACTCAATTAAGAATACTTGGGGTCGAAACTCGAGGTTGATTGAGTTTTACTATCAAAGCTCGAACTTAACTCAATTAAAAAAAAACAATATTCAAAGTCGACTTGACTTGACTCGAATATCAACCGAGCTCAAATTTGAGCCTTAGTCATAATTAAAAAAATGATTAAAAGTGAGAAGTTAGATTAGATTAATATATATATAATTATATTTTAGAATATTAAATTAGTAGTATATATTATAAATAAAATATAATATTATTAAAAATATATATACTCAATTAAGTTCGCGAGCTTTCGGTTCGGGTATTTTGCTACCCAAGCTAGACTCGAAAAATGCCGGAGCTACTCGAGCTCGATAATAGTCGAGTTGAATTGAGCTTGGACTTTAGTCGAGCTTGAGTAGCTCACGAGTTGCTCGGATCATTCACTCGTAATTATTATCATTTCAGATATTCACAAATTACTTTGGTGCTATTGTACTTACTATGTAGAACAATGTTTGCTGAATCGGTAATAAAAGTTGTATTAGTTAGCAATTGGTACGTACCATACCAATTTGTGGCCTACCGAAACTAGGAGGAGAGAGAGGAGAGAGAGAGGGGAGGAGAGAGAGAGGTGGAAGCCTCCAAACTCACCTGAGAGAAAGAGGCCGAGGCATCCAACGATAGCTTTGTGAGGGGATAGGCCGGAGGAGCAGGCAGGAAAGGGAGAGAGGGGAAGCAAGGGCTTCGAGATCTCTAGATTCGGTGACGGAGATTGAGAGAGAGTCTCATTTGGCCAGGACGACATTTTCATTGTACATTATTGTTGTCCACATAGATCGAGAGCTTCGAACAGGTTCGATGGAGACTAAGGGTTTCAAATAGGCTTGGTGGGAACCAAGATTTTCAAATAGGGTGACACAGACGGGGATGCGCAGGAGGTCGAACTTGGGGATGATGGCGGTAGCTTCTTCTTTTTTTTTTCCCCTTTATGGCGGCTATGCTATGCTTGGGTTTTTTTTTGCGGATGGGAGGAAGAAAATGATGGAAGATGACTAATTGGGGTTCAATTGGGTGTGGCCGAATGGGGATTGGGTGAGAGTGTGCTTGAGGGAATTGTGGACGGGATGGGATTGGATTGGATCCAATTTAGGATTGAGTTAGTGGTGTGATAAATTGGGTGGACTTGGCTAGGTTGAATGAGGTCCAATTGGGCTTGATGTGGTGTGATTAATTGAAGGTGGCGTGGCTAGTAGGGAAGAGTCCTAATGCGACTCAAACTCTTCCATTATATTGCGTACTGGCGTGGGAATGAAATATGGCATGAGAAAGGAATATAGCATGAGAAAAAGGAAAAAGTCCTTCCACAAGGACTCTCAAATAAGGATAGCGTGAGAAGGGTTGTGGCGTGAGGAAATGGAAAGAGTCCTTTCACAAGGACTCTCAAATAAGGATGGCGTGGGAAGGATTGTGGCGTGAAGAAAAGGAAAGAGTCTTTCTTTCACGAGGACTCTCAAATAAGGATGGCGTGAGAAGGGTTGTGGCGTGAGGAAGAATAGGATAACTCAAGAGGATGGATGGATGAGTCTTATCTCTACTCAAACTCTTTAAAGAGGTTGGGCGTGAGGATGGATGAAGAGTCCCACTTCACTCAAACTCTTTCCAAACTTGGCGTCTCCCCAAGAAAAAGAAGATGGAGCGTCACACTCCAAGGAGAAAGAGAAACACTCAATATTTTTTTCTAAACTCATTCAATCTTATTCTGAATTTTATTCTTCAACCTTCTTTTTATATAGAGTAAGAGGTTGGAAAAACTAAGCAACTTACAACTAGAATTTTTGAGGACTCCTTTAACAAGAACTCCTACTTAACATGGACTCTTTTAAATTAAATCAATCATTTGACTCAATTAATTAACAAATTACCTAAGACTCCCAATCAACTAGGACTCTTAACTGACACTAATTTTTGAAGGAGTCAATAAACAAATAAAAGAAGAAAAACGTGACTTTTGAGTAAGCTTGCACACACCCATGGAGAGCTTCACGCACGCCCCTAGTTCCATCACTCCTAAATTTAGAATTTGGATCAAGTCAACGAGTAAACAACTAAGACTCCAAATTAACTAGGACTCTCAAATCAACTAAGACTCCAAAATAACTAGGACTCTCAAATGGACTCAATGTAACTTGACTCACAGATTCACTGTAACTCGACTCATGGACTCAATGTAACTTGACTCATGGACTCTAAATAAACCAGAACTCTTCAATGCCACATGGACTTAGTGTAATTGGCGTTGGAACCCTTAGACCCAATGTGTTTTGGCGTTGGAACTCTTGGACCCAATGTGTTTTGGGCACGCCCAAGTAAGGACTCAATCTCCACGCACGCCTCCTTTTGTGCTCCTCTCCATTTCCGTCTGCATCAAGTGGTATCAGAGTGAATTTTCTGCATGAACTTGAGTACTCTACTACCATGAGTACGAGAAGTGGCCGTCCCTACAATACTGACCATCAACTTGAATACTCTACCATCATGAGTATAAGAAGCGGCCGTCCCTACAATGCCGATTGACATCAACTTGGGTACTCTACCATCGTGAATACGAGAAGCGGCCATTCTTACAATGACGATCGATAAGAAGAGAAGTTGGCTAAAATCGCCAATCAACTTGCTGCTGTAAAGGCACAAATACAAAAGCTTTGCCTTGTCAATCCATAAGTTGGGCGGCGCTCTTCAGAACGCAACACCAAGGGCGTTCCTTTCCTCGAGGCATTTTTTCTTTCACAATACCCAAAGTTTCTGCAAATAGGGTACATATTCGAAACGTGGAGCAGCAAGAGCCAACAAAAAGGTAAAGGGTCCTATGCTGCAAAAAGGAAGCCAATTCGATTGCTACAAGTGCGGCGGCCGAGGACATCTTGCGGTTGTTTGCCCCACAAAGACTAGCAACTTGCGTTGGTTTGCGAAAAAGACGAGATCGTGGAGACATTTGAAGTTTCTCGTAAATTTGCTGAGATTGAAGAAGAGGAGAAAGGCAACGAGGAAGAAGCCCCCGCGGTAGAACTCGAAGGATTCGATCTATCCGTTTGTGTTATTCGCAGGGTCTTTTTGGGTTGCAAGCAAGACGAGGACATGGAGAGAATTGGTTGCGCACCATCTTCCACATCCGTGTCGAACACAACAATAAGGCAATGAACCTCATCATTGACAATAGGAGCGGGACGAACATCGTTTCCAACGAATTGCTGAATAAGATAAAGCTAAAATTGAAGCCCTATCCCAAGCCATACCGAGCAAGTTGGATTGTTGATTTCAAGCCTGAAAATTTAGTAATCCAAAGGATGTTATCTATGAGGCGATTCGAGTAGATCAGCCATGAAGTTGAGGACATGTTTGCATCAATTGCTAAGGAAGTCGGTTCTAAAAATTCAGAGAAGATGCCATCTGATTTCAAGGAGGATAATCTGATTGTTCGGAGAAGCCGAGAGGAGCACAAGCAGCGCCTAGCCGTCCTGCGCATGGTGCTACGATGAGTGCCCGTGCGCAAGTCCGCAACCAAGCGCAGCAGTTGCAATTGCTGCGCAACGCAGTCTCTCGGAGTGCGCACCAAATCCGCGTCCCGTGCGCACCAGACCTGCGTCCGCGCCTCCTGTTGCGCTACCAAAATTGGAGCGTGCCGAACCAACAGCGGATCACCAGCACTCCATCAGCAGAGTCCACCCGAACCGGGACTCTCCTGGCGCGCACCGCTTGCACTCATGCGTGCACCAAATAGCGGATTTCAGCGCAACCGCATGTCCAGCACAGTGGCAGCAACCCAAGTTCACTTGGGCTAGGAATCTTCAAATTAGCCCCAACTCAACAGAGTCGAATTCTTTGTCAGCCGGGAGAAATTGATGTAGAAGCCCAAGAGGAGGCACGTGTGGAAATCGAGTCCTTGCGTGGGCGTGCCCAAAACACATTGGGTCCAAAAGTTCCAGTACCAAAACACATTGGGTCTAAGGGTTCTAACGCCAATTACATTGAGTCCATGTAGCGTTGAAGAGTCCTAGTTTATTTGGAGTCCATGAGTCGAGTTATGTTGAGTCTATGAGTTGAGTTACATTGAGTCCATGAGCCGAGTTACATTGAGTCCATTTGAGAGTCCTAGTTATTTTAGAGTCTTAATTGATTTGAGAGTCCTAGTTAATTTGGAGTCTTAGTTGTTTACTCGTTGATTTATTCTAAATTCTAAATTTAGGAGTGATGGAACTAGGGTCGTGCGTCAAGCTCTCCATGGGTGTGCACAAGCCTACTCAAAAGTCACGTTTTCCTTCTTTTATTTGTTTGTTGACTCTTTCAAGGGTTAGTGTCATTTAAGAGTCCTAGTCGATTAGGAGTCTTAGGTAATCTGTTAGTTGATTGAGTCAAATGATTGATTTGATTTAAAAGAGTCCATGTTAAGTAGGAGTCCTTGTTAAAGGAGTCCCCAAAAATTCTAGTTGTAAGTTGCTTAATTTTTTCAACCTCTTACATATAAAGGAAGGGTTGAAGAATAAAATTCAGAATAAGATTGAATGAATTTTTTCCACCCATCCTCTTTAGTTATTCTATTCTTCTTCATGCCATAGCCCTTCTCACGCCATCTTTATTTGGGAGTCCTTGTGAAAGGTCTCTTCCCTTTTTCTCATGCCACAATCCTTCTCATGCCATCCTTATTTGAGAGTCCTTGTGAAAGGACTCTTCCCTTTTCCTCACGCCATATTCCTTTCTCATGTCATATTTCATTCCCATGCCACATAATGGGAGAGTTTGAGTCCCATTAGGACTCTTCCCTGCTAGCCACGCCTCCTTCAATTAATCACACCACATCAAGCCCAATTCAACCTCATTTAACCTAGCCAAGTCCACCCAATTCATCACGCCACTAACTCAATCCTAAATTGGGTCCAATCCAATCCCATCCCGTCCACAATTCCCTCAAGCACACTCTCACCCAATCCCTATTCGGCCATACCCAATTGAACCCTAATTAGCCATCTTCCATAATTTTCGTTCTCCCATCCGTAAGGAAAAACCCTAGCATAGCATAGCCTCCATAGAGAAAAAGAAAAAAAAAAAAAGAAGCTACCGCCATCATCCCCAAGTTCGACCTCCTCCCCATCCCCGTCTGTTTCATAGGGCCTTTCATAACTCCTGTTTCGACCGGCTGAATCATGCCGATAATTGACTGGTCTGGTCTGGTACGCCGTGAACCAGCTAGTTTGGCACAATTCTGCTTACCTTGATTCAGAAGCTGTGGTATAGCTTTGTGGTAGTGGTAGGAAATCTGTCTATGTCTTCACTCAATTTAACAACTTGGCATGTTTCCTCTTCAAATCTCCAAGAAGGAGGTTTAGCATATTTAGATTTTTTTTTTTTGTTTTTTTTCACCTGTGCATGTGTGCAAGCTTGCAAGTATGCATGTGTAAGTGTTTGTTGTTGTGTGTGTGTGGGGGGAGGGGGTGCGGGAGGTTGGTAATCTCGTGTTAATAAATGCAATCGGCATATTGCCTCCTAACCTTCACATCTTGTGTTGGTCCTTATATAGGTGAATGTTAACTGATGACTCTTTAGCTAGTGAGGAGTTTTATCTGGAAACAAGGAGAAGGAAAAAAAAGAAATATTCGTATGATACAGGGCGAAGAATTAAAACTTTTAACCATCAGCTGAACATTCCAACATTTCATGCATGTCATTGAACTAATAGCGGCATTTGTTGATTTGTTTTTTCCTTCCCACTTTTTTGGGTTTCATGTTCAGCCTATGAAGCTAGGCTGTCTTTTGCAGATTATCCTGTGACATTTGGCACAAAACAAATCAGTGTATAGTACAATTTATATTATAATTTCACTCTCACTGATTGGTTTTAAGATACTCATGGCTTTGGATATACTTGTGTCTATAGCTCCCCAGCATCTATTAAAGCAAGGGTTTAAGGAAGAACTTGCAGTGTGATTATAACCAATAATGCACATATGGACAACAGCTAGCTTGTATTTTTGTTGATTTTATGTTTTTTCTAAAAATTGATACTAATGTTGGTGCATGGATTGCACGGAAAAAAATGGCATCTGATTATGAACTGGCTGTTTTGTCAGAAAAGTAGAATTTTCTTTTTTGGTCATTTGTAGTTTATCAAGGGCCTCTTAAAATATATATGGAGGATATCGGAAGTAGCGACAACTAGTAAATACCTTGGGGCAGAATTATCTTGTCTTTTTGATGGCATAACTTACAATGATGCATTTGTTGAGGACTAAGGAGCCAGCAACCATCAAAAGTCAGAATTTAATTCCTTTGAAATATTTATTGGTACTAATATCTAACACATGTTACCTTCGTTATTAGACACAATTAGTGATGAATGCTGTTAGTAAATTGTTTTTTTAATTATATGAGTGATTAGTTACTGGAAGTTATTATATAATGTAGCAAAACTTTTATATAATCTTCAGATGTTTTATGGATTTTAGTGTTGCTTTTTGGCCTCTAATTGAAATGAATAAAGTTTGGTTACTTAAGAACATGTCGTGTTAGGATTTGGCTGGACATAATATTTTCCAAGTCCAACCTATACATTCTAAAACTTGTTTACATGCTCTACTTGGGCCGAATTGTGGTCCAGAATTCACTTGTCCAAGCTTAGGCTGTTATATGCGAGACTCATTTCCATTCCAATGCCATTGTATACATAGTATGTCTCTGTGATGAGAATGCTACTATAATCTACTAAAAGAGTTAGGTGCGATAGTTTTCATTTTTTTTAATGGTTTACAGTTATTCAAATTATAACCTAGACCCACAATTCTTTAAGGGTTCGGTAGAAGTGATGTTGTTTCTCTAACACAAGATATGTAGGTTTGACATTATTTGTTTACAGGTAAAATCTTAGAATCTAGGAGCGAGAATGGAGTGTTGGTAAAAATATGGTCCAACATAGGTGGCAATGGGGGCTGATAGCATGCTAACCCAATATGAATTTGAATTTTCACGTTTGGATCTGCAAAATTAGCCAATAATCTACCACCTACTATATTATATCTGGATCCTAAATGTAAATCTGAATCCTTATCAAGTTGAGTTTGGATGTAAGTTGATTAAATACTGTACCATTACTCCATAGCCAAACCAGTCATATACATACATACATAGATACATACCAATACATATGTATACATACATGCATGCATGCACTATATTGCATAAACTTGCATTACAAGCATGTGTGATGTTTATTACACTAAAAACTATGAAATCAAAGTAAACTAGTATCCTGCACATGCTTTGTATGGAAGAAGAAAAGCCATAATTGGGAAATGTAGCTGTGTGGGACGCCGTGTCCCCATAATCTTTCAGGAAATGCATTCTTTCCTGCTTCCAGTGGAGTCATAATGCCTTTTGGACACCTTTAACATGCAAGACCCTGGAGTCAAACATGCACATGCTGGACTCGAACGCTTTCCCGTTATATTCAGTAGAGATTTGTAATTATCTTATTGTATGATCAGTTCATTTGGGTGTCAACTGTTAGAGTTGTTAAAATTTGTTTTTTTTGGTACAAGAGACTTGGGTTTGATCTGCCCTCAAACCAATAATTGGTTGGGCTTCTACCTTCCTTTTTCTCAACAAAATGATCAATTTATTTTCAAGAAAAACTAGAGGATAACTTATTTCAATAATAGAATAACAGAAAGATATTTAAAAAAAAAATAAAAAAGATATTGTTGCCAATGAAATATCCTCTCCCAGGGGCTTTAGCGATCCTAGGCATCTTGTTAAAGTTATATTAGAATATCCTAGGCATTTTGGTCATCCTCTCTTGTATTATATCATTGGATTTAAAGTCAAGCAACCATGTCAAAAGGAGAGGAGAAGTTTAAATAGCTTTTCAAAATAACTTCTCTTTTGTTTTGCAATTCAGCAAATAATTGAAATTGTAGTTAATGCAAGAGATATATTAACCTTGTTGGGAAAAGTAGATAGAGAAAGAAAGAGGGCCAATACTAAGAGTTCGTGTGAGAGGATTCAGGGGTTATAGTTCAAACATGGAGGAGGGAGAAATGGGATTGTTGGGATTGGAAGAGACACTCAACTTAGGTTGGGCCCAACCCAAAACCAACAACCCTAACCTGCTTGTTCGATTGGATTGGATTGAGTGACTATGAACTTTGGTTAGGTTTAGGCTCAAAAATTCCAACCTCACTCCAAGTTGGATTATGTTCAGGTTGAGCATAAACCCATCCCAAACCTTATTGCAACCCAACCTAAATCCCGTTGAGTTATAGAATTGTGTGTTACTTTTTATGCCATTCATCCATCTATCTTGGTTGAGGGTTAAAAGATATCCACACCTTTTCCTCTTTACTAAAATTCCAACCTAGCTAATATAAACTTGAGACAGTTTTCTCAAGCCTTTCCTCAATCTCAAAATCTTGATTCAACGTGACCTAACTTGACTAAACAGAACCAACCTGACGGCAATCTGACATAGCGTATTATAGTTTGGGTTGTTTAAATCCCAAGCAAAAGTTGAGCTGAATTGGGTTGGATATGAGAGTTTAGGAGGTTGCTTCGTTTTGGGGTTAGCTGTCAACCCGCCCCAACTTGTACCTAAGTTGCAGCCCTAGAGACGTGGTAAAAGAGGAAAAGTGGATGATCACATATGGCATATCACATGTTCAGAGCTAGACATTGACATGCTTGTGGTAATTGGGTATGCACCTTGTGAATCTCACTCACATCCTTTGTGCGGTCACCAATGAACTCCCATATCAGCATGCAAACCTGTATGCATATGTGGCAGCAGTTGGGCATATGAATGCATTTAAAGAATAACTAGATCAGATTTTCAATAGTTGCTAGATGTTATGATTATTCTCTTTCCTTTCTTAGTAGGAGGTATTATGGTATTTTGTAAGAGTGTGGAGAAGGCTGATCAGTTTAGGATTAGAAATTGATGGGCAGGAATCTACTTCTAATTTTTAAATAATATATTTGAGTATTCATATTAGAGGATCGTGGCTAAGTTACTGTTTCTGTCTTTATTGAGCTAAATACAAGAAATAAAAAATAATCTAGTTGGATTAACCAATCAACAGCAAGTTGGCTTGATTAAGGTAAATAAGTGAACTCAGATGTATTTTGGGAACGAAGTTGTTAGATACTCCAGAAATTCAAAACTCCATTTTTAATGTAACATTGATATATTTACTATCTATATTTCATCTACTCACATTAACTGAGACAAATCTCTCAACTCCCTTTCCCGTTTGGAGTTCCCTATGTTTCTTCATCCTTTCTTCAGAATGGAGGCAGAGGTGGTTTGATGAGCATCCTTGTGTTGGAGAGATGGAGAGGAGATTGTTAGCAGAATTAACACCCCCCCCCCCCCCCCCCCCCCACCAAAAAAAAAAAAAAAAAAAAAAACCACACCTCAAATGTTTAAACCCCCAACCAAGATAGGGTTCCAAAGAGCCCAACTAATGGCCATAATATTTTATGCGTGCATAGAGTGTAAATTGAGTTGGGGTCTAACATATGTAGTTTGGATTTGGCTATGGATATACACCTGTTGGCACCCTTGCCTGTAAGTGGTGTCATGATTCTTGTCTTGACTTGACAATGAACCCTTCTAGGTTATGTTTTGCAAGAAGCTCAAGCATGGCGTGTTCCAGAACAATTTGTTTCCAAATCTAACGTGAGAGATTAAATACATAATATCTGCCTGTGATGTAAAAAATTTGATGATCCTTCTAAGCACCTGGGGATTGTGAAGGATCCAAAATTTTGATGGAAAGTCAATTCATATTGAGTCATTGCTATATGGTGAAGCTCCAAGGTCTAAACTGCAATAAAGATTTTAATATGTGAATACTTTTGAAGGTATGAACCCACTCAAATAATTATTGAAAAGGATTATGAAAGAAAGGTAATTTAACAGGAAGAGTATCATAGAGGAAAGACACTGTGTTTAAGGCAAGGTGTACTGGATATGTACTAGCGAGACAACTTGCACTGATTGTGCTTGAAAATGTAAAAGTTTCATGAAGTGATCATTGTAGAGAATGCAGTGATTAGAGGGATTCATGAGATGCTAGAATACTCTGCATAGATCGGTATATAGCATGATGTTTAATTCAACAGATAGTAGCACTGATCTTTACTTCAGAATTGATAACTTCCTTTTATATAAGAAATTGCAGATAATGGCAAACTGATGTAGATTTTTAGCTGCTTATGAGTTGTAATCATCTAGGCAAGTATGGGTTGGTATGAGGGAATATAATTATATGGTGTTCTAAAGATGTATTAATTTTGCATGAATTGGCAAATAGTATTTGGTCATGTTAGAATGCATACTTCAGCTTTTTATATATGCATATTATGTGGGCAGCTGCTTTGAGCTCAAAGTTGAAAAAGCAAGCCAACTCCCTGTTTGGGCATGCTCACCTCATTGTGCAATTGTATCCATTTGTATATGGAAGAGTAATGAAAATATTAGTTAAATTACGAGTAGTCTTATAGTGCAAGAGTATTCTGCATATTAGTTTACGATATTTGGTCTTGTTTCTGAGTAGGCTCTATCAGCGCATCTTTACTTAAAAATCCGAGGTAAAGAAAAATGTTGCCAGCTTCTTCTGTTGAAATAAAAATGTCATTATGATTCCATTTAAGTTAGGGAGATAATAGCTATAACGAATGGCATGATAAAATGTCCTTGAGTTGCTTCTATAATTGGAACTGCTTGATGATGCTGACTGACCATTATTCAATTTATTGTTTCTATCATGCAAATGGACATGATGGTTGATGAGATAGATTAGAAGATTTTAATGATCGTGAAGCTATGGTGCTCTTGCTGCAAAATATTTCGGTAGCTTTGTGTAGCTTGAATACCATAGGTGAGATGGTGCATGTTTAATTGCATACTCCATTATTCTACGAAACAAGGAACGTATGATATATGTCCATCTAGAGATATTAGGCACCTTCTTTCTAGCATATGGTTTTTTCTGGGAATTCATCAAAAAGTAGTGTACATATATATTGTAGATTTTTTCCCAAAAACTTTGTTCATGGTCCTTCTGTGATCGGTCATAGGTGGGATCGATTCGGTGCTTTTGGAGGTTTATGTTATGGGACCTATTTGGTGCTGTTGGAAAATTGACAGGACATCTTGAGAAGAATGATAAAGAGGCGATTAGTTAGTTCTCTTAGTATGTGCAAAAAAGGAAATCAAAGATGAGGAGCAGGAAGTATGGTAGGAAATGGGCTTGGACTGGCTTGAGGGCCATTGGGCTAGGCCTTAGGCTAGGCCAAGACTGTTTGATTGGGCTCGGGCTTAAAAATAGGGTCTGAATAAATTTCAGATCGGGCTCAAGTCAATGTTTGGCCTAACCTTAAGCTTGAGATCAACAATAGGCCCAATTAGAGCCTGAAATAGGCTCATCTCTTCAATCTCTATACCCTATTTGCTCTCTCTCTTCTCCACTCTCGCTCTCCTTTCTCCTCTCTCCCTCTTGATCTCTCTTCCCTCTCTCCTCTCTCTGGCTCGATCTCTATCTCCCTCTCTGCTCTCTCCTCTCATTGCCGTCCAAGGTCTGCCCCTGCTCACCCTATCCCCTATCCTCTCTCTTTCGTTTCTCCACTCTCTCCTTTTCTTTGCCTCGATCTCCATCCCTCTTTGCTCTCTTCCACCTGATCTTTCTATCCCCTCTTTGCTCTCTCTATCTCTCTCCTCTCCCTTCTCTCTCCCTCCCGATCTCTCTCCCCCCCTTTTCCTCTCTCTCCCACCTGACCTATTTTTCTCTCCTCTCCACTCTCTCTTCTTTCTGCTCTCGCTCTTGATCTCTCTCTTAGTTCCTCTAGATCTCTCTGCCTCTTGATCTCCTTTGTCCTTCTCGATCACTCTCTGCTCTCTGTCCCAGTCTTTCTCTCTCTCCTCTCTCCCCCTTCCAATCTATCTCTCCTCTCTCCCTTCTCCCCTCTCCCCTCTCAAACTCTCTTCCCTCTCTCCCTCTCAATCTCTCTCATCTCTCTCTTCTCTCCCTATACTCTCTCTTCCCTTCTCTCTCTCTCTTCTTGTGCTGGAGCTCGGAGGACAAGCTTTGGCCTAGGTTTGGGCTGAGCTTGTGTTCGGGCTCGAGCCGGATATTTGAAAAAAAAAAATTTGAGCCTCGGCCAGCCTGAAGCCCAAAATTTTTTCAGGCTAGGCTTGGGCTGCATAGAAAACAAACTTGGCCATACTTGGGCTGCATAGAAAACCAAGATGGCTAGGCATGGGTTGCATAGAAAATCAACCTGGCAAGGCCTAATTCTAGCCGGAAGTAGCAAGTTGCTTGCCATCATGCATTTACTTAGTAGTCTTAGTGCAACATTTGGATGCTTTTAAGTTGCATTTGTGTGCTAGTGCTTTTACTTGCAACATTTGGATACTTGTATGTTATTTTGCAAAGCTTGACTCAAGTACATGTGGTTATCAACACAATTTCTAGGAATACCGCCATTTGGGTTTGAATCCTAGTCCTCTCTCAAGTAGGGCGGGCGGGGAAGGCATCATTGTAGGTTATTGGATATCATACCGATTATAATGCTTCAACCTTACACTAATCATCTATTTCTTGTCGATATTCAGGGTCATTATTTTCCATTTTCTCCTATCATGGTTGGGCTTCTCCAAATATTGATTATTCCCCCACTATAGCCCAGCACTTCGTAGGTTGTCCTCCGACTCTCTACCAAGGGCCAATGCCTTTTTATTTGGTCTTCATTGTATATTATGTAATCATCTTCGAAGTAGCTCATTGTCTCTTAGGCTTCAAAGCATCCTCTATGTTCTTATTAGAGTTCTATTCATAGCATCTACATCCTCTGCATGTACATGTCATGCAGTTCTCTTATCCTATACAAGCAAAGAAAGAGTTGCAAAGACTCTTTATTGTGCCACATTATACCAAGGAATGCGGAACCGATCTGAACAGGTAGGTTTCGCCCGTTCCGAGCTATACCAGTAGCTCACCGGTACGGTTCGGCCATTAAAAACGGCTCGCTGCCGGAGCTCGAGAAGAAGAGGAAGAGAGCGAGTGGGGAGAGGGTGAATGAGGGGTGGCAGATGGTAGCGGAGGGCCGGCGGAGGCCGAGGCCGAGGCCGAGGCGATTGTCGACTTCACTTAAAAATTTTAA
Organism: Phoenix dactylifera; assembly: GCF_051530095.1. Taxonomy (NCBI): domain Eukaryota; kingdom Viridiplantae; phylum Streptophyta; class Magnoliopsida; order Arecales; family Arecaceae; genus Phoenix; species Phoenix dactylifera. Next base: position 58,779,713 of record NC_143191.1, read on the forward strand.
ATTAAAATTTTTTGGAATTTTTAAGTAAAGTTGGCAAGCGATTTGCCGACTTCACTTAAAAAATTTCAAATTTTTTAGCCGCAAGTCGCAGCATCCGTGGCCCTCCGCCGGCGTCTGCCGCTGCTCGTTTTCCCTCCCTCCTCCGCTCTCTCTTTTCTCTTCTCCGGCTCCGGCATTTTTTTTCTATCGGTTGGGTTCCGGTACAGTCCGTACCGACTCGTGCTGCCGAAAAACCGGTACGGTTTCCAGTACTGGTTCCTCCGACCTTGCATTATACCAATGAAACAAAACTTTTGCAGCTACAGAATGATTGGATGGCTTTTTGTAAATATTGGAAGCAACTTTCTTGGTGATGGTGAATAGGCACGTCATGTTTAGGTGGATTTCACAATGGCCATATAAACAAACTCACCAGATGCCATCTGTACGAGAGCATGCTTGTCAGAAGCCTATGGTGCACTGAATGACATATCTACTATGTACAGTTTATTGTGCTTTGCACTTCCTGGAGAAGCAATTTTATGGAAGATATATTATTAGCCCTTTATTTTTTTAACTTTTATTTTTTTTATTTTTCAGTTTCTGCAATTGTACTATTCTGGTATAAATCTAGAGGAGTTCAGTAGCTATTTGGGTTCTTTATAATAGCAATTCCATCATCATGCCTGCTGACTTTTGTGGGCCGTGGCAAGCATCATAATTGATACATCTTATGCGCACGTTACTTTCAATTTTTTATCCAGTGCTGTTATTTTTATTTTTGTTTTTCAAATTTGACAAAATCATTTTCTGTTAACAGGCATTTGGCTGGGCATATATCAACAATCGCCACGATACCTGGGAACAATTTTATGTCTACTGGATATGCCCTTTCCTTGGTGCCATTATGGCTGCTTGGGTTTTCAGGGTTCTCTTTCCGTCGCCACCAAAGGCCAAGGCTAAAAAAGCATGAGATAGGATAGATGAAGCAGGAAACAGTTATTTGTGATGCTCTGGAATGAATAAACCAGTTAGGCTGTCGTGACTGGAGCTGTTGCAGGTTTTCATTTTAGGTGAACTGTTTTTAGTTTATGTTTTTGCTGTAGTAATCTCAGTTATGGTACTTCAATCTCTCTGGTCATAGCTTTGTTTAGATGCGTCTTGAGTGCACGGTTAATCTAGGACCCAGCTGCGTGCTCTCGATGCGTGGAAATTTGTTACACATTGCACGGCTGCATAAATGCTCTCTTTTAACTTTTAACTCCATCTCCTCCCTTGTTTTAACTTTGGACGGGGGGGTTTTAGAACAGGCCTCAGCCTTAATTGAAACAAAGAAGGGGACTTTACAGTTGGTTCCTTGCTGTATGCCGTCCAAGGTGACAACTCCGGCACCTTTAAGACACGGTTAAGGCGTTTGGACTGCTTTACAATGCGTGTCAAAGTTTGATGTGGCATGCTGTGAGTGACCGTGCTCTAGACCCGTCCCATCCATTGGCTATGCGAACTCAAAAGAGGGTGGCTTTGGGACGCCAGCTTTGTCGGCTGACTGTTGGATCTGCTCAAAAATCGGGCGGCCTGCCCAGCTCGTCTGCGAACTCAAAAGAGGGTGGCTTTGGGACGCCAGCTTTGTCGGCTGACTGTTGGATCTGCTCAAAAATCGGGCGGCCTGCCCAGCTCGTCTGAGCTTGGAGATTCGAGATTGAAAAAATGTTCATGGGGCACTCGCATAAAAACGTCGGGCTACCCAAAAAGATTCAAAGTGAGATTGACTTACCTCTCGGAAAGGCCTACCCTACTCTTTGGAAGTACCTCATCAAAAAACCGCAGAAGCATCAACTCAAAACAAAAGTGTTGGCAGGAGGCAATGCAGCTTTTGGACGGTTCAGATCTGATTTTTCAGTTTGATGGGTTGGATTGGGTCAGAAATTTGAGCTCTTTTTTTAAGTGAGCTGGGTTTAGGTTTACATCAATTGAGCTCGTGCCTAATTATTTAAATTAATAATATATATATATATATATATATATAAAATATTTTTGTCATTTTTCAAATTTATATTCTTAATCTGATTCTTAAATTTCTAATCCTCCTCGCCGCGTCATCATCTTCCTCTCTCACTGCCATCGCATTGTCCGCTTCCTCTCGCTGCTTGTCTCGTTGTCCAGCTCTTCTTGCTGAGAGTGTGTCGTCTGCTCTCTCTGTCGCCGTTGCTGCATCGTCCACTCCTCTCAACGTCTGGAGTTATCGGGCTGGGTCGAATTTGGGCTTGATATGGGGCTAAGCCTGGCCCGAACTTGGCCCGGCCCGATAGGCAGCTCTTCTGACTGCAGGGCAGTTCGTTACCCAGCATATGCATTCTATGCTTTAGTTAAAGAGGGCATTGAAAAAAGTGTTTGGCATGACCATCAGTATTCAATTTTTGACTTTTATTTTGAAGTTTAGAAAATCAACAAACTGGTAAAAAGATTGATTCTACACGGGTGAGGTGGAACATTTGGATTTTTGAGAGCATGCGGTAAGCGACCGCGCTCAAGCCATGTCCCATTCAATTGGCTATGCAAACTCAGGAGGATGGTTTTAGGACGCTAGCTTTGGCTGTTGTAAGAAAGTCTAGGCAGGTTTGGCATAGCAACCAGTTTTCAGTTTTTGATTTTTATTTGTAAAATTATGAAATCAATAAACTGGTAAAAAAAAATCCATTCTACAATCATGAGTTGGAGCATTTGGAGATTTTAGAGCATGCTGCGAGTGACCGCGCTCTCAAGACCTATTCCTTTTTTTTTGGTATAACGGCTACATAGCGGTGGAACAGAGACCCTCTGGTGTGTCTAGAGGACCTTTCCAGAGTGCTGGACGACATAGGTGGCGACCCAGTCTGCGACCCTGTTTGCTTCCCGATACACATGCACAGTCTGGAAGGCTCTATAATCTTCCGACATCTGATGAATGTCATAGAGTAGAGGGGTCTCATCCCCCCCTATGCCCCTCCTCTCGTAATCAGTCGATCACAGTGGCCGAGTCTCTCTCAAGAAGGATCTGCTCCGCCCTCAGCACCTGTCTCGCATAGCTGATGTCTTTTTATGCTACTCTGAGCTCCACTCCTATCACTGTCAATCCAGCGGTGCTTCACACCCTCCCCCTGCCCCCCACATAGCAATCAGCAGTGAGTTGTGACCCTAATCACGAAATCCACACCTACTCTATCTCCATCGCCTGAGATGCTACCATTGAAGTTTACCTTAAGATGGCCGGAGGGTGGGAGCTCTAAAGAGACAAAGACGATTCTGGACATTGTAACAACAAAGAGGGGGTCCCAGATATCCCTGACCATCCCAGATAAGGTCACCGTGGTAGCTCTGGCGACCTTAGCAGCCTGAAGAAGAGCTCTCTCCACTGCACTCCTCAAGGGCACCCGCCTGTCTTTAAAGACTCGAGCATTTCCGTCCAACCATATATGATACACCAAATAAGCACATGTGACTTCCCAACCCATCGTCCTCGAGTTCTGCATGACTGTCCTCATTTGGTGTAGTAGATCGTCAGCAGATCGGATGACCTAAGGCAAGGAGAACGCAGCTCTCCTCTAAATGTATACTGCCCGCGGGCACTCAAGCAGAACATGAATGATGGACTCCTCCATATCAGGGCATCTAACACAGCTCGGGGTGATTCTGACTCCCCTTTTTACCAACACGCTCTTGGTCGGTAAACAACCCCACGCCACCTTTCATAAGAATAAAGCTATACGGGGGTGAACATGCATCTTTCAGATCTATTTACCATCCATTTGCCTGATAGCATCCCCTTCCATCACCTCTTGTAAGTTCGTGGCCCGCACCTTGGACCTGCCCATGGCTGCTCAGACCAACCTATCCACCATCTCCCTTGTAGGTAACGGAATGGCTAGAATGCTCTCGGTAGCTGCTCCCTAAGACCTCCCTAACCAGTGGCTCATTCCATCTGCTTCCACTCCGGATGATCAGATCGCTGACTCTGCAGCCCTCCAACCTTGCTGAATTAACTAGGGTTGGCACTTGACAGAACTGCTTCTCGAATATCCAGTTATCCTCCAAGACTAGACCCCCAGGCCGCTCTATCTGGCTGGCTGGCAGACCAACTTCCATGCCATCAGGTGGATACCCCTTCTGCCCTCTTGTCTACCCCAAATGAAGTTTCTGAATAGTTGCTCTAGAGACCTCAAAAGCGACACCGGTATAATGGTATTCGATAACAGGTAGATCGGGATCGAACTGAGAACCGACCGCACTAAGGTCACTTTACCCATCATAGAAAGTACTCCCATCTACCACCCCTCGAGCTTGCGCCTGATGCTCAACTTGACGTCAGCGCAGTCACTACCTCTGAGGCGACGCCCCGTGATGGGAACTCCTAGGTACCTCATAGTGCCCTCTTGCCAGTGCCGGCTCGGGCCTTAGGCGACTGAGGCGGTCGCCTAAGGCCCCCACCCCACGGTCCCCACAGGCCACAGCATAGTTTTTTTTTTATTTAATCCGAGCTGGAACAAAAGATGCTGGGCCCTGGGCAGCGATGGAAAAATATTTTGTATCAATATTTTTTTTGGCCCCCGACCGTAGCCTTCTGCCTTTCCCATCCATCTCCGATAGCTAGAGTGACAGTCGTAGCTGGGCGCTGGGCAGTGGGCGACGGCTACCAGAGTATCAGTACCGGGATGCTACGCCGCTACAGTGCATCCCCTTCGGTCCTTCGGCGTCTTCCAACGACAGATTGGCTGGGCAACGTCTACGACAGTTGACAAATGACAAGCAACGGGCATTTCCTTCCTCCTCTCCCCCCTTCTCAGTTCTCTGCTGCCGGTTATTTCTTTTTTATTGGTGAACCAGTGAACCTTCTCCCAAATCCCAATCTCCCGTTCTCCGGTTCTGAGGTTCTCGGCAGATTCGCAGGCTTGCAGCACCGCTCCATCTCTCCTCGTTGAGACGTCGACTCGTCGTCCTCGGCTCCTCCGAGGCTCCGAGGCTCCGACCTCCGGCCTCCGGGCCTCTGGCTCCAAGAAGGCAGAACCCGGCGAGTGGCGAGCCACCGGCCGAATCTCTTCTCCGGCTCTTGGACCGCCGGCCGGATCTCCTCTCTTGGCCGACGCCCGACGTCGCCGTCCTCGGCGGCTCGGCTCCTCCCGTCCTCCAAGTTCCAACCTCCGGGCTTCGGCCGACGGAAGACCCGGCGAGTGGCTAGCCACCGGCTGGATCTCCTCTGAGAGGAGTCCTCTCCAGCTCTCCTCGCCGTCCTCCGACCTCTGGGCTCCGCCGCTCCAGCCTCCTCCGCTCCTCGGCACTCGGCAGCTCGGCTCACTCCAAGGACCAAAATCCACCATCCTCACTCCTCCGTTGGACCGTGAGCGGTGAGCATCCCACTGAATCACTGATCCCAATTCCCAATTCTCGGTGACTGGTGAGAATCATAGAATCTAATCCACCGTCTCTCCTCTGTTAGCTCCTAAGCTAGTTTACTTTACTAATTAATCTTTTGATCCAATTAATTTTTATTTAGTCAAGTTAGAGCCAGTAGAATTGATTTTTTTTTTGTCCAAATGTAGGTTGGTTGTAATTTTGCTTCTCAAAAAGCTAGACGAATTATTTTTAAATAAAAATTTAAAAATATTTTTATACTTATTAAAAATTTTTTATTATTTAAATAATAATAGAAAAGGCCTCTTCTAATGAGTTCGCCTAAGGCCTCCAAATGTATTGGGCCACCCCTGCCTCTTGCTCTTCCACTCCCAGCATATCCTTGATGGATGCCTTCACCTGTGGCTTGGTCTTCGGGCTGAAGCTGATCACCGACTTGGCTAGATTAACCCGTTGCCTAGAAGCTGCACAATAATCCCCAAGAATGCTTGGAATGGCCTTTGCTGTCTGGCTTGTAAGCCGCGTCAGAAGAAAACAATCATCAACAAATAAGTGTGATATCTGAATAGGCACCGTCCAGGTCTGTATGTTTCTAAAATCTGGGTCTCCTAGCATGTCGAAGGGTTCTGGATAGCGCATCCGAGCACAGAATAAAAAGTAATGGAGAGAGTGGGCACCCCTATCGCATCCCAACCAAAGACTCGAAAAAGTGTGTAGGCGAGCCATTTACCAGTATGGCAAAGAAAGATCTCTTCCATTCATTGGCTATGCAAACTCAAAAAAAGGATGATTTTAGGATGCTAGCTTTGTCCACTGACTGTAGAGTAGTTCGAGCATTTGCGGGGCATTGTAAGAAAATCTAGGTGTGTTTGGCATGGCTACCCATTTTCAATTTTTGGCTTTTACTTTTAAAATTATAAAATCAATAGATTGGTAAAAAAATGATTCTACAACGGTGAGGTGCAGCATTTGGAGTTGCTGCAATGGCTAGCCATCATGGTTGACGATTGCCATTTTTGTCTTCTCCCTCTATGATATCTATAACTTATTTTTGCTTTCTTTTGAGTGCTTTTTTTAAATAGATTATAATACTATACTATTCTACATTTTAGAATTATGTTTCTTATTAATAATTTTATTTTCCATTGTTATTAACTAATTTTTTTTATGAATTATTACTATAGACATACATTGCAAATGGCGAGAGAGACAACCATTGCGTATTCCACATGGTTTCAAAGCTAATATACTGGTTGCTAGGATTAAATCTACATGGCTGAGAATGAAGAATCCCTCTCTATTGCCCAAGGAGACAACCCAAGAGGGGGGGGGGGGGGGGGGGGGGATGAATTGGGTTTTAATTAATTATTGATCAATTAAAAATAAAGTGAGTGATTAACTAAATCTATTGCAAGTGAACTAGTTAGATCAATAGATGCAATGAGTGAAGAGAGAGAAAGAGACAAGGTCCAATACAAACACAGAAAGATTTATAGTGGTTCGGAGCCAACTTTTGCTCCTACGTCTACTCCCCAAGCCGCACATGGGAGTTCACTATAATCCCTATGATTACAGCCGGTTGTTTTGCAAGCTCACAACCTAACTTGTTGTTTTCACGAGGTCACAACGAACTCGGTCGGTTTTGACAGGCTCACCGACTAGAACCACTCAATTTTTTTCCGGATTCACAATCAAACCCAGTTGGTTTTTCTCGATTCACCAACCACAACCTTACACCGTTGGTTTTATCTATGGCTCACCAACAAACCTTACAACCCTTGATTCAATCTCCTGATTGAATCAAGTACAAACACAAGAGTTTAAAGTTTATAAGAAAAGCTTCTAAAAAGCAAATATGAAACAATATAAACAAGATTGAGTTAGAAGCTCTCAAACAGATTTGAGATTAGGAAGTGGAGGCTTCTCGATTTCTGAGTTTTCTCTTGAATGAGCCGAAGGATGTAAGACAGTAGGTAGAGATTTGAATGTGAAGGAATCCTTTTTGGTTTGACTTGAATGCACTTCTTTCTTCTTTTGCTTGGATTCACTCTACGGAAGCTCTTGGTGGTTGAAAATCTTTAATGCTCAAATGGAATAACTCTCTTCTTATCTACTACTGTTCACTCTAGCTATTTAAGTGATTTTCCTCGAAAAATAGCCGTTAGAGAGTGATTTGGAGCCGTTCTGACCCGTCTGCACAATCTGACAATGTATCCGTTGGGATCGGAGTCGACTCGCGCGATCTGGAGTCGACTCGCGCTTCACTGGAGACGACTCGCGCTTCACTGGAGACGACTCTCCCACTATTTCAGATTTGAATTAAAGTGCATGCCTCATCCTGGGGTCGACTCGGATCAAACTGAAGTCGACTCGCCAACAGCTGGAGACGACTCGGGTACTTAGGGGTCGGCTCGTTCTCAGGGTTCCATAAATCCAACTTTCTGTTTTTCTTTCTCATGTCGACTCAGATTTTTTTGAAGTCGACTCGCTGTCTTGAGAGGCGACTCGAGATCTTCGGGAGATGTCTCATTCTCAGAGACCGAAAAATTGATTCTCTGTCTTTTGAACTGATCTGCCTCGGAGTCGATTCGGGCTTTGTTGGAGTCGACTCGGCTAACTTAGGGGTCGACTCTGGAATACTTGGAGTCGACTCGTTCACAGGATCTCCGAAACTGAATCTCTACCTTTCAAACGATTTTCCTCTGGAAGTCGACTCGGACAAACTGGAAGTCGACTCGGCTGATGTGGGAGACGACTCGTAGTCTTCGCGAGTCGGCTCGCTGACAGGGTCTCAAAAACTAACGTTCTGTCTTTTTATCAGCTTTTCCATAGAGTCGACTCGGGACCATCTGGAGTCGACTCGCCAAGCATCGGAGTCGACTCGCAACCTTTTGGAGTCGACTCGCTAACAGGGTCTAAAATTCATCGTTCTGTCTTTCTGTTTGTTCTCAGTCGGAGTCGACTCGAGCTTGTGCCAGAAACTTCAAGTGTCCCGGAGTCGATTCGTAAAGTTCAGGAGTCGGCTCGTGATGCAGACTTTGGTTCAAATAGAGTTCAATACTTAACCAAAATACTCTGAACCAAAGCTCAAGGCACTTAGACAGAAATTCATAAAGATTTACCTGAAACACTAGATTGAATTCATTAGAACAACATAAGGCATACTCAGATACTTTGAGCTCATCAAAATTAATTAGGAAATACTCAATCACTCCACACTCTCCAAGTAGAAGTTAGGTTCATGGTCAAACACAAGATATTTTTCTTATTATTCGAAACCATTGCATTTTACTCGAACTATATTTTTTTTTCTTTTGTATTTATTATATTTGTGGCTGAAACTTAAGATATTTAAGTTGTTTTTGGATTTTATTTCTCAAGAAAAAATCGTTTATAGGTTTCAAGTATTTTTCAAAATTAATGATCCAAGTATTTGTTAAAAATTAAGAGAAAGAAATGGGTTTGGACGGACAACATGATCTATCCATCTAGAAGATGGATGATGAGAATAGGAAGATGAAGAAAAATGATGATCTTCTCAAAATGAAATCTTTCCTTGCATCAAGCTACAATGACCTTATAAGAGATTGAACTTAGTTCAAAAATGAGATTGTTTGAAAGATATTTTTGGACTCTAGGTTATAATTTGGTTAATCCAGGTCAATATTTGATATTAGTGGAATTTAATCCATATTTCATATCAATTTAAGCAATTGAATTATCAAGATTGGTCACTTTATTTAGTCTGGATGGATATTTATGCGAACTTCATCACATCTATATTGAGATTACCCTTGGTTGAGTGGAATGCGATGCGATCCATTTAAAACTATTTACACAGGGGGTCTATGAAGCTTCATTCAACGAGATCACTCAAAAGCCACGTAAATAACACGTAAATAGCTATATTATACATTATTTCCTTTAGCCACCAGATATGATTCTTCGGATTTTCAAACATAGAGGTTTGTTCAAACAGCTTGCACTTCCGACATTTTCACATGTGGCATGTGCCTAGCCATCCATGCACTAATGTAGAGAAACTCAGAAACAAATTGCAATATGTGACTTAAGGTTAGCTTACCCTTATTAAGATGGGAATAGGTTTTTATTTGATTTGGTTGGATTGAGGAGAAAAGGATGAGGATGGAGGTCGACGTGTACGGTCTTCACGGATATAATAAATTATTATAAACTTTAAAAAAAATAAAAAAAATACGAACTAAAATTTTGCATTTTCACTCATGCTACATCAAACTTAATTATCTAACTCAATCTAAATGATAAAAGAGTGTTTTAAACATTCAAGTAGTGCTTTTATTATGCCACTATAATGCACAAGTATTCAGTCCTTTTTTTTAAAAAAAAAATCAAGTAGAAATATATAGTTAGATCTAAATTTTATGGATTAATGTGAACATTAACTAATTCTTTCAGGGTACATCATTTAATTTATCTTTTTATTTTTTCAGTTCATCATTTTTCTTTTTGAGAAGTAAAATATTTGGATGTGTATCCATACTTCCGTGTCTCATTTTTACATTGAGTAAAGTCCATTCCACCTGAAAGTTTTTTTAATTTCAGCTAACTTCATTCTTTTTTATTATATTATAATCTATTTTCATGCGTTGCATGAATGTTTTGCCTATTTTCAACTAAGTTGGTCGATGGATCTTCCCTATTTTTTTTTCGCTACAAGAGAAATCTTTCCCTTGGAAGATGGACTTGCCTGGTTGAGGCGCTCTCGAGTCGTCTAGAATTCGGCCTCAGCTAAGGCGGCAAAATCAGTCAATGGGATGCGCTGACACGCGTCCCGGCAGTCGGACACTTGGTGCCAGACCGCGCTACCTTACAGGCTCAAGAGCCACGTTGCATCCCATCCCGCGCGACAAGCCACCAGGCCTTGCTCGTTTCCGGGCGTTAATATGCCGGCCGCGCCCCTCTTGCCCAGTCCCAACCCGATTCTCTCCTCGCAGAGGAATTACAACCCGAGAAAGGGAAAGGACAGCAACGAGCAAATCTCGATACTTCTCGTGGAACTCCACATTAATCAATCATCAGGTAGTCTTGTAGTCGATTCGCGAGAATGGGCACTCACAAGGGCTCCACGGTGCGGATGCTGCTGCTACTTGCTCCGCTCCTCCTTGCGGCGGCAGCGGCCGCAGAGACAACAAAATTTGGTCTAGAGGAGGAGGAAACCGGGAAGGCAGGGGAGGAGGACTCTTCCGAGTCATGGACCATCTGGGCCAAGGACAAGATCTCTGAGGGATTGGGTCTCAAACACCAGCAGAAGCGAGAGGAAGAGGAGGCAGCTCAGAAGGCCCGAGATAATGTGGAGAGTGCCAAAAGAGAGGCCCAACAGATGGCTTCCGGTGAGTGATTACGAATTAAAATAATCGACATCTATTGGTGCCGTGAAATGATGAAAACCAGTCCCTTTCCCTAGCTTGTCTGCTTACACTAATAAATATACATGTTCATACAAATCCGCAGACAAGGCGTCGGACATCAGACAGGCAGCCAAGCAGGCTGCCCATGCAACGGGGGAAGCAGCTAAGGGGAGCAAGGATAAAGCGCAAGAGCTTGCCTCCGGTAAGGACATCATGACCTATCCATATATGATTATCAGATGTAGAACGAGTGGAGGGTAGATGATAAGAGAGATTTCCGTTGGTCCGAACCTCTGACTACTTATGCTGTCGGTAGCATAGATTGAGCTTTGTTGCTGAAATTTTTGGCAGAAACGGGACGACGTGCTGCAGAGAAGGCAGGCGAGGCAGGAGAATGTCTGATGGAGAAGACAGGGAAGGCCAAGGATGCTGCGATGGAGGTTGGGCATCAATCGGTGGACACGGCCGGTGAAGTAAGGGAAGGGACGATGGACAGCGCAGGGAAGGCCAAGGATGCCGCCGTGGGTGCCACTGAGGAGGCTGCGAGCGAGTCCGCAGAAGCGGAGGCGGAGGCGGAGGCCCAGGAGCAGCTCCTCAAGGCCAAGGAGAAGGCCAAAGAGAAGGTTGAGGAGGGGTATGCTGCTGCCAGAACCAAGGCCGGGGAAGCTCTGGATGCCACCAAGAAGACCCTCGCCTCCAACTACGAGACCGCGAAGGAGAACATCATGGGAGGTTCTTCCAGACGAGAAGACGAGCTCTGAGAGTGTTTCTTCTTTTCGTGTGAGATGCGGGAGAGTGGCTTCCGTGATCTCTTTCTTCCTTCTGTAACATATATATATATATATATATATATATATATATATATATATATATATATATATATATATATACAAGCTGGACCGCATGTGTACAGTTTCCTTGTTCTGTAATGGGGGATTGTGAATCCTGTCAAACTTTTCTCTCTTTTTTTTAATTTTTTGGGCAAGTAATCCTGCTGAATCTTACATTCTTACTTGCAGAGACTAAATATCCGGATGCTGGCAGTTTGCTTGCATGCTTGCTTGTGAGGACGGGAGGGAGATTCAATTCTGGGTCCAGACATGCGGGGATATGTTACCTGAGTTCAGCCTTTAATCATGGCCGCCCGTGATTCAGTGCAGTGCAATGGGGGGTTTAATCATCTATTCACCACTATTCCGTTTAGGGCATCTGATTCCGCTGTTCAGGTCTTTCGCTGTTTAGGATATCCAGTTCCTCTCTGTTCAGGTATTTGGATAATCATAACATAAATTGGAAAAGTCATTACAAAAGCTAACAAGCCAACGAGATAAAAATCTGTACGTCGTGTTTCTGGTTAATTTTTTAATTAATTAACAAAATTTCTGCGCATATATATGGCTAACATCTGTGCTTTAAATTTCTTCGCACTTGGCGATGCAGTTTTTAATTCTTTAGCACCAGCTCCACGATCTAAACAATTCGAAAATTACCCCCAGGCATTTTGTACAGGTGTCATTATATCAACTAGATTTAGATTGTAAATGAAATGATTAAAATAGTACTCCCCTGAAAGCAGCCCTGCATGTATCCCAATCATGCACTAGCATAGGTGTGCTATAATTACATTATGGCCGTCCTACAATTTTAGTTATTCTATTGCTACGATGTACTTATAAGCATAACCACAATATATATTTATACGACAGCCATTTTCTAAGCCAGTTTATATAGGGTTACAATATTACATTGCGGAAAAAAGATGCAGAGAAAGAAGTAGAAGGAAATTGTGTAAGTGGACAACAGAATTATAGAGGGTGGGGTGGGAAAACATGGGGCTTCAGTATTGTAGAGTACGGGCAACCTTTGAAGTGGAAGTTGATGGAGCCCATCCATAAGGACCCATGGGTAGGTACAGTCTCACTTCAGGTAGATCTTGGATATTCATGTAAGGTTAAGGGATTCAAATAAAAAATTTTAGCTAGTATTTTCGGAAAAGTTCTGGTTTGACCAATGGGATGCATGTATAATCTCACGTGAAGTAGATCTTGAATATTTATGTAAGGTTAAAGGATTCAAATAAAAAATTTTAGCTAGTATTTTTGGATAAAATTTTGGGTTGTTATAAATATTATTAGAGTAGATTTGGCTCACAGTCCATGTGATTAGGAGATATTGCAGCATGAATTTTTTGGGTTACTAACTTCGAGCTGATCATAATTTTTGTAGTTGGATTAGGACTCTTAGGCTCATGAGGACATCGAGGTTTAAATGGGAAGAGAGTATATGTAAGAATCCATATGGGTATGAGTTTAGCCATATTGATTATATATTAAGTAGATTTTGAGTATTATAGGGTTACAAATTCAAATAAAAAAAACTAGCTAGTTATTGATGTATTCAATCTTCTACATGTATCATAGTCTATATGGATTAGGAAAAGTTGTGGCAAACAATTTTTTATGACTGAGTATGAGCTAATCATGATATTTATAATTTTGATCGGAACTTTAGTATAAGGAAGATGTTAGGAGGCATTTGGTATGGGGTGATCATCCCGAGATTAAGAGTGATGTAGGTAGAGTTGATGAGATCATCGCATTTGGTTGTACCACGATGATCTTATATAGCAATAATCTCAAATCACCTCAACTCCTCAAATCATCGTCTAACTCAGTGATGGAATACCTATCCTTGAGGTCAGAAATCTAAGATCATTCCAGGGCAACGATTTTGGGCTAAAAGTTGAGGACAAAAATGTCCCTCAATCTAGTAAAAAAAATAATATATCAATATATCGTCAATATGTTATATTAATATTATATAATATATTTTTATATGTATTATATTATAATATATTATTAATCATATTATTCTTCAATTATAATTTTAAATTATAGTAGAAATATATTATTGTATTTTAGATTTATATAGTGAAAGTATTTAATATATTACTTCTATTTGCCTTATTTTTTAATCAAAATAATTATTAGTATTAAAAATATTAATTCTATAATAACAACTAGTATATATTTATAGAATTAATGATTTATAGGACTAATAAATATATTTTTATAGAATATTTTAGAAGTTGTTTTGGTATTATATGGTGAGTGATCTTGGATTTATGTAGAATACCAAACAGGTTACTCATGGATATTTGAGAATTTTTAATCATTGGAATACCAAACATAGTAATCTTAAATAATTGAGATTAGATTACTTTGAGATAAGGATTACCGATGATCTAAGATCATCTTGGTGATTCCAATTGGATCACCTAATGCCACCTTAGAGTTTAAATAGAGGGAGTATGTTAGTACCTAAACGAATGTGGTTGCAAAGTGGGAAGATTCCGAGCATTTAAGTATTTATATAGAATCAAAAAATTAAAAATATAACTTTTTAGTAGGGTTGCAAGTGGATTGAATTGAACCACCTTTAATTTGGAAAAAATTCAAAATTAATCTGGCCAATCTTGAACCAAAGTTATTTAAAACATTATATGTTGCATACTGTTATGATACACACACACACACAAAAATATATGTTGGTGATATAATTAGGTAATTAATTTATATAACATATATAATATATTATTGGTTGTGTTAATATTACTATTGATCCCTTATTTGATCTGAAAAAATCTGATTGATTGTTAAAACTAACATTATATTTGATACAATCCAATTCAAAGAGAATTGGGTTTGGGTTCCATTTCCTGATCTAATTCAACTCAACTGTGGATTGGATTTGAGCTGTCCACCCCGACCTACTTGTAGTCCTATCATTTGGCTTATCTTTTGGCTGCCCTTTTTAGTTAGGAAAAATTTGGAAATTGTATTCGTTTTAGATATTCCAACGGGTTGCAAGTATTTCCTAATCTTGCTCGTATCCAAATTTAATTATCTTTCTCCTGCACAATGTCCATAAAAGAAAGGTAGATGAGCAGGGTGTCTCTTGCACTCACAGCAGATTCGAATGCCAGATTTTCTTAGTAAAACGGGCAGTTAGAAGGAGACAGGAGGCTATGTCAGATGCTCATCTGCCATCCTTTTCTGCTTGGATGATTGCCAGTGTAAATCCTAATCTTGGTTGTCAATCGCATAAAAATTCCAATTTTTACATAATAGGTATTTTCCGAAATGCAGGATAAAACGGGCAACTCGATCCCCTTTTATTTAGGAAATAGCAGAAATGTCATACCGAGTAGGGTTTGGAAGAACGATATTTCCATTTTTCCTTTAAAAATTAGACTATAGTATTACTCCGTGCAATAATCAACTATGTCAACAAAAGTGCCAAAAAAAGTTATATGATATTGTTGCACAAGAGTCACCTGGTGTAATAATCGGCTGGGTTGAAAAAGGTGACAAATATAGCTCAACGGCCTGTTTGGTGCCGGACTAACCGATGCAAGAGACTATCCTGAAAGGAGATAAGCAACAAAGGGAGTCCAAGGCCCAGTCTGGAAGCAGAACAATCTTGGTCCCTTATCCCACCTTGATTCATTGATAAATGTCAACCATGGTATTTGACGCTTGGAACCACCGATCCCCCAGACACTTCAAGCAAACGTACAAAAATCTAAAAGTCATTTCTGAACGGGACTCCTGCTACTAATAGAGCCTATCAATCCTGTGACTTTAAAAAAAATAAACAAAAAAAAAGGGTGTGTGCAAAGAAACCATTCGCCTGTATCCTCTGTGCTTCCTTGTCAAGCCTCTCTCCATCTGTTTTCTTTCTTATCAAGCCATCTCTTTCATCCATAAGACCTTCCTTCCTTGAGTCCCTTTTTCCTTCTCCAAATCCCTCTTTTTTTTCTAAGATCAAAAAAGTTTATGGTATATATCATAAAACCAACAAGTGTGTATCATCTGGTCAAATACTATATACTGGTAAATATAATAATCCGAAAACTATGTATTGATTTATCTAGAAACGTATAATAAGATGCTGGATAACTATTTTCCTAGGCATGTCACCTAGCTATATAGTATATACCGGTGAATATCATATTCTGAAAATTATATATCAATTTTTCTGAAGGTGTATATTAGGACATTGGATGAATATATTGCTAAGTATTTATCATCAGATTATATACTATGCATTGGTGAATACTATATTTTGGAAACTGTGTATTAATTTATTTAGAGATATGTATTGGGTTGCTACTGGAGTATATATTGAAAAATCGATGAGTGTATTTCATCTAAATATGTACTGTGCACTAGGTGAAAACTATGCTTTCATAATTATGTATCGATTTATCTAAAGATAGGTATGAAGATACTGGATGACTAGTTTGTTAGGTATATATCACTTGACAATATACTATATATTAGTAACACCATGTTCTGTAAATTATATATCGATTTACTTAGATGCGTATATTAAGATGCTGGATGACTATTGTACTATAAGTGTACCACTTGGCCATATAGTATGTACTGGTGAATACCATATTCTTGACACTATGTATGGATTTATTTGAAGATGTATCGGAATGCTAGATAATTATTTTGCTAGATGCATATCATCCGACATGCATTGTGTATGGTATATCATGTAGCCCTTTTTTATTATTTCAAGTCATGAAAATGAACTCTATTAGTAGGAGGAATCCCATCTTGATTTAACTTTGGGATTTCCTCTTAGCGTCAGAAAAAACATAGCAAAATAGAAAGCCTGCCCTATACGATACTCTAGTGCGCCCACCATAGAATTTTTGTTCCAAGCAAACTATGTATGAGCGGGAACTGGTAGTTCCCTAGGATCCCGAGCATTCCCCATCCCCATCCTTTATCTCATCTTAATTAGTGAAAATCCACAAATACCTCTTTCCTGGTACACGCAACCAGAAGAATGAGAGATGAATGATCAAAAATTGGCAAATTTAATTGGCCAATGTCTCTCAATCTGTAGACTTCTCTCTCTGCTTTTGTCATTTTTTTTCCTACAACATATTCTATTGTATCTCAGAATGTCAATTAAACAGTAAATAATTCTAAACTATAATTATCTGATTAGAGAGTGATTCTGATGATTTAGTTTATTTATTCCCTTATTAGCTATTTGCCATCTAAACACAGCCTAAAAGCCAGGAATACCAGTTCTACTTGATCGCTCGACGCTCACACATCTTTATGCTCTAGTACCTGCCCTTAGCATTTAGCATGATGCTGAGGATCATCTGTTCTACTATTCTTGTCAAGGTTGTGCCCACGGGCCCCTTATGCTTGTCCACTTGACCTGCCGGCAATGTGCGGTCACCATGATGAAGCAAAAAGAGGTGCATCAAATTATTCAGAAATTCTTGTAACGGACAGATCCATGTGGATAGAATTTTTGACGGGTGAGCGGCTGGGTCTTGTTCTCTGATCACAAAAATGCAAATAGCAATCTTGCAGCTGAATTTTACGTCTTAAGACCAAGTTGATGATCATTCAGATATATGCGAAAAAGCAGCGCTTTGTAATGTGCGGTTTTGGCTGATACAATATGCTTGGTGAACGAGCCAGTTCTGCCACATCGGGCCTGAACATGTCCTAGAACCTCAAAGTTCACATCCCTCACGCACAACATTACAAGGCTGATCCTGTACGACTGCAAGTGGACTGCAGGATCTCCAACATCTGGAAAAAATAGAGTTGGGCACGTCAGCACAGCTGGGAGTAATTTAATAGAATAAATTGGTTTGACGGCTAAGCCGAAGTGGCAGGCCAAAATTTTGGTATATCCTGATATCCCCTCCCAGACTAGCTGTCACTACTACTAGACCCCACGCATTTGCGGCACCGATATTGCTGGTCCTATTGCTGCCCCCAACAGACCATCCCCAAGATGACAGGGACGATGAAAAGGTGCCAGAATCTGATATCGAAGAGGAAACTGCACCAGACCGCATTGAAGAAGAACAAGCTGAAACAAATGACCCACTACCAATTTCTGGTCCCAAGTGAGAGATGTTGCGCTCATCTGCACAGGGAAGTGTCTGTTCCGGGGAATTCTTCTTAGGAAGCGGCAGGTAATGGCTCCTGCTGATGGGGAAGTTATCCTCAGAGGTGATGGATATTTGGGAATCGCTGCTCTCGCCCTGTTCATGAGTATACCTTCTAGACCACAGTGGCACAGATGGCGATGTTGGTCCAAAGTTGCTTCCATTGCCAGGCCATGGGATTGCGACTGAGACATCTTTACAAAAGAAGTGCTCGTGAGATCGGGTTGTACTCCAACCTTTGCTTTTCCCTCCAGCACCTAAGCTGCGTGCTGGATCTCGCTTCCATATATACACATGGGAGTCCTCACTTGCACACACGACATACCTCCCATCAGATGTGTACGATGCAGAAATTTGACTGCTTGTGTTCCTGAAACCTGAAACCCACAATTGTGGACAATCATCATATAAACTGCCATTGCTATTAAAAAACAAAGAACCAATTCCATCTTGCCAAAATAGAATCAAAATTTCAAACCCAGGCATCTTCAAAGAAAACTAAAAAGCAGCACATCAGGCTTTTCTTTACAACAAAGCAGTTCATTCAACTTTCAGCAAAGAATATTTTAAAGACTCATTAGATATTTATTAGGGAACAAATGATATTCCTTCACCATGTTTCCCTTATAATCTTAGTTTCCCATCAATGGCAAGTCTTTAATTTCTCTATCCACTATCTCAAAAAAGAGATGCTTAAGTGTCATTGCTAATTAATGTGATGTGCAAACCTATATTAATTTTATAGCAACCACCTTCTGATAATCTATTGCATGCTGATAACTTGTCTTAATTTCTCTTGAAAAACACTATCATAGACATACTTCTATATTAAGAACTAAGCTGCACGGAGATTCACAAGCGTATTAAACATGCAACAAATAGGCACACAAATGCAAGAAAAAACTGATTTACGTTTGTGGTAGGCTAAACACTAGGCATACAACTTACAGTTTTTGTGTAAAGGCAAGTAGCGCATGTCGAATATCCACCATGCCTTGAACCACATATCAGAATGATGATTCATTCAAGCGGTCAAATTAATTAAAATTAGAGTGAAAATGGATTAACTCAATCCTGGTATCTCCCATTATTAGCCACATTGCCTCTCCGGTGGCAAAATGATTTCAACCAAGAGATTTTATAACAAAATTATGACACAGACCTGATGGAATGTTAGCTAGTGAAGTTCAAGAAGAAAGTATTAAATCGAACGACAAATACCATTTAATGTAATTTAATTAATTGCCCATGTAATCAATATATACAATTAATAATCAACATCAATGAACAAATCAGGATACACACGCATGTCCAGAACAAATCAAGTCTATTAGATTCAATAAAATACATCACAATTGTCCAAACAGAATCCTTTCGCCTAAATTAGTCTCCTCGAGAGACTACGCTCCCTTCCCGACTCTCCCACCATCCATCTCTTTAAAACCAATCCTATCAGCAATAGGATCTAAGAGCCAAAAGAAGTCATCTATCAGACAAGTCTCTTTCCAGTATCTTCTCTTGCTTCATCCTTTTTACCCCTTTTACATCCCCCTCCTTTGCTACCAGAAATCAAATCTATACTTGATTCTTACATGGGATCATATCTGTGTTTGATAAATGTAATCCCTTGAACTATGCGCAGCTAAGCTTGCCTATCCCCCAAACTATCGGGAACAATTGTTCAAGATAGATCAAAAACTAAATAACCAGTTGACCTGATCTAAAATATGAATATTTCAATGGGCTGTCGACAAGCAATTTTTTGTTGGAAAGAATCCCCATCATGAATAGAAAGGCTCTTACTAATGAATTCCAGACTTCATCCTGTTCAAATCTCTCCAGTCTCTTCTTTTCTCAACTCAAAACCACTTCAAAATCAACCTCATAATGAAAGGCATTCATGACCAATTGATTTAGAAGGAATCAATTTGTGTATTAATATCATAATGGCTCCGTAAGAGCATCTTATTTTGATAAAAAAAAGATTTTATTTTGTTTCTATATGTTGGCCTATTGCACATGTGCTGCTAGGTCATTTAGGGCCAGGTGTGGTAACAGTGAAGGTCATAGACTTGCATGGGTGAGTTTTTAAATTTTTTTATCAAACTATTAAAATTCCTGTTGTGGATTTCTACTCATCTTTCTGCATGTTTGTAAGTAAAATACGCATCTCAAAATAAATCATCCAGTGTCTTCAAGCAATGTAATTCCTATCCTACAAACTGAGAAGTTAAAACCAGAGTTTAGTCTTATATGACAGCAAGATAAACAGTTCTTATCATTGTTAAGAGAGTGATCCACTGTTGTGATCCCAACAGAAAAATTGGCAAAGCCCCAAATTTGATGTGTTAGGTTAGCAGTAAAAGCTGAACTTTCTTACTACCAAAAAAGAAAAAAAATCCAAATTCTATAATTTTGTAAAACAATTTCCGCCATATTTTGGCACTGCTGCTTTTGAACAAGTATCTTATAATAACTTTACATATATAACTATGCAGAATACCCTTCTTTTTTAAGATGGAGGGGCTACTCTCTACTTGCTACCCTATAACAGCCCATCCTAGGTTGGAGCACAGGCCTCTAGGCAGTCGAGACGATGCTTGCAAGACAAGGCTTAGTATAATCAGGGATCAAAGCGAGGGCAAAAACCTTATGGAATCAGACTCCTACTGAAAGAATAGTGCCCTACAAACCAACCGCAATCTGTATTGCGATAGAGTTTCTTTTGTTTTTTCCAGATCATGTACATGACATTTTGATTATAAATAAAAAGGCATTATGTTTCATCATTTGCTGCATCTCATATTTATGATGAACCCCATAGATTAGGGCAATGTTTTTAGGGCTATGATGAGATCATGCCAGTGAGACCTAAAATCCTAAAACCCTAATCTAAGATATTCCTAGTTGTTGGTACATTGAGTCGGAGATCAATGCTACCGGTAAGACTGGCACATCTTATGTATGCTCGATGCAGAGGGTGATTGATCTCACAATTACTTATGTGAAGACACTAATACAAAGATGTAGGTGCTCATTAGAGGAATGAGTTCACTGAATTAACCTGCCAAGAGAATATCTTATGGAGTCTTACTTACATATCAAAAGATGATTTTCTTAGTGGGAGTTGTGCAACTGATCCTTTGACCTGAGATCACCATGGTATCTTGTGCACATGAATTCATGTTTTGGTTTACTCTCATCCATGACATTAAATTGTGCACGGGGTCTTCCGCATATGGTGAATTGTGTACGAAGGTTATGAGTAGGTCGACAAGAAATCAATCACTTTTAGTAAGAGAAAACCGCATCCTACTTACTCCAATCATATGATAATTCAGAAAATCTTTGATCAAAGTAAAATAAAAATTAGAAAGAGTTTCTAATGTTTCATTATTCGAATTATCATTAGAAGATTGAGAGAAACACGAATATGTAATGGAGTTTGACATAGATCCATACTCATATACATATTCGGGATGCAGTTTGATTGAAGGATTGAATTGCACGGTAACTTGCCACTGAAAGGTATATTTCGTATTTCTACCAAATTTTATATCTTTCGGTTAGACATGATACGTTACTAGACGTCAATCTTGTCTTGTAGGTTTGATCGAATTAAAGAATTTAATTTGATCACCAATTAGAAAGGATTCTAATTGTTAAGTTCAGATTCGCACAATTTGTACCTAAATCAATTAGAAGAGTTCTAATCAAGTTAGGTCAACTTACACCCGTACCTATTGCTGGCTAAGTATGGAACCCAATGGGTCACACACAAGAAAATTGATCAAGGATCTAATTAGATTAGATCATGTTTGCAAGATAAACATGTTAGCACGTATTGCAAACCTTAGCTTCTGATTCGAATTGGATTTGCATTTGATTCTTGATTTGGATTGATCTATTTGATTAGATCATATCCTAATATGTGTTTGCCAAGAGTTGGCACCTAATTGGCTTGGTTTGAATCTAACTGGATTAGATTTGATGACATATTCACTTTTGACCATTAGATCTCTATCAACCGTTGGATGAAGACATAACGGTGAGTTAGTTTGAACCCAAATGGATCGGGTTAGATAGGGACTTTAATCATAACCATTTGATCTTCATCAACCATTGGATGAAGATATAATGGGATCATGATGTGGCGCCTTGGATTGGAGCCCTTGGATCATCATCAAGTCGTTGGATGATGACAAAACTCCCTTCTTGATGGCGCCTTAAATCATAGCCATTGGATCATGATGTCTACCATTGGATGGGGACATAATTGGCTGAGTAATGAGGCTTCATAGGGGCGTGATGATGTGAGGAGGAAGACCGCAGGATTTTTGATAAGGCGCTCTTCTTATCATGCGGTGGATAGATAAGGATGAGGCGCCCTTTTCATCCTTATCACATCCCTTCCAAGATACGCCTCTTCTCATGAGGCGGTCCCTTTGGATCACATGCCCCCTGATGGGTGAATGGATGGGATGCATCTTTTGGTGATGCATCCCTACGCCACCTATAAAAGGGAGTGCGATCCCGGTGTTTCAATCAATCCAACTCTCTCTCTTATTCCTTCTTTCTTACAAGTCTTCTTTCTTTCTAACATCTCTCTTTTAGGTTGTCCTAAGCCAAGATAAGAGGGTCTTCTTTAGGACAAATAGCTTAGAAGGAGATTTAGAAAAAAGAAGAAAATTAGAAAGGAAGGAAAGCAAGTCATTAGAGTTCTTTGGAAGAATTCAACATCAAGGATCAAGTTCTTTGGAGCTAGAGTCTTGAACCCAGTTCCTGTGTGGATCAACGTTGGAGGGTGAACACTTGGGCACCTAGTAAAAATTCTGCATATTGGATATAGCGTTGAAGGTATTCCTCTATTCCTATATTTATATTTATTTATTTGATTGTTTTCATTAAGGTGATCTTGGTTCATAAGGATTTGATGTAACGAAATTTTATTAAGAAATTTTTGAAATCCCGCGCTTCCGCAACCCCTTAATATCATATCAAAACCCTACAGTGGTACAGAGTTTACCTTTATTGGTTCAATCAAATGAACATGCATGATGTAGGATTTATAATTTGCTATGAGATAGCATTGTTATATGTTGTAGCATGTTTATAAAAATGCTGAGAAAGCAATATTATATGATTGTTATATGCTATGAGATAGCAATGTTATATTGTTCAAATGTCTTAAAGCATGTTCACACTCCTTGCTATGTTACATTAGAAATGCTACATATGTATGTGTTACATTTATAGAATGTGCAAGAGACCAGAAAGCCTTCATAAAAATTATATTAAGTCGTAGTGCAAAATACTTTAAGCTGACCCATTTTGGATCAATTGATCAATTGGTGTCTAGGAAAGTATCAAAGGTGGTTAATTAGGACCGTTGCGAAAGCACGGGGAGCCTCCCACCTACTTACCTGGCCAATTTGATTAATTATCTTTTATGTATAGCTTAATGTTGAAAAAACACTACTCCTAGCCTTCCTTCATGCCTCGACACTATTTTATCAAAATTTATGCTAGTTTGTTGTGCTAACACAAGGCTTGCTATGGAAACTGATATAATATTGTCTTGGTGCATTAAGATGCTTGTGGCATATTTTAATATGTTACTTTGTTGTGCTAACACAAGGATAACATTATTCAAATATGACTGTATGGAAATGAAGGGTTTGACTTAATTAAAACATTATAGTTTGTTGTGTTAACACAAGGCTATAAGTGTTTTAGAGGATAAGATAATGTTGAGAATTGCATGAGATGCAATTGGAAAGAGTTTCCTACCTTTGAACTCATAAAGATTTGTTGTGCTAACACAAGACTTTTATGAGGAATTAGGATCTCAACCCTACTAAAAAAAATTTAATTAATTAGGATTTTCTCGTTTATCATAGGAGAGGGCTATGATATTCGATAAAAATGGTGGGAGTAACAATTAGATAAAAGTCCTTATCTAATTGTATATATGTCATCATGATTGGTCTGCTTATGTTAGTTTTGTTCTTTGCTTATGTAGAATTAATTCTGAATTAATGGCTTCTTCACTATCACTAAGAGGCATCTTGGATGCCAACAAGTTGACTGGTCCGGACTATGTGGACTGGTTGAGGAATCTTAAGATTGTTCTCACTCAGGAGAAACTTTCTTATATCCTCAAAACCCTTGATATTGGATCATTAGGGGATGATGCTACAGAAGAAGTTGCTACACACAAGTGTGGAAGAATGACAGTTTGACTGTCAAGTGTATCATGCTGGCCTCCATGAGTAATGAATTGCAAAGGCAGCATGATAACATGGATACTCTCTCTATACTTCTTAATTTAAAGGAGCTGTATGGAGACCAAAGTAGAACTGTTAGATATGAGATATTTAAGCAGTTATTCCGCACAAGGATGAATGAATGGACATCCATGCAAAACCATGTTTTTATGGTTATTGACTTGATCACTAGATTGAGTCAATTAGGTTTTGCTATGGATGGTGAGCTAAGTCAGGATTTGATCCTACAGTCACTCCCTGAATCCTTCTCTCAGTTTGTTGTGAATTTTCACATGAACAAACTGAATACCTCTTTGCCTGAGCTGTTGAATATGCTCAAACAACTGAGACTCATATTAAGAGAGAAAAGGGTCCACTCCTTATAGATAAAAGGAGGTCAGACTGTAAGGGTTCTAAGAAAAGATTGAACCCTAAAAGTAGCAAGATGAAGAGGAAGAAAGGAAAGAAAATCTCCGGATCAAGTACTTGTTTCCATTGCAGCAAGGAAGGCCACTAGAAAAGGAATTGCAAGAGTTTTCTTGCAATTGTAAATCCTGATGCAAAAGTTGCATCAAAAGATATGTTTATATTACATGCCAGTTTATCATTTAGTTCTTCAAATTCAAATTCATGGGTATTGGATACCGGATGTGGTTCTCATATATGCAAGCCATTACATGGACTATAGAGAATTAGAGTTTGAAGAAAGATGACTTCGAGCTTTATGGCGTTGGAGGAGAGTCCACCAGGCTGAAGCTGTTGGAACCTACAGATTGGAGTTGCCATCGGGCAAGCTCTTGGAGTTGGTAGACTGTTATTATATGCCAAAAATTATTAGAAATGTAATTTCTATTCCTTTATTATTAAAGGAAAATTTGAAATTAATGTAAAGAGCAATGGTTGCTCTATTTCTTTTTCTAATAAATTTTATTGCAATAGCATTATGAAAAATGGTCTTCTAGTTCTGTCTCTTAATAACAATATCTATCATATTGATAAAAGCAACAAAAGAAAGAGAGAAGAGGTGAATAACACCCTTCTTTGGCATTGCCGACTTGGTCACATAAGTGAATCAAGAATAAACAAGTTGTACAAAGGAGAGTTCTTTGATCCTTATGATAATAAATCATTAGAAACTTGTGAATCTTATCTTATTGGAAAAATGACCAAGTCTCCATTCACTGGACATGGAGAAAGGGCAAATGAGTTATTAGGACTTGTGCATATAGATGTATGTGGTCCTATGACAACTCCAACTAAAGGTGGATACTCTTACTTCATCACATTCATTGATGATTTATCAAGGTTTGGATGTGTGTATCTTATGAACATAAATTCGAAGCCTTTGATAAGTTTAAAGAGTATCAAAGTATGGTTGAAAAACAAACTGGAAAGAATATTAAAATCCTTCGATCAGATCGAAAAGGTGAATACCTTTCTATTGAGTTTTTAAATCATCTTAAAGAAAAGGATATTCTCTCTGAATGGACACCTCCGTATACGCCACAGTTAAATGGTGCAGCAGAAAGGAGGAATCGTACTCTATTAAATATGGTACGGTCCACGATATGCTTTACAGACCTTCCTATTTTCTTCTGGAGTTTTGCCCTAGAGACTACTGCATATGTATTAAACAGAGTACCTTCTAAATCTGTATCTAGCACTCCATATGAGATATGAAGAGGTAAGAAGCCAAATCTTAAGTACCTTAAGATATGGGGCTGTCAAGCTTATGTCAAAAGAAATTTTGGACACAAGCTAAGTGCTAGATCAGATAAGTGTGTATTTGTAGATTGTCATAAAGTATAGGATACCTCTTCTATCATCTTACTGAACAAAAGATCTTTGTTAGTAAGCATGCCACTTTCTTAGAGAAAGAGTCTATCCTAGAAAAGGGCAAGGATAGAAGAATTGAACTTGAAGAAGTTCAAGACCTACAAATGGAAATACAAGATATTCCTCAAACAGATGTATCCATGGATGAGGTACAACCACAATACACATCTCCTCTCCAAAGGTTAGATAGAGTGCGAAGAGCACCTAAGAGGTATGGGTTTATCATTGAGAATGATGAAGCCCACATCGTTGAGAACGATGATCCTCTGACCTATTTTGAAGCTGTCATGAGTAGGGACTCTGACAAATGGCTAGAGGCCATAAAATTCGAGATAGACTCAATGTACACCAACCAAGTATGGACTTTGGTTGATGCACTAGAGGGTGTAAACCCTATAGATTGCAAGTGGGTCTATAAGAAAAAAATTGGAGTAAATGGCCAAGTAGAAACCTATAAGGCCAGATTGGTGGCAAAAAGTTTCAGGCAAAAGCAAGAAATTGACTATGATGAAACTTTTTCACCAGTTGCCATGCTTAAATCTATTCGGATTTTGCTTGCAATAGCTGCATACTATGATTATGAAATCTGGCAAATGGATGCTAAAATCGCCTTCCTTAATGGTCATATTGAGAAAGAAGTTTACATAACTCAGCCAGACGAATTTGTTTCAAGTGGGAGAACAAATCAAGTATGTAAGCTTAAGAAATCCATTTATGGATTAAAGCAAGCATCGAGGAGTTGGAATATCTATTTTGATATGACAGTCAAACACATTCTAAGACGCTTCCACCTCGTTCGAGAGATTGTCGAGAGACAAGATATCTACAAAGAACAACCTAGCAGACCCATTCACTAAGGCTTTACCTCAGCAGCAGTTTGATCGCCACCTCGATTGTATGGAGTTAAAGTTTAAGAGCGATTGGCTTTAGTGCAAGTGGGAGAAAGAAAGAATAGTGCCCTACAAGCCAACCGCAATATGTATTGCGATAGGGTTTCTTGTTTTTTCCAGATCATGTATATAACATTTTAATTATAAATAAAAAAAGTATTATATTTCATCATTTGCAGCATCTCATATTTATGATGAACCCCATAGATTAGGGCAATGGTTTTGTTAGAAGTATGCCCTAGAAGCCAATTTAGCAGATGCATTGTAATTGTTCTAGGATATAAAATGTGTACTTGACCATTTTATTGATTAATAAAATTGGGCATTTTGTTCATTCATGTTATTATGTGTCCATGAATCGTCGTAGGAATTAATAAGATGATAACACATTCTCAAGAGTTAAGAATTTAAGACGTGTCATTAGGTAGTTAATTCCTGAATTGCTCCAAATCGATAGATCATCACGAAGGACGGTGATCGATCCGATGAGATTATTACATAGATCATTTTTCTTGATAGACGAGTCTTGAGTCTACAGTGTGGGAATACTGGAGTGATTGTGCAAGTGCTTGTTAGAGAACAAAGGTACTGAGCGTGAACAAAGCAAGAAGTCACTTGGATGTCCATTCACTTGTCAGTGACTTACTTGATGCTGCAGTTGTATGACTAGTACTTAGACCTGCGATGCTTCAGCTAATCACGGTGAGATTGCTGTAGTTTGACGAGCACATAAATAATGGGCCCTAAGAATTCTTGTGGTGCAAATTGGCTACATAGGTTCACTGTCGGATTAGGGTTGCATCTAGATAGGATCTATCAACCTTGATAGACTAGGTTGGAAAAAGACCTTGGCCAGGGCAGTTTTGGAAAAAGAGTTTTCCAATCTCGAACTTTAGTTAAATAAATTTGACATAAGACAGACGATGGAGTTTGACGAGTTATCTATAGCCTCCATCTTGTCAGAATCCACGATAGAGGTACTGTATCATACGCTAACCGCATATAGAGGTTCATCTATTCCATTCTGCTAGGTTGCCACTATATACTGCTAGGTGTCACTAGTGGATTGTGAAACTCGAAGACATTCACTTGATCAGTGAACCCTGAAGAGAAGAGTTGAAATTGTTGCAACCCATTGAAAAGAGTTTCAATGATATTGTGATGGAGACCACAATATATCTCACTACCAGATAGAATAGAACTTATGCGGTCGCACACATTAGAGGTTTTGATCGTTCCGACGGTTGGATTGCGATTTATATGCTTGCTGAAATTTCTGCGTGCTGAAATTTCATATTTCAGCATGCAGATTTTTGTTTTAAAATCTTGATCTTGCATGCTGTTTTTAATTAACAATGAGATTGCAAAAATTAAAATTGTGTCTTGCATGATCAAAATTTCAGTTGATAGCATATTATAATTAAAACTTTCAAATATGAAATTATATGCATGAGATGCATGTGATAAGGCTCAATCAAAGATTCATGATCATAAAAAAATAATTTTCTATTCATGCCAATGCTTAAAAGAAAATTGATATATGCATGAGATGTATAAGATATGATCAAATCATGGATTCATGATCATTAAAGGATAATTTTGTTTAGGCTTATGCTTAAAAGGAAATTGATATATGCATGAGATGTATATATGTTAAGCAATCTTTACATGAGATGTGAATAAAAACTCAAATAGATTAGGTCATTTACATAAGATGTAAACCTAAACTAATATGTCATTTACATAAGATGTAAACACATAACATATGAAAGGGTTTCATATTTATATAGGGTGTAAACCTACACAAATATGTCATTTACATAAGTTGTAAACGAATAACATATGAAAGGATTTTCATATTTACATAAGATGTAAACCCTAATCGAGACCTAAAATCTCCTCAATCAGTCGAGTGAATGATACATTGAGCTAGCCATATTTGATTAATTGATCTAATTGGTGTCTAGAAAAGCATTAAAGGTGGTTACTTAATTAGGACCTTACTCTCTGAGTAAGGGGAGCCTTCCACCTGCTTACCTGGCCAATTGATCGACTACCTCCTATGAAAAGCTCAAAGTTGGAATTACTAAAACTAGATTACCTAATATTAAATCTAGAGGTCTTCCACTGTAGTAGAGTTGCTAAGGTCTTTCCGGCATTAATTTGTCTCGGCTGGACACAGTGGGCAAGTTGCATCGGAAGACTGGATCTCTCTATTAGCATGAGATGTTATGGGGGTAAAGGTGGGGTTGGAGACAAATAACTGTTATGTGAGAACCTAATGACGACTTTACTTCTGCAGAAATTATGGTGGGTCTGACTTAACCAAGAAATGGGACCAATAACTGTTAGGTGAGGTACTTATGACTTGGAAACCAAGTAGACTACAACTTGCTTAAGAGGCATTGTACAAAGAGTTGTACACTCATCGTTTATGTGTCACCAATAACTATTATGTGAGGTGACATGTAAATTGGTGGGACCGTAGCACCCCACTTGAAACCTAGAGTCACAGATTTTCGTTTCTCTACTAGAGTGTAGGAGATTCGAGGAAATAGTGGGAGATATTTGTTTTAAAAGTCCCTAAAACAAATAGAAATTCAAATTCAAGTACAAAATTCTAACTAGGATTTTTACTCTCTGCAGATAAAAATGACAGCTTCTAGTTCCTTGACCCGCATCCTTGAGAACAATCGATTGACCGGACTCAATTATAAGGATTGGCTCCGCAACTTAAAAATTGTTTTAAGTTGTGAGAAATTAGGGTATATACTGGACCATGACATCCCGGTGTTACTAGCCCGTCCGACTGCTGAACAGCGTGAGACGCATGCTAAGTGGACGGACGATGACAATAAAGTTAGGTGCTACATTTTGGCATCCATGTCCAATGAACTACAATGCCAGCATGAGAACATGAAGACTGTCAGGGACATATTGAATCACCTGCAAGAGTTGTATGGTGAACAAAGTCGCACAGCTCGGTTTAAAGTGTCCAAAAGGCTTTTTAAGGTCAAGATGTGCGATGGGCAGTCTGTCCATGATCATGGTCTGACCATGATAAAGGACTTAGAGAAGCTTGAGAAGCTCGGCATGAACATGCACAAAAAATTGCAAACCGATTTGATCCTGCAATCCCTTCCTTTTTCATATAGGTAGTTTATAGTAAACTACCACATGAACAAGATTGAATGCACCAAACTTGAATTGTTAAACATGTTGGTAACGACTGAGGGAGCCTTGAAGAGTTCAAGGGGCACAGTTCTCGCTGCCAAGTTGACACAGTTCTCGCTGCCGAGTTAATTTCTACTTTTAAAAGAAAGTCTACCTGGAAAAAGAAGAAGTCTGCAAAGAAGCAGAAGACCGAGAAGAAGCCAAGAAAGGATGTTCCAAAAAAAAAGGCCGAAGACAAGGAAAAGTGTTTCCATTGCAACGAAGATGGCCATTGGAAGAGGAACTGTCCAATCTACATAGGAGTATAAAGAGCAAGAAGGAAGACACGCCTTTGGAAAGTATGTCAGATATGCTCATTATTGAAACTAATCTAACAGTTTCTTCTACTTTCAGTTGGGTTATAGATTTTGGTTCTAGTGCTCACTTGTGCACTACTATGTAAGGTCTAAAGAAAAGTAGAAGGCTCACAGAAGGTGCGATAACGCTCCGGGTTGGCAATGGAGCAAGAGTTGCTGCTGTTGCTATGGGCACCTACCCTCTGCGATTATTGTCTGGATTTAGTTTGATACTTAGGGACTGTTATTTTGTACCTGCTGCTAGTAGAAATTTGATTTCTGTATCTTGTCTAGCACAGAAAGATTTTGAATTCAATTTCAAAAAAGACTATTGTTCCATTTATTTGAGAAATAAAATAGTTGCACGTGGTTTTATGATTGACAGTCTCTATCACTTACATTTGGATGTATCTGTGAATATATCTGAGCAAACAGTGAGCACTATAGGATCTAAAAGATCTAGAGATGAGATAAATCAAAAGTATTTGTGGCACCTCAGGCTTGGCCATATAGAAGAAGACAGAATAAACAAATTGGAGAAACATGGGCTTCTAGGCTCATTGACTTCCGAGTCATATCCAATTTGTGAATCCTGCCTTCAAAGAAAAATGGCCAACCCTTTGTAGGACACGGGAAGAGGTCCACTGAAATACTTACCCTAGTACACACTGATGTGTGCGGCCCATTCGATGTGCAGGCTAGGGAAAGTTATTCTTACTTCATAACATTTGTCGATAATTGCTCTCGGTATGGGTATGTATATCTTATGAGATACAAATCTGAAGTTTTTGAAAAGTTCAAAGAGTTCAGATATGAAGTAGAAAAATAAACAGGAGAACTCATTAAGGTTCTTCGATCAGATCGAGGAGGTGAATACCTTAATGGAGAGTTTCGAGATTATCTCAAAGAAAATGGTATAGTTTCACAATGGACCTCTCCTGGTACACCCCAACTCAACAGAGTGTCAGAGAGAAGGAATCAGACCCTATTAGATATGATCAGGTCAATGATGAGCTTCACTGATTTACCCTTATTCCTTTAGGGAGATACCCTACTTTCAGCGATTTATATATTGAATAGAATTTTCTTTAAGTTTGTTTCTACCACACTATATGAGATATGGTATGGTACGAAACCAAGTTTTGGTCATCTCAAGATTTGGGGATGTTCGGCCTACATCAAGCGACAACAGGCAGACAAATTAGAGGCTAGGATAGTTAGTGCTCGTTTTATAGAATATCCTAAAGAATCATTAGGATACAATTTTTACGTCCCAGAGGATCATAAAGTGTTTGTGAGCTGACATGCTGTCTTTCTGGAAAAACAATTGTTCCTTGATAAAGGCAGTAGGAGGAAAATTAAGCTCGAAGGAAAAGTCTCTGAAAAACAACGAGCCACTGTGCCTATAGAACCTATTCATATTAAGCCAATACATGTAGAACCTCCTCCGTCTTGTAGATCTAGTAGGATTTTCCATTCTCCTGAAAGGTACTTAGGTATACTTACAGAGAAAGTAGAGGAAGTGTTCCTCGTGGAAAATAGGGATCAAGGTAAGGATCCCAATACCTATAATGAGGCGATATTAGACATCGATTCCAAAAAATGGCTGAAAGCGATAAAGTCAGAGATGGACTCCATGCATTCCAACCAAGTCTGGATCTTAGTAGATCCACTAAGGTATAGTACCTATTGGATGTGAATGGATCTACATGAGAAAATTAAGTTCGGATGACAAGGTAGAGACCTATAAGGCAAGGCTAATGGCGAAAGATTATAGTCAGCGCGAAGGCATTGACTATCTGAAAACCTTTGCACCTATAGCCATGCTGAAGTCCATTCGAATATTGCTTGCCATTGTAGCATATCATGCTTATGAGATATGGCAGATGAATGTGAAAACCGCATTCTTAAATGGATATCTTGAGAAAGATATCTATATGAAGCAGCCTTTAGGTTTCACTTCCAATGATGGTGATCATAAGGTCTGCAAACTGCAAAGGTCCATCTATGGACTAAAGCAAGCGCCTCGGAGTTGGAACACTCGTTTTAACGATGTAATCAAATCGTTTGATTTCATCAAGAATGAAGAGGAACCATGTATTTATAAGAATGTTAGTGGGAGGGCTGTTGTATTCGTCGTATTGTATGTGGATGATATCCTCCTAATTGGGAATGATATTCCCATGCTAACTTCGGTCAAGTTTTGGTTGTCTAAGGAATTCTCCATGAAAGACCTTGGGGAAGCATCCTACATTTTAGAAATTAAGGTCTATAGAGATAGATCTAAAAGGACGCTTGGCCTGTAATAGAAAATGTACATAGAGGAAGTACTGAAGAGGTTCAGCATGGAAAACTCTAAAAGAGGATTGCTACCCCTTAGGCATGGGATTCATCTCTCCAAGAAGATGTGCCCCAACACATCTGAAGAGATTCAACGCATGAGCAAGATCCCTTATGTTTCGGCTATAGGGAGCCTCATATATGCCATGCTATGTACACGACTTGATATAGCACATGCTGTGAGTGTCACGAGCAGATATCAGTCGAATTCAGACGAGGAGCACTAGACAGCTGTAAAGAATATTCTTAAGTACTTAAGAAGAACTAAGGATATGCTCTTGGTCTTTGGAAAAAAATCAGAATTAAAGGTAGAAGGATACACAGATTCAGACTTTATGTCTGACATTGATGGTAGAAAGTCTACATTAGGATATATGTTCTTGTGCAATGGTGGTTCGTTAAATTGAAAGAGTTCCAAACAACCGATCATTGCAGATTCTACCATGAAAGCTGAGTACATTGTCGTCTCTGAAGCTGTAAAGAAAGCATTCTAGTACAAAAAGTTTGTTGAAGAGTTAGGCGTGATGTCTTCAGATGCCATCACACTCTACTGCGACAAACAATAGAGCCATAGCACTGGCTAAGGAGCCGAGGTCTCACCAGAAGTCCAAGCACATAGAGTGGCGATATCATTTGATACGCGACTACCTCGAAAAGAAGTATGTAGAGGTGCAGAGAGTAGACTCCACAAACAATGTGGCGGACCCATTCACTAAGCAGCTGAGTCAGCAGAAGACAGAAGCACATCTTGAGAAGATGGGGGCTTAGATATATGTTTGATTGGCTTTAGTGCAAGTGGGAGATTGTTAAAAGTATGCCCTATAAGCCAATTTGGCAGACGCATTATAATTATTCTGGGGCATAAAATTTGTACTTGACCCTTTTATTGATTAATAAAATTGGGCATTTTGTTCATTCATGTTATTGTGTCCATGAATCATCCTAGAAATTAATAAGATGATAACACATATTTTCAAGAGTTGAGAATTTAAAACATGTGTCATTAGGTAGTTAATTCCTGAATTGCTCCTAACGATGGATCATCACGAAGGACAGTGATTGATTCGATGAGATTAGTGCACAGATCACTTTTCTTGATGGACGAGTCTTGAGTCCACAGTGTGGGGACACTGGAGTGATTATGCAAATGCTTGTTAGAGAAGAAAGATACTGAGCGTGACCAAAGCAAGAAGTCACTTGGATATCCATCCACTCGTTAGTGACTTACTTGATGCTGCAGTTGTATGACTAGTACTTAGACCCGCGATGCCTCAATTAATCATGGTGAGGTTGCTGTAGTTTGACGAGCACATAAATATGGGCCCTAAGGGTCCTTGTGGTGCAAATTAGCTGCAGTAGTTCACTATCGGATTAGGGTTGCATCTAGATAGAATCTATCGAGATTAGGAGTGATCCTATGTAATTTATAAAACTAAGTTCGAAAGACTTTGGCCAGGACAGTTTTGGAAAAAAAAATTTCAATCTCGAACTTGAGTCAAATAAATTTGACATAAGACAGACAATGGGGTTTGACGAGTTATCTATAACCTCCATCTTGTCAGAATCCACGATAGAGGTACTGTATCATACGCTAACTGCACCAAGAGATTCATCTATTCCATTCTGCTGGGTTGCCACTATATGCTGCTAGGTGTCACTAGTGGATTGAGACTCGAAGGCATTTACTTGATGATCAGTGAATCCTGAAGAGGAGTTGAAATTGTTATAACTCATTGAAAAGAGTTTCAATGATATTGCGATGGAGGTTACACTACATCTCACTAGCAGACAGAATAGAACCTATGGGGTCACACATATTAGAGGTTTTGATCATTCCGACGGTTGGATTGCGATTTAGAATTGCAATAGATCTTGATTGTCAATTTAATTGACAATTGGTTTAACCCACTAAAAGTTAGTGAGTTAAAGAAGAAGGATTTGCAATTGGATTGCAGTTTGATTGATTTAATTGGATCTAATTAAATTAGACTCAACCTTATAGGATAAGGATGGAAAGATCTAATTAATTAGAACTCCTTATTAAATAAGAAACTTAATTCATGAAGTCCAATTTGGATCCTAATTGGATTAGGATTCATATGAATCAAAGTGGAGGACACATTGGGTTCTAATTGGATTAGAATTCAATTGATCAAGAGGGATCACATGTTTTTTAATTGGATTAGAAAATTAAAGCATGAATGGATGGGATTGTCCCATCCTTCATGCAGGCCAAAATGAGGAAAGGAGGGGCGTCCGCCCCTCCTTGTCACACGCCCAAAGGAAAGGAGGGCGTCCCCCTCCTTTCCTAGTTTGGTTCAATGCGCTACATGGAGAGGCATCCACCCCTCCTCTTTCTCCTCTTCTCCTAGGTTGCCACATGGCAAAAGGATCCAAAACCTTTGAAGTAAGGGGTGTGAGAGAATTAAGTAAGGGGTGTGGTAAATTTGGAGAGATGAATCAAGGAGTGATTTCTCATTGAAATTATTTCTTATTTTGCTAGGCATGAGATGCCTATAAAAGGAGGGGTGGCGTGGGGCATTAAAGAGTATTGGAAGCATTGCAGTCCCTTGATTCAGCCGCCCACCCCCTTCCTCCTTCCAGGCGTCAGCAAGAAAAGGTGAAGAAGCATGCCGACGTCTTCTTCCTCTTCCTACTTCCTCTCAAAGAAATCAATGAGTTGATTGAAAGAGAGAAAATCAGCCATCAAGAGAAGATCTTTGCAAGAGAGCTAGCACCTCGGTGAGATCAAGGTTCTTGGAGCGGTCTACCTTGTGTGGATATCTGTAAAGACCGGACGCTAGTGCGGCTTGAAGCAAACCAAATACAGCGATCATCAGATAATGGTGAAGATCTACCCGCTCAAAAGTAAAGATAGGATCTTTACTTAGATTAATCGTAGAACTGAAATTAATCAAGTTATTAATTTTAATCTTTCCATTAGATTTCATAATCTTCTAAGTTAGAGAACTCAGAATTTTTTTGAAATCTACGTTTCCTAGGACGTTCATGAGATGAACGACCCCGCGCGTGTCTTTCCGCTGCGATTGTCGCAACGCGTGTGGAGGTAACCCGACAGGTTTTGGGCTATGATGAGATCATGCCAGTGAGATCTAAAATCCTAAAATCCTAATCTAAGATATTCCTAGTTCTTGGTATATTGAGTCGGGGATCAATGCTACCAGTAAGACTGGTACATCTTATGTATGCTCGATGCAGAGGGTGATTGATCTCACAATCACTTGTGTAGAGACACTAATACAAAGATGTAGGTACTCATTAGAGGAATGAGTTCACTGAATTGATCCGCCAAGAGAATATCTTATGGAGTCTTACTTACATATCAAAAGATGATTCTCTTAGTGGGAGTTGTGCAACTAATCCTTTGACTTGAGATCACCATGGTATCTTGTGCACATGAATCCATATTTTGGTTTACTCTCATCCATGACAATAAGTTGTGCACGGGATCTTCCGGATATGGTGGATTGTGTACGAAGGTTATGAGTAGGTCGACAAGGAATCAATTATTTCTAGTAAGAGAAGACCGCATCTTACGTACTCTAATCATATAATAATTCAGAAAACCTTTGATCAAGGTAGAATGAAAATTAGAAAGAGTTTCTAATATTTCATTATTCGAATTATTATTAGAAGATTGAGAGAAACATGAATATGTAATCGAGTTTGACATAGATCCTACTCATATATGTATATTCGGGATGCAATTTGATTTAAGGATTGAATTGCACGGTAACTTGCCACTAAAGGGTATATTTGGTATTTCCACCAAATTCTATATCTTTCGGGTAGACATGATATGTTGCTATACGTCAATCTTATCTTGTAGGTTTAATCAAATTAAAAAGTTTAATTTGATCACCAATTAGAAAGGATTATAATTGTTAAGTTCAGGTTCGCACAATTTGGACCTAAATCAATTAGAAGAGTTCTAATCAAGTTAGATCAACTTGCACCCACACCTACTGCAGGCTAGGTATGGAACCCAATAAGTCAAACACAAGAAAATTGATTAATGATCTAATTAGATTAGATTATGTTTGCAAAATAAACATGCTAACACATGTTGCAAACCTTAGCTCCTGATTCAAATTGTATTCGAATCTGATTCTTGATTTGGATTGATCTAATTTGATTAGATCATATTCTAATATGGGTTGGCCAAGAGTTGGTACCTAATTGGCTTGGTTTGAATCAAACTGGATTAGATTTGATGATACATTCCCTTTTGACCATTAGATCTTCATCAACCATTGGATGAAGACATAATGGTGAGTTGGTTTGAACCTAATTGGATTGAGTTAGATAGGGCCTTTAATCATAACCATTTGATCTTCATCAGCCATTGGATGAAGACATAATGGAATCATGATGTGGCGCCTTGGATTGGAGCCCTTGGATCATCATTAAGCTGTTGGATGATGACATAACTCCCTTCTTGATGGCGCCTTCAATCATAGCCATTGGATCATGATGTCCAGTTGTCCACCATTGGATGGGGACATAATTGGCTGAGTAATGAGGCTTCATAGGGGCGTGATGATGTAAGGAGAAAGTCCGTAGGATTTTTGATAGGGCGCTTTTTTTATCACGCGGTGGATAGAGAAGGATGAGGCGCCCTTTTCATCCTTATCACATTCCTTCCAAGATACGCCTCTTCTCATAAGGCGCTCCCTTTGGATCACACGCCCCCTGATTGGGGAATGGATGGGATGTATCGTTTGGTGATGCATCCCTACGCCACCTATAAAAGGGAGTGCGCTCCCGGTGTTTTCAACCAATCCAACTCTCTCTCTTATTCCTTCTTTCTTACAAGTCTTCTTTCTTTCTAACATCTCTCTGTTAGGTTGTTCTAAGCCAAGACAAGGAGGTCTTTTTTAGGACAAATAGCTTAAAAGGATATTTAGAAAAAGGAAGAAAATTAGAAAGGAAGGAAAGCAAGCCATTAGAGTTTTTTGGAAGAATTCAGCATCAAGGATCAAATTCTTTGGAGCTAGAGTTTTAAACTCAGTTCCTATGTGGATCAACGTTGGAGGGTGAACACTTGGGCACCTAGTGAAAATTCAGCATATTGGATATAGCGTTGGAGGTATTCCTCTATTCCTCTATTTATATTTTTTTATTTGATTGTTACTATTAAGGTGATCTTGGTTCATAAGGATTTGATGTAACAGAATTTTATTAAGAAATTTTTGAAATCCTGTGCTTCCGCTGCCCCCTAATATCATACCAAAACCCTACAGCCTACCCCTAGCCTAAGTTGTAAGGATTGCATGATGAAAACCAAAGTTCGGTGGTCAATAACTGATGGGGACATCAGCTAGGTCCCCATTTTATTTGCATATTTGCTTATTGTTATTTCTGGGTTTATTCGTGTTTTAGGATTTATTTGGGGTTTATTTTATTCTGGGCTTATTTGCATTTTAGGGCTTATTTGTGGGGAATTATTTTATGTAAGGGGTTTATTTTAATTGTTCTTATGGGGCCCTATTTAAAGGGAACTTTATGCTGATTAGGGTTTTAATGAAGAATTAAAGATTTCTTTCCCCCACGTCTCCTCTTCTTCTCTTCTCCTCCCTTCTCCTTCTTCTCTTCTTCTTCCTCCTTCTCTTCCCCTCTTCTCCTTCTTCCATTTAAAACTTGGTCCGGCATCAACTTGGTATCAGAGCAAGGCTGGTTTTGCCCCTGCTGCCAAAGCCCCGATCCAACAACAGCCCTTCTTTCCCATTGGTTCTCACGGTGCTTCAAGGAGAACAGGGCCTTCCCTCTGTCAGCCTGTTCAAAAAAAAAAAAAAGGATCACTGCCGAGTCTGTGAAGGCCCAGATCGACAGCCACCCGCATCCGACCCTTCCTCTCTCTCGGTCTGTGTTTTCATCAGAGCAAAACAAAAAAAAAAAGAGAGTCTTCCCCGTAGCCGAGCAGTTCCACTGTGCCCCTCCCTGCTGCAACCAGTTCTTTCCATCAGATCCTCCGGAGCCCTCCCTGCAGCACCGCCTCTGGTCCTCCACCGGAGCCTGCAACCGACGCCACCACCACCGGTGTATGGCCGAGCGCCGACAGATCCCCGGTTTCCTGTGGCCGCACGAATACTACGCCGTACGTCGACCACGGACACCGGAGCGTGTCGAAGGGCCACGCGTGACTCCCGCTGCCGGAAAGAAGGGCGTCGCCGATCAATTCTCAGCATTATCCCTCGGCACTGTCGACGCATCCGCCGACCACCGCCCACAGGGGAAGCCCAGCCGCTGCCACGACCGGCCGCCGCCTGTCGCCTCCGACCACGGAGCTGCGGCCGCAAGCTCCGCCGCCACGCCGTTCGGCCGCTTCGCAACCACCGCCGAAGCGACCGGGCCGTTCTCCCGAATCAATCGGGAGGTTGAAGACGGGTGGTAACGGGTAAGTTCTAAACCCGTTACCCCAAAACCCGATAGCCCGGGTTCACATCCAGTAAGTTAAAAAAAAAAAAAAATCCCGTAGGATCACGTGACCTGCACGTGTTTCCAAAAAAAAAAAAAAAAAAACTAACCTCTGTTCTGCCGAAAAGGAAACCCTAGGGTTTCCACCGTCTCCTTCGCCGCCGTCGCCGAGCTCCGCCTGCAGCGCCACCACCAGCCGCTCCGCCTTTCCTCCTCACCGCCGTCGTGCCACCCCTTCGCCGCCGTCGCCGAGCTCCGCCTGCAGCGCCACTACCAGCCGCTCCGCCTTTCCTCCTCGCCGCCATCGTGCCAACCCCACTTCCGCCGCCTAGCCGAGCTCTGCCGCTGCTCATCTCTCACGGTAGCCTTTTCATCCGTCCAGCCACCACCCCTCTCCCATTTTCCCTCCCTTTGTCCGCCTCCTCGTACATCCTTGCCATTTTTTCTCACCATCGGCCGACTCCACAGGCCGCGTCCCACCTACCTCCACCATCCACCACCGCACCCGCCGCTGGAAGACCGCCGCCGGTTCCGTGTCCGAGCGCCCATCAGCCAAGCTCTTCTCCCGTCGGCCGCTTCCGTCCCTCGCTGAGTACCATCGACTTCCCTTCCCCCTTCTTGCACTCAGTCGGGTCATCATTGTGGGCTTCATTAGACCCACTTTACACCCACCAAATTCACAGTTGGGCCCAACAGATCTGGCCCTGTTTTCACTTGCCCATCAGGCCACATCCGAGCCCGACCAGCCTGGTCCAGTTCCTTGCAGCAGGCCGCCAGCCCAGCCCGCGCGCTGTACTGTAGCACGGTCCAAGCCCAATTGACCGCAGATCCTTTTACTGGCCCGATTCAGCATCTTCTTCAGCCCGTTCCAGAAATTCAGAAGGTTTTGTGCTGCAGCCCGAGTCCACCGTTCCAGCTAACTTCGCCCGGTACTGACTTCGTGTTCGAGACTCCACGAGCAGATGATTCTGGTCAACTGCATTCACCACAGGTAATAGGTTCTTCCTCCTTTGGGCTTGCTTATCTAAATATGTTCTAGTTCTCTTGCATGACAGCCCTATTTTGAAACTTATTTTCTTGTCAAACTGCAAAACCTAGAACATTTTCCACCACACCCGTCCTACCTACCAATTAAATCTAAATATTAAATTAGCACACCTTAGTGTCAGGACATCATCAACATCCATAGATCAGATTACTTTCAGATTTTGAATGACTGTAAAACGTGTTTGCAACCTAACTTCTTATAGTGACTAATTTTCTACTTTAATTCTGAAATAACCAAAGTACAAATTAGTAACATTTAATTTTAAGTTATTTTTGTAAAAAGTTGCTGATTTCCGAATTCATAGTAGGTTGCATTAGTGGGTTGCATCAGTAGGTTGTCCTGCATTACATTTGGACAATTAGGGTTCATTAGTAGTATTGCATATCATATCACCAATTAGAGTCGTTCCTGTATGCCCACCCGTAGTGGTAGAGAGTACCTCCTCACTGACTCTCAGACCCCTTTATCCACCATGGACCCCAGAGTTATACAAGATATTCTGGAACAATTAGCTGCAATACGAGCTGATCACGACGAATTCAAACATGAGATCCGTGCTCTAGTACAACACCCTAGGACTCCGGAACCATCATCCCCAATCGCAGCTTATCCCGAGTTTGGTTTGACCACACCGCCTGTAGCTTTTCCCCATCCCCCTAGGAACCAACATTATCCTGATCACCAGCGCGATCTTGACGAGCGACTACTTCGTACCGTGCGAGTAGAAGCCCCCACATTTGCTGGTCAATTAGAGCCGAGCGTGTACCTTGATTGGAGAGCAGCTATGGATAATTATTTTGAGTGGTACGATATGACTGAAGATAGAAAAGTACGGTTTGCCAAAATGAAGCTTATTGGGCAAGCTCACTGGTACTGGCATAACGTTGAACATCGGCGTGAGACCCAGAGGCTTCCACGTATCACCACTTGGGAGGATATGAAAGAAAAACTGAATGAGAAGTATCTGCCATTCTCTTACCGACAACGCCTTATGGATAGGTGGCAGAAACTAACTCAAGGAACTTCAACTGTTGCCGATTACATTGCACAATTTGAGGAATTTCACATGAGGTGTGGTGTAATCGAAGAGGAGACTGTTACTCTTTCTAGGTTTCGAGCAGGACTCCGTGAGGAGATCCAGAAAGAATTGATCCTCCGAGAGATTACTACCCTTGGCCAGGCATACCAATTGGCTCAAGACGTGGATAGTTTTTTACGAGTCCCTGTGGTGAGACATACCGACTCTCGGTTTTTACCCCCAGGAGCCCGACCTAATCAAAGCCATCTCCCACAACCCAGACCACTCTCCAACCATCCCTCCCAACCCGGTTCTAGCCAAACACCGACTAGGACGTTCCCGGTGCCTGCTCAAAGTACATCAACTGATAAAGGAAAAGGCATATTAGGGTCCAACCCGCCCTTAAGAAACCAAACCCAGTGTTCCAGGTGCCAAAAGTTTGGCCATATTGCGTCCCAATGTAATGCCAAGACCTATTTAATGACTGAACTGGAAGCAGGAACCCAGGATACTGAATGTGTCGAAGAAGTCTATGAACCAAACATCAAGGATTTTGTAGATGACTTTGGAGACGAAAAGACCGGGTTAGAGTTTGTTCAGACTGAATACCAAAATGAGCCCACTGATAGGAATGACCAAAACCATAGGCTCCATGTGGTTAGGTGCACACTAGCCCAAACAAAGATCGAACAAGACTGGCGAAGAACCTCCCTATTTTATACACTTATTAAGATCAATGGTAAAACATGCAAAATCTTATTTGATAGCGGGAGTTGCATCAATGCCATTGCGTCTGGAGTTGTTTCTCGCCTTGGCCTGAAATCTACCCCTCATCCTAATCCATATAAAGTAGCCTGGCTAGATAAGACGTCCATTTCGGTTTCAGAAAGATGCCTTGTCCCGATTCAATTCCTATCTTATAAAGACGAGATTTGGTGCGACTGCCTTCCGATGGACGTAGGTCAAGTCATTCTAGGAAGACCTTGGTTATACGATAGGGACGTCACACTTCATGGTCGGTCAAATTCGTGTAGTTTTATGTTCCAGGGTCGGAAAATTATACTGAATTCATTGCCTCCTAGAGAACCCGGCCCTGAGAAGAAGGGTGCTACGCCACAAAAAGAAGAGTCACTTCACATCATTACTTCGAAAGAGATAATGAAAGATATCGAAAGCCATTCACCTGTGTTCGCCCTTGTGGCTAGAGTTATTAATGTGGAGTCAAATGTCGAACATCCGGTCGCCGTAGTTCCTCTGTTGGAGGAGTTTCACTCTGTCTTCCCAACTGATCTTCCAGAGGCACTCCGTCCAATGCGTGATATCCAGCACGTAATTGATCTCATTCCTGGAGCGTCACTGCCAAATCTTCCCCACCATAGACTCAATCCAAACGAGCACACTGAACTGAAACGCCAAGTTGACGAACTCGTCACTCGAGGGTATATTCGTGAGAGTTTGAGTCCCTGTGCTGTACCTGCACTCCTCACTCCCAAGAAAGATGGCTCTTGGAGGATGTGCGTCGATAGCCGTGCTATCAATAAGATCACGGTTAAGTATCGTTTTTCCATTCCTAGGCTGGACGACCTTTTAGACTATATGTCTGGTGCTACAGTTTTTTCCAAGATCGACCTAAAGAGTGGGTACCACCAGATTCGGATTCGTCCTGGGGATGAATGGAAAACTGCATTCAAGACCAAAGATGGACTCTACGAATGGTTAGTAATGCCTTTCGGATTAACAAATGCTCCAAGTACTTTTATGAGGGTGATGACACAGATCTTTCGACCTTTCTTGAACAAATTTGTCGTTGTATACTTTGATGACATCCTCATTTATAGTCAAACTCAAGAGCTCCATCTCTCACACCTAAGGCAGTTTTGTGAAGTCCTGCGGAAAGAAAGCTTCTTTGCAAACCCTAAGAAGTGTGCCTTCCTGACTGATCACGTCACTTTCTTAGGATTCATAGTATCTTCCAAGGGTGTCTCCGCTGATCCAGAAAAAGTAAGCGCGATAGTCGATTGGCCTGAGCCCAAGACCTTAGCCGAGGTACGTAGTTTTCATGGTCTGGTTACTTTCTATCGTCGCTTCATTAGGAATTTTAGTTCAATAATGTCTCCCATCACAGATTGCATGAAGAAAGGAGACTTTATCTGGACTAAGTCGGCATCCCAAGCATTTAAAGATATTAAGCATAGGATGACCGAAGCACCTGTCTTGCGCCTCCCTGATTTCACTAAGGTATTCGAGGTCGCATGTGATGCCTCTGGCGTTGGCATAGGTGGTGTATTAAGCCAAGAAGGCCACCCTGTCGCATTCTTTAGTGAAAAGTTAAGTGACGGCAGGTTGCGTTATTCCACCTATGATAAGGAATTCTATGCGGTAGTGCAAACTTTGCGACATTGGCGACACTATTTGCTACCGCAAGAATTTGTCTTGTATTCAGACCATGAGGCTTTAAAGTATCTCAATTCTCAAAAGAAACTAAACCTTCGACACGGCCGATGGATTGAGTTTCTACAAACCTATACTTTTGTGCTGAAACATAAAGCTGGAGTTGAGAATAAGGCTGCTGATGCGCTCAGTCGACGGATCTTCCTCCTATCCATGATGAGCATTGAAGTAATTGGTTTTGAAAGGATCAGGGAACAATATGCCACCTGTCCCGATTTTAGTAATGTATACCTGACCTTACGAGATGGAGTAGAGAGAGAGCACGATGATTTCTTTTTACACGATGATTATCTCTTTCGCTCCGACCGATTGTGTATTCCTCGAACTTCTTTGAGAGATTTTCTAGTACGGGAAGTACACGCTGGAGGACTGTCTGGGCATTTCGGGAGAGACAAAACAATTGAGATGGTGGAAAGACGTTTCTTCTGGCCGAGTCTCAAGAGAGACGTGGCCAAGATCGTCGCTCAGTGCCGCACATGTCAATTAGCCAAACAACGTAAACAGAACACTGGGCTTTACACTCCACTACCTGTTCCTGATTGTCCGTGGCAAGATGTTAGCATGAATTTTGTGTTAGGACTTCCACGTACCTCGACCAAACACGATTCCATTTTTGTAGTAGTGGACCGGTTCTCTAAAATGGCTCATTTTCTCCCATGTTCTAAGACTTCTGATGCTTCTAGGATTGCGAAACTTTATTTTGACGAAGTCGTTAGACTCCATGGTCTCCCTAAATCTATTGTGTCCGATAGGGATGTTAAATTTATGAGCTATTTTTGGAAAACTCTTTGGCACATGATGGGTACCAAATTAAAATTTTCCTCTGCCTATCATCCCCAAACTGATGGCCAGACCGAAGTTGTCAACCGAAGTCTAGGAAGTCTTCTCAGATGTCTGGTAGGTGAGCATACTAGGACTTGGGATCTCGTGTTACCAACTGCCGAGTTTGCATATAATAGTTCGGTCAATAGGACCATAGGCATGAGTCCTTTTGAAGTGGTGAATGGTTATAAACCTAGGCAACCCATAGACTTGATTCCCATGTCTCATCAACATAGAGTCTCTGAGTCTGCACAATCATTTGCTTCACACCTGCATTCATTGCATCAGGAGATCAGCAAACTTATTCACTCTAATAACTTAAAATATAAATCCTTTGCTGATTTGCACCGACGTTATAAAGAATTAAATGTAGGTGATTCAGTCATGGTAAGAATTAGACCTGAACGACTTCCTTCGGGGACG
The DNA here is from genome assembly GCF_051530095.1 of Phoenix dactylifera. Taxonomy (NCBI): domain Eukaryota; kingdom Viridiplantae; phylum Streptophyta; class Magnoliopsida; order Arecales; family Arecaceae; genus Phoenix; species Phoenix dactylifera. The sequence continues at coordinate 58,824,508 of NC_143191.1, forward strand.
TTCAAAAAGTTGCAATCTCGTAGTGCGGGACCGTTCAAAGTCCTAAAGAAAATCAGTTCGAATGCGTATGTTGTAGATCTTCCTGAAGACTATGGGATTAGTGCGACATTTAATATTGAAGATTTAGTCCCATACAAGAAATCAACATTCATTCCTTCTGACCCTTTTGTTGATACATCCACTGTTGTTGATCACCCTGCTCTAGCACCTGCTAGTGAGCCTCCATCTCCACAGTTTCATGCACGCAGAGAACACATAGAACATATATTAGATGAGCAGGTTATATCTACCAGGAGAGAAGCTACCAACGTTACCTTGTTCGGTGGAAAGGTCGACCCGAATCAGATGTGTCGTGGATTTCGCGAGCTGAGTTGCAGCGCCTTGACCCGGATCTTCTGGAGCAGTACGACAGCCGACCCGATTTACACTCGACGGGGTCGAGTTTTTCTCACCCGGGAGGAGTTGATGGGGACATCAGCTAGGTCCCCATTTTATTTGCATATTTGCTTATTGTTATTTCTGGGTTTATTCGTGTTTTAGGATTTATTTGGGGTTTATTTTATTCTGGGCTTATTTGCATTTTAGGGCTTATTTGTGGAGAATTATTTTATGTAAGGGGTTTATTTTAATTGTTCTTATGGGGCCCTATTTAAAGGGAACTTTATGCTGATTAGGGTTTTAATGAAGAATTAAAGATTTCTTTCCCCCACGTCTCCTCTTCTTCTCTTCTCCTCCCTTCTCCTCCTCTTCTTCTTCCTCCTTCTCTTCCCCTCTTCTCCTTCTTCCATTTAAAACTTGGTCCGGCATCAATAACATTATTATTTAAATGGTACTTGGAAATTTTGTATAAAAAACTTAATATAATATTTATATCATAAATTTTTTATTATATTGTGATAACATGGAATATCGATGGTCATTTTAATTACAAAGCTAATTATCGATCTACTGAATATCATGTTTGTTTTTCTATTATTTAGCAAGTTTTATAATTTTTTCAATAAATTTATTTGTTAGACTTAAAAGTCAAACCAAATAAAAAACAATGTAGTTATAAATTACTGCTACCATTTGAAAATGATTTGTTATTATCATTCGATAATCTTAAACAAGGTATCCTTTTTTTTTTAATTTATTGTAGAGAAAATGTATTACCTGTCTCTCAGCATATCTGAATTGTCCCTTAATGTCAAGGAAACACAAATAGTGGGCCGTGATCACGTTCTGAATTTTCCACATCTCATATTTTAGGAAATTTTTGTAGCTTAGACAATATATGTTTGTATATATGTATACATATGTACACATGTATATATATGTGTGTGTATATATATGTATGTATCAATGTACTTATGTATGTGTACATACATACATGCATCCATTCAAGCATGCATACATGCAAGCATTCATACATACATGCATGCCTTTGTCACTTAGCATATCTCAATTGTCCCTTGATGCCAACAAAACATGAAGGGCGGGTTATGAACATGTGACTGAATTTTATCCAGATCCCAGATTTTAGAAATTTTTTATAGTTTAGACAATATATATATGCATATATGTATATAGATGTATGTGTATATATGTATCTATGTATATATATGTATATTACATACATATATTCATACATTCATACATTCACAGATCCACATATATACATATGTACTTACGTACATATGCATATATGTACGTTCTTGGATACATACATACACACATGCATATACAAAATCAATGATAGACTAAGTTCAAGATCCAAACCACTGAAAATGATCTGCATTACAAAAATACCACATTTGAAATATTTTGGTGGTCTCTAACCTATGTATCAAGTTGGTACAAAATGAATAGTATCAATTGTACTAATGTAGTAAAATACATGATAGGTCACATAAACCAAAAATCCACTTCATGGATTATTATCTACATACCTTAAAACATGGATAGATTTAAATTCACTAGGTTATATATATACGCATGTATGTACATATCTATACATTTATACACACACACATATTCCATATAATAAAGGCCAAAGTTATGTAAGAAAAAAAGAATATTTGTACATGACTGTGTAATAATAAGCTACTACAGTAGCAATCTACCACATCCCCTAAAACTATACTGATCCATGAGTTTGCAATGAGACCTACCAATCAATCATTCAAGGACCAATAATTTTGTCAATAACAAGGTTTCACGTGCTGGGGGCTATGCTGGTTTTTCACTCAAGCCATGCGATGTTGAAATTAAAAAAAAACTTAAATAAGGATTAATACCTTTTAATTCAAGTATGCGGAGGCAAGCAAGGACCAACATGGGCCAGCACTTGAAACCTTAGTCAATAGTAGACAAATGTATAGACAATTGCGTAATTAGTGTATGGTCGTAGAAGCAATATGTTGATGAAGCATGAGGTGGAATACTTTAAGGCAGATGCTCGAGGATGCATACACATGATGGAGATTCAGAACCTTATGATGAACTAGAGCAGTTGGCAAGAAGTGATGGTGATGATAAGTCTAGAGGCAAGCTGATGTTACATAATATGATCTTTTGGGGAGGGATATGCAAGATTACTTGATGCACAGGAAGGAGTCAAATATAAGATATCTGGTTTATGAAATTCACACAGGCACTGAGATTTTAGAAAAATTAGTGAATGCACCGGCTTAACTTGGTGAATCAGGTCTGTTGCCCAAGGTAACAAGCCAAGAGGGGGGGGGGGGGGGGTGAATTGGTTTTTGTTAATTTTCGATTCCTTAATTATGTTAATTGATGAGTAAGTGATTTAGAACAATTCACAATACAAACAACAAGAAGTATAGTGGTTCGGTGCTCTCCTATGCACCTACGTCCACTCCCCAAGCGACCCCTTGAGAATTCACTATAATCTCGCGGATTACAGTTGGATTGTTTTCCGGGCTCATAATCCAAAAACCTTTACACTTGGTTTTCCGGAATCACCAAAAACCTATGTTGGTTTTACGGACTCACCAACAAACCTTCACCGTTGGTTTTACGGGTTCACCAACAAACCTACACCGTTGGTTTTACGGGCTCACCAACAAACCTTACAACATTTTAAGAAGAAGAAGAAGGTTGAAACTCCAAGACGAGCAGATATAACAAATGTAAGCTACAAAGAAGAGTTAGAATATAGTTATCGCTTTGATATGATTCTTCTCTTCTTTGTCAAGGAATGCTTCACTCTTCAAGGGTTGGTGGAACTATTAATGCCTCTTTATGATATGCTCAACCACTTCCTTTTGACTCTTGAATGAAGCATCTCGATGAAGAAAATTAGGGCTTTTGTCTTTCTTAGGTAAGCTTTGATATTTTTCAAAAGGATGCTTTGCTCTGATAAATAGTGTCATTATAAATACTTTTCCACAAGTTTAGGTTACTCCCCATTAGTTAGATTTGAAAAACTATTCGTTACTAGCCGTTGGGAGCTCAAAAAGTACTTCTGCAGAACTAGCCGTTATGCTTCTGCCCGTGCTGGGGTCGACCCAAACTTTCCTGGGGTCGACTCAAACCACTGTTCATCAGACTTGGGGTCGACTCAACTTCCAGTGGGGTCAACCCAACTTTCACTAGGGTCGACTCCTGCTACAGTGGGGTCGACTCTCTCAGGGATCACAGAACCTTGTATTTCAGCTGTTTTTCACTGAGGTCGACTCAACTCTTTTTGGGGTCGACTCAAGTTCCATTGGGGTCGATCCTCTCAGAAATTCCAGAGACAGCTTTGAACGACCTTGCCTTGGGGTCGACTCAGTTCAGTTGGGGTCAACTCCATCTGGGGTCGGCTCAAGGAAAGTTAGGGTCGGCCCTCTCAGTAAATTCCAGAGACTTGTTTTCTTGAGGCTTGAAGCTGGGGTCGACTCAAGCATACTTGGGGTCGACTCCACTGCTGTTCATCCGTGCCATTTTCGCAGAGGTGTGCCTGATGGTTACATGATGTGCCAGGGTCGACTCATTCCACATTTTGCTGCATCTTAAGGTTAGACTCATCTATACAATCAATGAAATATACTTCAAGCAATTTTGAATGTATGCCATGGTAGTGCTACATACTCTTAACAATGAAAATTACTATTGTGCCCTTAAGAGTACGTTTCACTTGAAACTTTGCTAAATTAGAATTTAGAATTCACTATCCCTTTTCTATCGCAAATTTTATCTCATTATTAATTATTGAAAGACATCTTGATCTCATTCTTCCAATGTATCGAGAATGTCGAACTCAGTAATGATGTATCATGTTAACTTGTAGTATTTAATTAGATATTTCCTCAATGGTTGTGTTAATCATCAAAATAACACTATCATCCTCAATCTCCCCCTTTTTGATGATTACAAAATATTGAGTATGAGCAGATTGATACTTATCTTAAAATTAGAAAATTTGTTTTAGAAGAGCTCAAGTTGCTGAATTTCAGTTTTTCAAATTTGAGAGTGAAGTCTCCCCCTTTTTCATCCAAATATTGCCAATTTAAACTTTTGATTTTCTCCCCCTTTCTTTTATATTTGGTTAAGGATGAAACTTCAAAAATTTGAGATAAAGCAAAAGTTTCAGGTTATGTATCTAGGCATAAGAGGTATATGCCAAATTCTGAAATTTTGAATAAAAGTTTACACTTTAAATTTTTCATTGTTACATATCTCCCCCTTAAGTGAATATTATCTTCTATTATAATTTTCAAACTTATTTGTCAACTTATTGCGACTTTTTTCTTTCCTTACTTCTCCCCCTTTTTGTTATCATCAAACAAGTGTATGGCAATAGATAAGTAGAGGCAGTAAATAATAAACAGTTCAAGTTTCATTAATCAAAATGGAACATTGTAGTACATTAAAGCCAAAAATACAATGTTCTTCAATCAAAGTGCAAAGTACATCAACAAGGCAAAATACATATGAGAGCTAGATAAATCCTAGGCACTAATCATAATGCTAACATCAGCCTAGGGGGTATCTAAGGGCTGTGATCTAGTCCTCATCCTCCTAGTATAAGTGGCGAGGGGAGGTCGAGCCTGATGGGACTGAGTCTGGCGTGGACCTCGCTGAGCTGGATGACTCTGTGCCGAAACCTCCGACTCAGCTGCTCGGGGCACAGATGGACCATGAGCCTCTCTCTCTTTATAATGCTCCCACCTGTTCTCTGAGGTCTCTAATCTCAGCAGTCATAATGTCCATCCTGCTCGTCAATCCGTCAGAGAGAGTCCTCACCTGAGCTGATACAAGCTCAGTCATCCTACTCCAAAACTCCTCTGTGCACCCTGTGGGTACGGATGACGACGGGCCAGCCTCTGAAGGTGTCGTAGGATGATCCTCAGGTACCTCAGCCTCAGGGATGGGGTCTCCAACCTCTAGTGCATCGCCCTCCTGTGCATGTATCCCTGCTCCTGCACGCACCCATTGCCCGTTCACCTTCTCATAACCCATGCAAACTAGGGACCGTGCAGTGTAAGTGTTAGTGAATAGCAGATGCCTGAAGATCTCTCCCTCCACAGATATGTCATGCTGTCAGAAGATCAGGATGAGTATCATACCATAGGGCAGAGAAACTCTCGATTTGCATATAGCCTCTCTCATCTGCCTGATCATCATAGCTGGAAGGTTCAGGGGAATGCCCTAAATAACGTGCTCCATAATGACCAAATCTCGCTTAGATATGTGATCAAATCTTCCACTCTTCGGAAACAAAATCCGACCTATGAAGTTGTGCAACAACCTCATCTCATCTGATAGAGAGCTAGCTATCACAGTTTCGGAGTAATCAAAATCATCTCTCTCAAAGATCAACTGTAGAGCTCTTAACTTGCTTTCCGGTCTTTCTGGAGTTGCACCTTCGCAGGGGAGATGAAGCAACTCACTTAAACTTTCTTCCAAGACCCTAACCCTTACTCCTCGGACTTCTAACACAAGCCCTTCCGGTCCAACTTTTAGGAAGGCGTAGAACTCACGAACCAAGCCCGGGTAGGTCACCAAATCTAGGGAGCAAAGATACTCCCATCCTTGCCTTCGGATCCAATCCCCCAAACGGAACCCTTCTTAATCCAAAAATTCGGAGCAGATCCTTCTCCCCGTGGTAACCGGTCTCCCCGCATATTTTGCAAGTTGAACTGAAGGAGAGGGAGGAGGAAAAGGCTCTACACGTGTCTCACCTTGTGGGGGTACTGTAGAAGAGTCTCTAGCATGTCTATCTACAATGGTTGGGCGTGAGACTTTCTCGGATCTCTTAGCAACGGCTCGCTTGGGTCCCATTTTCACAAAATCCTTCCTTAGGTCTTGATCTAATGGCGTAGAGAGGCGATCTAGCACTGTTTGGAGATGATCGGAAGGGATTGGAAAGTGGGAATAGGGTTTTAGGAAGAGGACAAGCTGAAATAATGCCCTAAAAATAGCTCACGGGTCCCTCTTTAAAAACTGGGTCCCGCCGTTGGGTCGACCCCAGATTTTTCTTGGGTCGACTCAACGTGGGGTCGACCCCATTCTGGCTCGGGTCGGCCCCAGTTCAGATTTTTTTTTTTTTTAATTCTTTCTTTCCTCCAATCCTTACAAATTCTTTATGGGACAATGATACATGAGTAAGGAGTCTATAAATGGCTAGTTTGACTAATGTTTCATGGATTTTTCGAATGGAAGGAGAGTATCATGAGACAACTTGTTCCTTTTATATCTCTTCAATCAAAAGGATCACATATGCCTAATTCCCTCCTAGGCATGCAAAATCTATCTTCACTTAAAGGTTTTGTGAATATGTCAGCTAATTGTTTCTCAGTACATACATGCTCAATACATATGTTCCCATTTTGCACATGATCTCTAATGAAATGATACCTTATTTCAATATGCTTGGCTTTAGAGTGCTGAACCGGATTTTTGGTAAGGTTAATGGCACTAGTATTATCACACTTTATAGGAATGTTGTCTAATTTAATTCCATAGTCCTCTAGTTGTTACTTGAGCCATAGTACTTGAGCACAGCAACTACCGGCAGCTATATACTCTGCCTCAGCCGTTGATAATGCTACTAAATTCTGCTTTTTGCTAAACTATGATACTAAGTTATTTCCTAAGAATTGACATGTTCCACTGGTGCTTTTCCTATCTAATTTGCATCTAGCAAAATCAGCATCAGAATATGCAAGCAAATCAGTACAGGAATCTCTAGAGTACCATAATCCTATGTTTGTGGTTCCTCTCAAATATCTAAGGATTCTTTTGACAGCATTTAGATGTGATTTCTTAGGATTTGATTGGTATCTAACACATATTCCTACACTAAATACTATGTCTGGCCTACTGGCAGTTAGGTAAAGCAAAGATCCAATTAATCCTCTATAGAGCTTCATATCTATACTTTTTCCTTTTTCATCTTTGTCTAGTTTACTAGTGGGGTTCATGGGAGTGCCTATCCCCTTGTGATTTTTCTTTCCAAACTTCTTTAGTATTTCCTTTGTGTACTTAGTTTGATGAATAAAGATGCCTTTCCTAGTTTGCTTGATTTGTAATCCAAGAAAAATTTAGTTCCTCTATCATACTCATCTCGAATTCTCCTTGCATTAATTTAGCAAACTCTTTGCAAAGATTATCATTAGTGGCACCAAAGATTATGTCATCTACATATATTTGTACTACTAGCAAATTTTTGTCTTTTCTTTTGAGAAAGAGTGTTTTATCTACATTTCCTCTACTAAAATCATTATTTAGCAGAAATTTGCTTAATCGATCATACCAAGCCTTAGGTGCTTGTTTCAATCCATATAATGCCTTATGTAATCTAAACACATGATTTGGCAATTCATAATTCTCAAAACCAGGAGGTTGCTTTACATTTACTTCTTCCTCTATATAATCATTTAAGAAGGCACTTTTTACATCCATTTGATACAATTTGAAATCCATGAAGCATGCAAAAGCTAAAAGTAATCTGATAGCTTCTAATCTGGCTACGGGAGCAAATGTTTTCTCAAAATCTATCCCTTCTTCTTGATTGTATCCCTTAGCTACAAGTCTAGCTTTGTTTCTTGTAACTACCCCATTTTCATCTAATTTATTTCTAAAGACCCATTTTGTTCCAATAACAGAATTATGCTTTGGTCTCTCAGTTAATGTCCATACATTGCTTTTTTTGAATTGATTTAATTCTTCTTGCATAGCATTTATCCAATTTACGTATTTTTCAGCTTCTTCATAATTCTTAGGTTCTATTTGTGAAACAAAAGCAAGATAGTCATTTATATTTCTAAGAAAGGATCGAGTTCTTACCCCTTGAGATGGATCACCAATGATTAAGTCTTTAGGATGCCCATGTGCGTACCTCCATCCCTTTTGCAAGTCTTGAGAGTGTGGTGGTACATGATCGTCCTCTTTATCTTGATTTGGTACGTCATTAAGATTCAATTTTTCCAACTCAAGAATTTCTGCATCATCATCAGAAGTATTTCTCTCATAGGAGACTTGCTATCAGACTCATCAAAAATGATATGAATTGACTCTTCACCTACAAATGTTCTTTTGTTGAATACTCTGTATGCCCTGCTAGATGTAGGTATCCTAAAAAGATACCTTCATCTGACTTGGCATCAAATTTACTTAGATCCTCCTTGCAATTGTTTAAAAAGAAACATCTACATCCAAATACTCTAAGATATTTAGCAGTTGGCTTCCTATTCTTCCAAAGTTCATAAGAAGTTTTCTTGGTTATAGGTCTTATTAAAACACATTTAAAATATGGCAAGCAGTACTTACAGCTTCAGCCCAAAAGTACTTTGTAAGATTTAACTCACACAACATCGTGCGTGTCATTTTTGCCAAGGTCCTATTTTTCCTTTCAACAACCCCATTTTGTTGAGGCATTCTAGGTGCTGAAAATTGATGGGAGATACCATTTTCATTACAAAATTCTTCAAAGTGTTGATTTTCAAATTCAGTTCCATGATCACTTCGAATTGCAATTAAGGTGAGCTTCTTTTCAGTTATGATATTTTTATAATATTTCAAGAATGCTGAAAATGCTTTGCTCTTATGTGCAAGAAATGAAACCCATATGTATCTTGAGAAATCATCTACTATGACTAGTCCATACTTTTTTCCTCCTAGACTTGCAGTTCTAGTAGGCCCAAATAGATCCATGTGTATGAGTTCAAAGGGCCTAGTGATTGATACTATATTCTTTGATTTGAAAGATGATTTTGTTTGCTTTCCCAATGAGCATGGTCCACAGATTTTGTTTTTTCAAAAATTAATTTCGGCACATCTTTTATCAGATCCTTCTTGACTAGTTTTGATATTAAGTCCATACTAGCATGTCCTAGTCTACGGTGCCAAAGCCAACTTGTTTCACTTTTTCTTTTTTCATTAGTAATTAAGCATAATCCATTTTTCTTGCCTAAATCATGAAGATCTACTATATAAATATTTCCATGCCTATGTCCCATAAGTACAATGCTATTATCTTTTGGATTTATAATTATGCATACTGAAGTTTCAAATGTGACTTTAAGACCTTTATTACAAAATTGACTTATGCTAAGCAAGTTATGTTTCAGACCATCAACTAATAAAATATTTTCTATAAATGTGGATGGAGTAATATAGATTTTACCCTTTCTAATGATAAGTTCTTTTCCATTGTCTCCATAGGTTACCACTCCATCCTCCTTAGATTCCAAAGTGACAAATTGTTCTATGTCACCTGTCATGTATCTTGAACAGCCGCTATTTAGATACCATCGTTTATCCCTCTTATTAGCTGTAAGACACTCCTGCAATCAAAGTCAAGAATATGCTTTAGGTACCCAAACCATGTTGGGTCCTTTAAGGTTAGTACTTGATGTTCCTTTTGGAACCCAAATTTTCTTAGACTTTAGCTTACTTTTATCACTCAATTTGTTATAGCTAGGCTTTCTAAGATTGCATTCATATGCTTTGTGTCCTACTTTATTGCAGCAACAACAAGTTATATTTTCAGTTTTGGCTTTCACAAATATGTTCTTAAGTATTTTTGCTTCCTATTTGTTTTATATCCCAAACCAGCCTTATCATATACTGCTTTTTGATTATCAAGAATCATATTTAATTTAGTTGAACTAAGTGTAAACTTGTCCACTAAGGATTTGTATTTTTCTGCATCTAATTTTAGCTTGATATTTTCTGCAATTAGATTCTTGGTTTCATTTGTGAACCTCCTACTTAATGTTTCACAGTTATTAGATAGTTTCAGCTTATCTTTGATAAGAGATTGATTTTTATCTTTTAGAACTTTATTTTTATGAATTAGCTTCTTGTGTTCTTCCATCAGTTCTAAAAATGCATCATGTAACTCTTCTACCGAAAAATCACATTCAAGTTCAGAATCTACCTCATCGTTATTGGCCATGTAGCAAATTTGTGCCGTCTCTTGTTGATCTTCCTCTTCCGAACTCGACTCTTCGCTTTCACTTCATTCAGCCATGAGGTTCCTCTTTTTAAGTTTTCTTGCCATCCACTTCAATTCCGGATAATCTATCTTGAAGTGCCCGGGCTTGTTACACTCATAGCATATTGGCACTTCTTTTTCCTTTTCCTTTTCTTTTCCCTTTTCCCGGCTTGAGCTACCTCTTACGAAAGGTTTTCTTTTATGGAATTTCTTTTTACCTTTCATGAATTTTCTGAATTTTCTTGCAAGCATTGTCATTCCTTCTTCATCATATTCCTCCTCATCATCGGACTCTGATGCAGTTTCCTGCTTTGGAGCTGTGGATTTCAAGGCAATGGTCTTCCTTTTCTTAACCTCCTCTTCTGAGTTTTGTTTCATAGTCAGCTCATAGGTCATGAGTGATCCTAGAAGTTCTTCCAATTGCAGTGTATTAAGATCCTTTGCTTCTTGTATTGCAGTTACTTTGGCCTCCCAAACTCTTGGTAGAGATCTGAGAATTTTTCGCACAAGTTCAGAGTTAGCATAAGACTTTTCCAAACTCTTTAGTCCATTTATGATTTCCGTGAATCGAGTGAACATTTCGGTTATGGACTCAGTGGATTCCATTTTAAACAATTCATACTTATGTACTAATATATTTATGTTTGACTCTTTGACTTAATTAGTTCCTTCATGTGTGACCTTTAGTTTATCCCAAATTTCTTTAGCGGAGAGGCATGTGGATATTCCATTAAATTCACTTATATCTAGTGAGCAGTAAAGTACATTAATTGCTTTAGCATTTAATTGTGCAAGTCTTCTATCATTCTCATTCCAATCCATTTCAGGCTTAGGAATGATTGTGCCCTCTATACTAACTGTGGGTGTGTGCGGCCCCCTAGTTACGATGTTCCACATGTCATAGTCTAGTGCTTGAATAAATATCCTCATCCTAGTTTCCAATAAGCATAATTAGTGCCATTAAACAAGGGTGGTCTATTTGTGGATTGTCCCTCGCTAATAGAACATCCTACTTGGGTTGTCATGATCTTTGACTCTTGATCGTAAGATCAACAAATACTATGAAAGCATCTTGCTCTGATACCACTTTTGCCCAAGGTGACAAGCCAAGAGGAGGGGTGAATTGGTTTTTGTTAATTTTCGATTTCTTAATTATGTTTGTGAGGCCCAATAGTCCCACATCGGAAAGACTCGTTCTAGAGTCTGGGCATATGAGGCGGGTGTCTCCTAATCCTGCAGACGCGTTTTGGGTGGAAAACAAAACCGGAGAGGGATGAAGGACGCTTGCGTGAAGCTCCAGAACTGGACAATATCTGGCAGGAGAGCCCCGTGTTCCCCCCTCATGTGGCCCCCACGTGGGCACTAGGTGCCTCACGTGCCTCACAGAGGCGGGGGCGTGACATTTGGTATCAGAGCCGAGGACGGCTCTTGTCCGATGGTGGAAAGGGTGTGAGGCCTAATAGTCCCACATCGGAAAGACTCGTTCTAGAGCCTGGGCATATGAGGCGGGTGTCTCTTAATCCTGCAGACGCATTTTGGGTGGAAAACAAAACCGGGGAGGGATGAAGGACGCTTGCGTGAAGCCCCAGAACCGGACAATATCTGGCAGGGGAGCCCCGTGTTCCCCCCTCATGTGGCCCCCACGTGGGGGCTAGGTGCCTCACGTGCCTCGCAGAGGCGGGGGCGTGAGGCCCAATAGTCCCACATCGGAAAGACTCGTTTCAGAGCCTGGGCATATGAGGCGGGTGTCTCCTAATCCTGTAGACGCGTTTTGGGTGGAAAACAAAACCGGGGAGGGGTGAAGGACGCTTGCGTGAAATTCCAGAACCGGACAATATCTGGCAGGGGAGCCCCGTCTTCCCCCCTCATGTGGCCTCCACGTGGGCACTAGGTGACTCACATGCCTCGCAGAGGCGGGGGCGTGACATTTGGTATCAGAGCCAGATGTCTCGAGTTCGAAACCCAGGCATCGCGTTGGGGGCGGAAATGTTGGACATATTCTGCCGCTGTGCGGGCCATACCTTGCGGGGTTCCTGAGCAGCACGGGGAGGGGTGAAGAACGCTTGCGTGAAGCCCCAGAACCGAACAATATCTGGCAGGAGAGCCCCGTATTCCCCCCTCATGTGGGCCTCACGTGGGCACTGGGTGCCTCACGTGCTCCGCGCAGGCGGGGGCGTGACATTTGGTATCAGAGCCAAGGACAGCTCTTGTCCGATGGTGGAAAGGATGTGAGGCCCAATAGTCCCACATCGGAAAGACTCGTTTCAGAGCCTGGGCATATGAGGCGGGTGTCTCCTAATCCTGTAGACGCGTTTTGGGTGGAAAACAAAACCGGGGAGGGGTGAAGGACGCTTGCGTGAAACCCCAGAACCGAACAATATCTGGCAGGAGAGCCCCGTCTTCCCCCCTCATGTGGCCCCCACGTGGGCACTAGGTGCCTCATGTGCCTCGCAGAGGCGGGGGCGTGACAATGTTAATTGATGAGTAAGTGATTTAGAACAATTCACAATACAAACAACAAGAAGTATAGTGGTTCGGTGCTCTCCTATGCACCTACGTCCACTTTCCAAGCGACCCCTTGGGAATTCACTATAATCTCGCAGATTACAGTTGGATTGTTTTCCGGGCTCACAATCCAAAAACCTTTACACTTGGTTTTTCGGGATCACCAAAAACTTATGTTGGTTTTACGGGCTCACCAACAAACCTTCACCGTTGATTTTACGGGTTCACCAACAAACCTATACCGTTGGTTTTACGGGCTCACCAACAAACCTTATAACGTTTTAAAAAGAAGAAGAATGTTGAAACTCCTAGATGAGCAGATATAACAAATGTAAGCTACAAAGAAGAGTTAAAATATAGTTATCGCTTTGATATGGTTCTTCTCTTCTTTGTCAAGGAATGCTTCACTCTTCAAGGGTTGGTGGAACTATTAATGCCTCTTTATGACCTGCTCAACCACTTCCTTTTGACTCTTGAATGAAGCATCTCGATGAAGAAAATTAGGGCTTTTGTCTTTCTTAGGTAAGCTTTGATATTTTTCAAAAGGATGCTTTGCTCTGATAAATAGTGTCATTACAAATACTTTTCCACAAGTTTAGGTTACTCCCCATTAGTTAGATTTGAAAAACTATCCGTTACTAGCTGTGAGAGCTCAAAAAGTACTTCTGCAGAATTAGCCGTTTTGCTTCTGCCCGTGCTGGGGTCGACCCAAACTTTTCTAGGGTCGACTCAAACCACTGTTCATCAGACTTGGGGTCGACTCAACTTTCAGTGGGGTCGACCCAACTTTCACTAGGGTCAACTCCTGCTACAGTGGGGTCGACTCTCTCAGGGATCACAGAACCTTGTATTTCAGCTGTTTTTCACTGGGGTCGACTCAACTCTTTTTGGGGTCGACTCAAGCTACAGTGGGGTCGACTCAAGTTTCATTGGGGTCGACCCTCTCAGGGATTTCAGAGATAGCTTTGAACGACCTTGCCTTGGGGTCGACTCATGCTCAGTTGGAGTCGACTCCATCTGGGGTCGGCTCAAGGAAAGTTAGGGTCGGCCCTCTCAGTAAATTCCAGAGACTTGTTTTCTTGAGGCTTGAAGCTGGGGTCGACTCAAGCATACTTGGGGTCGACTCCACTGCTGTTCATCCGTGCCATTTTCGCAGAGGTGTGCCTGATGGTTACATGATGTGCCAGGGTCGACTTCACCTTTGTTAGGGTCGACTCATTCCACATTTTGCTGCATCTTAAGGTTAGACTCATCTATACAATCAATGAAATATACTTCAAGCAATTTTGAATGTATGCTATGGTAGTGCTACATACTCTTAACAATGAAAATTACTATTGTGCCCTTAAGAGTACATTTCACTTGAAACTTTGCTGAATTAGAATTTAGAATTCACTATCCCTTTTCTATCGCAGATTTTATCTCATTATTAATTATTGAAAGACATCTTGATCTCATTCTTCCAATGTATCGAGAATGTCGAACTCAGTAATGATGTATCATGTTAACTTGTAGTATTTAATTAGATATTTCCTCAATGGTTGTGTTAATCATCAAAATAACACTATCATCCTCAAGGTCTTTTAACAAAGTTCAGAAAATGAAGTGGGATTCAAACCACTAACCTATAATTCAACATAAAGCCTCTTAACCATTATGACATCATTTGCTTTTATTTAACTAGGATAATTATTATACATGTCTAGATCATTAGATGAAGATATTTTAAATAGATTTTGATATTTTACAGTCCATTATTTGCAAAAAGAAATACCAATTTTTTCTTTGATATAAAATGAAATACACATACTCATTTTATTTTTTTGGATATTTTCAAAAATTTACTTTTATTATAAAAAATACAAAGAAATTTCTCATATTTTACTATATCATACATGTCTTATAATTTTTAAAAAACGTAAATGATTCAAGATCATTTTTTATTAAAATCACCATTAAAGACTAGAAAACAATGCTGATCCGTTTCATTTATAAAGTAGTATTAATATAAATATATCAATAATTATGCATATTTTCTTATACTAGGTCTATTTTAATTTTTAAATATTTTTTAATGTAAACCCAATCCAACTGATTGACCTGGAGGTTAGTCCGGTGACCAGTGACCAGAACCGTTGGTTGTCTCTTGTCTAGGTTTAATAAAAATATCTCTCTATATACATACATATGCAGTATGTATGTATATAGAAATATGCATAAACATTATGACAATTTTTTAATTATATATGACGCATGAACAATAATAAAAGGAGACCTCAGGTTGAATTCTAAAGGAAAATAAATTGTATTGCAAAGAGTAATAATCAATTACACTAAGCAGTAAACGAGTGACTACCAGAGGTCTTTCGTTTGAAAGTCTAAACCCAAACCATGAAAAGGAAAGCTCAACAATATCTACCAGAACCATGAACTTCATTGACTACTTTTTTATTTTAAAATTTTTCCCCTCATTTTTTAGGGAAAAGGTAGGGAAATAACCCAATATATTTATGGGAAAAAATCCCCGTCGGTTAGACGGGAACTTCCTCCATTTGGAAAAGAGCTGCCACCACTAACCAGCCTAAAGTACACTTCAAATATTATGTTACTATTATTATGATTCATTTATCAGTCAAGCCAAATTTTAAAAATTACAATTATATTTGAAAATATTTATTCTGCCAGCAATACCTGTAGACTAAATTCACCCTGTATGTCTGAGGTATGAGGTATGCTGAAAATATTAATTTCTTGAAATACTACATATATAAATAGATGAGGTAGTTGAGTTAAAAAATGATTGGCTGATACCAGTTCAGATGCCTAGGCAACCAACTGGGCACCTGGATGACCAATAGCATGATAGGCTAGGTCTCTCGTTCAAGTTAGCCTTCATCATTTGTCCACCATGACCATGCCCAAATGCTCATAGCTTTATCTCATTCTCCAACATTACCATCTTTAAGCTGATGATCCACAATGGAATCATTTGATCTTATAAACATCATAAACACATCTCCACACCTATACATGATATTCTCATTTGTCATTTCATGTTTTTATCAAATGAATTCAGCACTGAAGATGCACTTATTTTGGGGAACCTCTTGTCCTTTAGTCTAAACAACTCCCATGGGTTTGCTGAAGTTGGACTTCAGTGTATTCTATCTTACCCTCTTAACATATGCAATGAAGTTTGTTACACAGTCCCACTCCAATGCACACATTTTAACTATTGCCAATTGTGGTTCATAATACCTGTTTCAATACCTGTATCGTGCCATGCTGGTATAATATCAGTATGTGTTGCTTCGTAGTACAAACACTCAGTAATGCCCCCATACTGAGATATGATACCCTTGGTACCGAGTACAATGAACCATGATGCCAACCAACACGATACTAATAGCCTACAAAAGAAGGCCTCCTTTTATAGCTATTATTGCTCTTAAAGCAAATGCAAAAAAGCTAGTGACTTGAAATCGGCACAAATGATGGCATAATGCGAGAAGTCCATGCTAATCATTTATTTCACTTCTATTAAATCTGTCATGGTACTTATTATAAGTAGTCTTCATAGCATGGTATGCCGTACCGGCTTGAACCGGACAGTACGAGGTATACCATACTGTATCGGTTCGATACCGGTATCCAGTTTGTATGGCGTACCAACACTCGGTACGCCAAACAAATTCCATACCGTACCGACATTGTGCTAGTGTGGCACTGGTACGGAGTTCGGTACCAAGACGGTAAACCTTGCTTCATGGTGTTTTTCAATGATCAGATCCAACTAAATTTAGATATGTCCTTCTATCACACTCCAATCCTTATCTGCATTCTCAAAATCTGAAAGAATATTTAGCATTTCAAATATGGTTATTAAATTGGAGTGCTAGGTCAATCAACCAATTCAATTAGCTTATTTTGTTTTCTCTTTCACTTCATATCTAGCCTTGCTGAAGTGACATTTCTTCTCATCGTAGACGAATGGACTATATAAATTCACCATTTTATCCTCTGAAGGACTAGATCCTAATCTACCTCCTCTCCTACTTTGCCCACATATCTGTTCAAAAATATCTTCAGTGCACCTTCCTTACAACATGTCTCTTTCGAAAGTTTTCTATACCACATAACTGTCCTAGTAGATTTTCACGAAGTCTAGCTACCAATCTAATTCAGTCAACATGATCTTAACCATGTCAGAAACATCCTTTTCTAAGCAATACTGTAGTCTGTAGTACAGATTGCATGTTTAGAAAAATAATCCATTTTAGGTTTCTATGATTGGTTTTTGACATTCTGTCCAAGTCCACCAACTAGGCCATCCAATATTTTTACTCCTTTTTGCTCGAAACCTCATGTTCTATTTTGTTTTCTTCAAATCAATTACCTCAAACAATCAAATTTGTTCATTTAAAGTGTGTAGCAAAAATATGTCATTAATGCTTCATTGAAATGAAGTACTAAAACACAATTGTTCATACTAAATTGTAATTGATCACAAACAAAGGAGGCTCAATGAGGCCCTCTCATAAAATGGGCACATAATGACAATTTTCTGAAGAAAATTTACCAAAACATAGCTGTTTGAATCAAGTATATTAGTACATAACAGAATAAAAGGTTTACTGAAATCAGAACTGCCAGGTGTTACATGATATGATATGAAGTCCAATGCGAAAAAATAATAATATACACAGCTGAATACTAACTTTCATGCATCAATGAATTAGCAGACATGGATCAACTGCAACCAAGTGTTAAGAGCAAACTCGCATCTTTCGAACAAATATCAAATGAAATAACATATCAAGAACTCAGGTGATTTTAGCTTATAAAACTCCACAGATTTTAATAATAAAAAGCAAAGGCAACTTCTTAGCAATAAAATCTTCTTACATATACTAAATTTACATGAATTCTTATTCTAGAAGAACTACAAGATTTATTTCCTTTTATTCAGTAATACCTCTGAATTTGTGAATCATATCAAGACCATCAAACACCCGAATCTGTGAATCAGCTGAGGTAATTAACACTTCAGTTGGATTGCCTGGAGCAAACTGTTTAAACATGAATCAGTCATC
This sequence comes from Phoenix dactylifera, assembly GCF_051530095.1. Taxonomy (NCBI): domain Eukaryota; kingdom Viridiplantae; phylum Streptophyta; class Magnoliopsida; order Arecales; family Arecaceae; genus Phoenix; species Phoenix dactylifera. The sequence goes on from NC_143191.1 coordinate 58,842,535, forward strand.
TAGCATCCTAATGGCGTATGCACACTAGCAGGGCTAACAGTATAATAAGAGAAACAGATGAGCTGAGCACAAATGAAAGCCCGGTCAAAAACATCTATTTGTTTAAATAGGGCTGAAAAAAATGCTTTTTGTTGATAATTTAATCAAAAACATTTATTATTGAATATAAGAGTAAGCAAGTGCTATGTTGTTTTTTGGGTATAAAGCATAAACAAATGAACAGAATACCTGGAAGCCGGTAATTTTTTTTGCATGAGACTTCTTTTTTTTGCTCCTAATATCTATCTGAGCTTCCTGGTTAAGCTTATAATCTGCCACAGTAAAAGATTTAGACAAAAGTCATTTTACCTTGGCGAGTTTACAGAGCTAGAGATCACTGATATGACCATAAGTACAAATAAGTGCATGTATTGGGAATGATTTATGCAAGTCAATTATATGTGAAGTATAAGTTTAGCCTGAACAATCACCTCTGTGCACAGGACAGTCCATTAACCATCTACAACTTAATAAAAATTTGAGTTCCCAACTATCAACAATGCATTAAAAATGCAATCATCAATTAAGGGATCTACCCCCAGCCTCAACAGCAACTTTCTCAGAGGTGGTCCAGGAGTTTGCTCTGACCCATGCCCTTACCCAGATCACAACAACGGTGAGAGTGGACATACCCCATAGACAAAGTGATATGTATTAGCGTCCATATGAAGGAACTTGGGAGCAAAAATAAAGTGATCAAATACTATCCTTGACATAGAGGACCTTTGGGAATGATGAGGGCCTTCTTCTCTTTCTCCCTAATGTATGTTGACCTTTAGATGATGGACATGTTGAATGGTTTCTCCAGGAATTTGTGATGGTGATGTGAAAACAGTCTATGGATTTGAATGATGTACAGAGGATGGATTATGGATGTTGATGTTATTGCACAAATCATAAATTCATTGCCCAATCAATCCTATTCTTTTCAAGATTTCTGTATCCATATCTTGTATCTCTCCCCATGCCTCACAGGTCAAGCTCAAATTAGACATACACATCATATACAGATCTATCCAATCCACTAGAACCCTTAAGATGTTAAATAGTGATATACCACATGTGACCAGTATCATTGTTTCTACCCAAGATATAATATGTGAATAAACAACATTGAAAACTTAATTTTACCGTGCAATTACGGAAGCTCAGAGTTTTCCAAATAAGCTACTACGGAATAGTATAACAAGATGATAAATTTCTACAGTTACTTCTTGAAAGTAGATATATAATGATACAAGAATTTAACCAAAAGTTTCATACCAGAGGTCTTGTAATAGCGGCAGCTTCCTTTATGTGAACCAACTATTGCACCCTACCGGAGATTTAAAAAAAGAAAGCAACCCATCAGCAATTGGAATCACTGGATAAATAACATGATTGTACCCAAAAAAAGAAAAACATGCTGACAAGGTTTTTGGCACTTGGTTGCACCTGACCATCTGGAGTGTAGCATACAGCAGTAACCATTTCATGGAGATCACTCCAGTCAACAACTTGACGGTCTGGTATGCTCCATATGCGGACCTTGGCATCAAGAGAGCCACTGATGAAGTAACTATCATCTGTCGGATTGAACTGGATACATGTTACTGTTCAACCAATTCGATCACAAAAGCCAAACTTTATCAGGAAGAATATATGCCACAGTAATTATAATAAAGTACTGTGAGATGTGCATACTAGCAGATTAAATAGTTATACTATTTGATGTTTGATACATTTATCAATCGACATCAGCGATGAAAGCAAGAATAGAACAGAATCCAAATGGAGATTGTCTTACCATAATCATTGTGGGCAAACAACTTTAGGCAAGCCTTACTTTCTATATCCCACAGTCTAACAGTTTTGTCCATTGATGATGATAACAAATGCTGCAGTTTGGCATACACAGAGAGTATGTCAAATTGATGCTGTCAATTAACTCTAAGCAATTATATATTTTGTATGCCAAAAAATTCTACCAACAATTAAAGAAAAAAAAGACAGCCAACTAATAACATTCTGAGTAGAGCTACCTTTTTATAGGTTGACTGCCCACAATCTACGTTGTTCCTGAACCCCCCTTCTAAAGTTGCTTCATTTTTAAATATAACTCAAGTCTACTTCCAACATTATGGTGTCTAGTTTCTGCATCACGAATCTTAATTCAACGTTCATTACCATTCATTAAGGTGTCCTTTTTTTTTGAGAAGAAAGAATCTGAGTGAAATGCTGTCCAAAGAAATTTAAAAGGCTTCAGTTCAGAGAAGATACAGCACTCGATAGAAACTACTGACATGTAAATTTTGTAAGGCCAATTTTTAGTGCAGGAAAATCATAGTGATGGAGTTTAGCATTCATATTAACTTAGGAAGGTAATGGAACAACGATTGTGGAGTTTTTATGGGATTTAAGGCCATAAAAAATTAAAAGATAGTCAGAATCTAAAGCCAGCTTTGAAATTTGAGTAAATTGAATTTAAAAAAAAAGCTATCTGTGAAAATCAAGTGATGAACAACTAGGGTGAAAAGTGGGCAATAGAAATCTGGAGATTGGCTTGTCATAGGGATTTTATAAAGTCTCAAGTTGGATAGAATTCCACAGTAAACACTGAAATACGAATCTCTACAAGAAGATAAAAGATATTATGTGGGAAATCGATAAAGGTTACAGGTGATTAAAGATCACATTCACAAATGCATATGCACATGGTAATAAACAATTATGAGGACATAAATTGAGATTATATAAGGTAGAATTCTCAATTTTCTTTCCAGTTTCTTTTTCTGAATTGGAACCAGAAATGCCAATTGCTTTTGATGAGGTAGAGAAAGTACATGTGTGCATCCAATGATACATTTCAACCTGTTAGCCTAAGGGCCCTTTGCCCCCCTTCCAATCCCGGTATGCTTGTCTGAGGAGTGAAAACCACCTCTTATGACAATGCCTTAGGAGGAGAGGGATGATGGGATTGATGATGCATCAGGTAGCTGAACAAGGCATTAGGGGTGCATAAGCTTTGAAAATGAAGATTATGAAGGATGCCCAAATTCAAAAATAAAACCACCCTAGCTCTTTCATAATGTCAAAACTAGCATGCACTTAGACCCACTAAACACAACTCCTCATCTCATTGCTATCTTACCCTTCTAATCCCATTCTTCTTCCCCATGAAGTTCAATAAGACAATGTAATATGTTTTTGACAATTGTTTGCGAACCATCAAGCAATAGTTTTCTTTGACTAATTACAGCTTTTCAGCAATTCTCGAAAGAAAATTGAGTTGTTTACTGAAGGAAAATATCTGTTTCCTAGTGATTTGACGTCACTCCAAGTCCATTACAAGCTACACATGCCTTGGTAAGGACAAAGATTATCACTATTGCCTAGAAATTTGGCATCTGTGTCAAGTTTCAGACATAGCAGCCTCCAAAAATCTAGGCACAGGCACAAGTTAACATGGTACTTTAGATGAAGGTCATCGGTTCAAATTTCATTCAGGATTTTCTTCTTGAAATCAGTCATTTGTTATCTTGAGCCTTTTCTTCACTTGACTCATTCCAGGTTGTTACTTTGAGTGTTCTTGACTCGTTTATGCTTTCATCTGTAAGTTCCGGTCAAAAGTGAGGGACGATGTTATGGCTTGATATATGTTGCTGACACCTTCCTTAATAGCTCAAGGTTCTAGTATCAATTGGTTAATTAACTAGTGTATATGCATGTGCATATACACATATATGTGTTTACATGATTGATACAAAGTTGGATGTACCATCCCAAACCATTTGGTTCGGGGCATATGGAACCAAATCGATGGGGAACTAGAAAGTTCGCTCTGTCGACTCAATAAACAGGATGAACCCTAACCAAAACCCTCCCCACAGTCTAAGAGAAGCCCGGTTCAAGAGAAGCGCAAGCTCGTTCAATTAAATAGGCTACCCCCTTGCCTCCTAGGTCATGGTCGTCCCCCTCAACTCATGTGAGAGAATCACCCGCTCCCCCTGTATCCTCAAAACCCTTCGAAACCCCTCGTTCGACCCCTTCACCTCCTCCTCTGATCTCATTCTCTTCCCATCCCTCTTCCCTCATGTGGATCCTTCAAAAAAAACCTCGTCTTTCACCCACCTCCACTTGCCGCCACCAACGCCCTCCTCTTCCTCTTCCTTTTGACCTTTCTCCCACTCCCCACTCCAAGCATCTCTCCAGCCTCTCTACATATCAATCTGGGCCTCTAGATGAGCCCCCCCTCTCTCCCCCTCCCTCTCCTTTTTCCTCTTCAACCCTCTCCTCCCTCTTGTGGTTTCATTCCGTCATGGTTTAGTATGGTACAAACCGGTACAGTACATTACCCATTGTTGGCAACATGCCTATCAGTACCAGTTCTTCCAACCTTAGTTTGATTTATTCAAAAAAGAGAAACTTATAAGGAGGAGAGTTATGCATGCTACCTAATAAACAACTTAACATATAGACATGAATTTGCCAGTTATTAATTTATTTGTTAGGTTTATTTAAGTTGTTTAAGATTTGTTAAGATTAGGTTGGATATGGGCCCGGACTAGCTCAAAGCCTGTTGGGCAAAATCGGGTTTGGATAGGTCCTCAGAACAGAAGTAGGGCTCAAACAAATTTTTGGCCTGGTTAATGTTGATACTTCGCTCGACCCAAACCTGGCTCAACGATCGAGCCCGACAACACGCCTAGTTGGAGCATGAAAATAGACCCACCTCTCCATTATCTCTTTCCTCTTCATTCTATGTCCCCTCTCTGCTCTATCTCCACACTCCTCTCACTCTCTCTCTCCCTTCTGATCTCTTTCTCCTCTCTTATCTTTCTCCCTCCCAATCTCGCTCCCCTTTCTGCTCTCCCTTCGACCGCTTTCCCCTCTCCCCTTTCTGCTCTCAACTCTCTCCCCTCCCACCCAATCTCCCTCCCCCATCTCTCATTCAATCTCTCTCCCTGCTCTCTTCTTTTTCCCATTGGATCTCTATTCCCTCTCCACTCTCTCCTCTCTCCATCCCAATCTCTCTCTCATCTCTCTCCTCCCTCCCAAGCGAGCTCTCTTTCCCATCTCTGCTCTCTCTCCCCTCTCTTCTTTCTCACCCACCCCATCTCTCGCCCCCCTCTCTACTTGCTCTCCTCTGTCCTCCCCCCTTGAGCACCCTCTCTCCTTTCCCACGCAATCCTTCTTCTCTCCTCTTTCTCCCCTCTCCGCACTCTCTCCTATATCTCTTTTCCAATCTCTACCCTTTCTCCTCTCTCTGCCACTTGATCTTTGCCCCCCTTTCCTCTCTCTCCCTAGTCTCCCTAGATCTCTCTCCATCCTGATCTATCTCTACTTTCTATCCCTCCTAAACTCTCTCTTTTGAACTTCTATATCTCCCTCCTAATCTCTCTTCCCTCTCTTTGGACCTCTCTCTTTTCCCTCTATGCTCTCTCTTCTCCTCTCTCTCTCTCTTTTTGAGCCAGAGCCCGAAGGAGAAGCTCGAACCTAGATCTAGGCTAGCCCAATCGGGCTTGGGCCAAGCTTGGTTTCAAGCTCAAGTTGGAATTTTGAAAGAAATTTCAGGCCTCATCTGACCCGAGCTCAAAATTTTTCAGGCCCGGATTGCACAGAAACCCAATCCTAGTTGAGAAACATAAATTGATAAATAACCATAACACATTCATATTTAAAACATAATAACATTTCACTTAAAGTATTCATATAATTTGATAACTTTATATTACAAATATGATAACACTTTTCTTAAAGTGACCATGCATTCTTTATAGTAAAAATACAACGAAACCCTATTTTAGGTTATTACAAAACCTTGATAACTCTGTATTGAAAACATAACAGCACATCACTTGAAGTCTACATCACTTAAACTAAGAGTCCTTTGCATGATACTCCCAAAAAAAGGGGCCAAATATCCAACACTTTTTGTTGATGTTAGCAAGACACTTGAAAGTTGACTGTCCAGTTATGCCCTCTTGCATTGCGCCATGTCCAGGTGTCCCAAAAGTGTTGACACTCTAAGATCATCTAAAATGAGGAATCCAGGCAGTATAGAGGATCACACAATCTTGATGGCTGACGTTGAGTATTTAGAAAATATATCTCCTCAACAATTTGTGATTTCTCATAGACTTCGTAAAATATATACAAATGAGATCCACTGATAAACGTAGGCTTGAACATCTATTTGAGCATTCACTTTGTAGCAGATTGTAATCAAAATGCCTATAAAAGTTTGTAGTCAAGGTTGCAAACTCAATTCTCCCTAAGCAGTCTCCATGTTCTTAGTTGACAAGTTGTTACAGATCTATATTAATTTGCATGATTAGATGAGAAGCAGAAAAAGAAGACAAAAATTGAAAAACAAACATATTTTTCTTATTTCCCATCAACCTCCAAAATTTTCTCCTATTCCCCAAGAAGACAAATTGAAAAATAGACATATTTTTCTCATTTACCATCAACCTCCAAAATTTTCTCCTATTCCCCCTCTCTCTATGATGAAAAATCAGATCCACTGAGACAATTTTCTAGAGGAAGTACATTGAAAATTTCAAGTATCTAGAAAAGAAACAAGTTGTCCTTGCATGTAAGTTAAAGAATCCCTGTATCATAAGTAGAAAGTCACTATATGTGAGGGGCTTTGAGTATAGGATATATGGGATGGAGTACAGGATCTCAAAAGAATATCCCAGAGGGGTTAAAGGAGGCAGAGAAAGAGTTAGCACTCGCTGACCATGCACTTTACCATCCTCATCTTTCCAAGATCAACACTCATCTTACATCCCTATGCTCTCTTTATTGCCTAACAATCAAAGTTACTCAACTTTTCTATTTATCATTTCCACATAAAACTTTCTTCCATTTGGTTATTTTACCTGTGGGTATCAGTTAAGCATTAAATTTATCATGTTGATTTTATTATCCTCGTTCTTTAATAGAAAAAGATTTGAAGTTCTTATGCATTTTGGTCCTCTTCACTTGGTATACAATATGTATTTACGAGCTCTAAGAACTCCCCTCTTTATTTCCAAAGAAGGTACAAAGTTTCTAACAAGCATTTCCACTTTTTACACTCAGCAAGAGACAAGAGTATGAAGTTAGTTTGCAAGCATCTCATGTTTCTATGCAGATTTTTTTCATAACTGATCAAACATTACTTAGATAAAGCAGAAGATAGATGTTTAAAGACCCAGACTACTCCTTGGTAAACTACTACTCTCAACAATCCCTTGATACAAAACCCTCGGAAGCCCTTAAAAGCCCTTCTTGCTAGACTACACCTCTCAACAAGTTTAGGCCTTGATACAAACCAGGATCATCATAGGATGTACCATCATTAAATTGATAGAGCTTCTTTGCTCAACAAGGTAGGCCTAATCATTTTGAAGCATGGCCTAAACATTTTGAAGTGATCAATATTCTCTTTTTTTATCATTTTATGTACGAGTTAATTGTGTCACAAAAACAAGAGCTTTTGTGAAAAGGGGGAAATTTAATCCACAAATCACAAAAATCGATCCTGCATTTTATTTTAATCCCTTGCTCTTTTGATGACATGTGCAGCATAGAAACAGAAGAAGTCATATGCAAAACACATGCATTATCTAGTATATATAGCTAAGTTTCAAAGACGAACACATGTTTTCTTTTCTATAAACAAATTTGAAGAAGGCGAGTGCAGGATGGACCTGAGATTTTGACCATGAGAGGTCTAGGACATCATCCAAGTGGCCTTCGAAAGAGCAAACTGGCTTCTCCGTGAGGGAGAAGATGGTCTCAGGCATGACGATGTAATCAGGGATAGATTTCTTAGTGCTCTTGCCCTTCTTCGTCTTCCTTGATGGCTGGAGCCCCAGGGGAGGCGAGTGGTCCGGGGATCCATTTGCTGTGGGCTGATAAGGATGAGAGGAGGACCGCAACTCCTGCTGTCGCAAGGAGGATGAGAGGGCATCGCACTCGATGACTTGCCAGACATGCACAGTGCGATCTTCGCCAGCGCTGGCCAAGTAGCGCCAGTTGGAGCTGAACTTCATAGTCCATATGGCACCCTGGTGGGCGTGAATTTCCTGGCACATGTAGAGGCCCGTGAGCTCCTTGTAGGACTTGCGATGCTGATGGACCTTAAGCCAGTCCGACGAGTTGCTGCCACCAGAGGACTTCCCAATCATATTCGACCCGGCATCACTCTTGTCCTTCTCTGATATAAGCCCGGTCACGGAGCTGGCAACAAATTTTATATTCTTGAACCAGCCTCCCTTCTTCCTGCCACTCAATTTGGAGCTCTTGCCCTGCTGGTTGCTGGTACTGGTGCTGCTCTTGCAGTTTCCTTCACAGCCCAGATTCACCCTGCGCATCAGCTCCTTAACGATGGGGGAGTAGCCCAGGAACTTCTCAAACTCATCCATAGAGAGCTGCAGCCCAGTCTGCAGGTCGTTGAGCCTGCCCCAAGTCCCGTCTTTGCTAATCTCACTGACCACGAACTCCTTGCCCGTGTCCAGATTCTTTATCCTCACCGAGCTCGCAAGCATAAGGCTGGGGCCATCTACGACGTCCCTTCCTCCTGTTCCTGTTTCTGTTCCTCCTTCTCCTTCCTGTCCTAACATCCCCCACGTCCTCGGGAGCCCACGTTGGTCTGATATGGAGGGCGGGGCGGAGTCGGCACGGATGAGAGCAGGCGCAGGCCTGGGAGAGGCAGAGCCCTGCACCACAGAAGCCGCCAGCTCTGTGTCAGATCTGCATCGGACGATGACGGGCAGGGGGAAAGATGCGGGGGACACAGATGCTGCCTTCGCCGTCACATCCGCTGCTGGGGGGGCATCGTCACTGGCGGTGACGCATGACGAGAGACGGGACGATGCCATGTGAAAGGAGGGGATTCTGCCACTCTGGATACTGCTGCGGCTTCTCGCAAGGTCCTTACTGCTGGTGAGGCCCATACCCTGCAGGAGGCGGCGGCGGCGCTCCTTGAGGGACATCTCCATGGGCTCCGCCATCCAGATGTCGTAGTCGAAATCCTGGCCGCATCCTCGGTCATCGTCCGTGTCGCAGCCCACCTCCTCTTGCGCGGCGAAGGAGACGCGCCGGAAATCACAGGGAGGAGCGATGGCCGAAGCGAAGGAGATACGCACGTCATCCTCCTCATCCTCATCATCAGAGGAGGGGATGTCCACGGCGAACGAGACGCTGGACTGTACCCGATCTAGGGACTCGAAGAAGAAGTCTCCCTCCTCCTCGTCCTCGTCTTCTTCCTTGAATCCCTCAGCTTCGTCATTCCCCTCCTCCTCCTCCTCCTCCTGACATCTTCCTCCTCCTTTTTCTCCTAAAATTCTCATCATTCTTCCTCGTCGTCGCCCAGCCGTCCCTTCTTCTCGTTCTTCTGCTGCTGCTTCCGCCTTGCACTGCCCCATCATGATGTCGGGTTCTGCTCCTCCTCGTCCGGGTCAGCGTGAGGTGAGGGCAGCAACACGGACCTCTCGCCCGCTCCCTCATGTGGCAGAGGATTTTCCTTCCCTTTTTGGGTGAAGGAGAATTGAAGAGGCTCCGTGGAGGGGGAGGAGCAGAGATCGGAGCGCTTTGAAAGGGTCATCACCTCATGTGAGGCAACCATGACTCAGGCCGATTTATGGGCCGCCAAGTAAGGGTCCGCCGAGGGAAGAGACGACGTGGGAAAAAGGAGAAATTATATCCTACACCCGGTGTACACGCTCAGCGGTACAGCGAACCAAAAAGCACTCCAGTCACTTCGAAAGTTCGAATAGTCCAGGAATAACTTCTCCCCGATATGCGGAACGGACTCCTCTCTCCCGTCAAGAAAATTAAAAAAATCAGACGGAGAGGATGACGCCTACCTCCTCTCTCACGGCTGCGACTCTGATCGTCGATCGTCCTCCTATGGCGCCCTCTTAACCTCATTTCGAACACCTAAACACCCGTCGAGTCCCGAAGGCTCCTCCTCTGGCATCCATGCCATCAGAGCCACCACCTCGGTGGCGTGGCCGTTGGTCGTCCAGGCGGCGACCATGACCGTCCAAGAGGCGAGTCTTGGCGGGACATTTGGTCGAACACCTGGCGGGGGGAGACGACATCGCCGCACTTAGAGTGCAATGCGACAGTGGAGTTTGCGGCGGCAGATGCGGGGCGAGAGGACGCCAACCTCGTCGCCGCCCACGCCACTGGGCCACCATCACCCGCCTCCTCCCCGGCCGCACCGACAACGCTAACAAGAACCACTGGAACTCCACCCTCCGCCGCCGAGGCCGCCGCAGCCGCTGCCGTCTCCCCTGCCACCCCCGCTGCCGGCTCCCCTGCCACCCCCGCCGCCGAGGCCGCCGCAGCCGCTGCCGTTTCCCCTGCCACCCCCGCCGCCGAGGCCGCCGCAGCCGCTGCCGTCTCCCCTGCCACCCCCGCCGCCGGCCCCTTTCCCGTTCCAATCGCCCTTTTTTTTTGAAAAAAAAATTCTTGACGGGAGGAGGGAGTCTGTTTCCGCGTCTCAGGAGAGTAATTATACCCTGGAGGATTCGAAGTGACCGAAGCGCGGGGTTTGGGTTGGTTTTTCACTTTTTTTTTTGCCATGTGGCGGAAGATTATTGGTCCAGTCAACAATCGTCAAGCGCGAACGGAACAACTTTGTCAACTCGAGATATATGCTGGCTTCGGTGGTGATGGTAGACCCCCTTACCGACTTAAAAAGAAAGAGCAATAAAACAAATTTTGATCAAAACATCCAGATGATATACTATGTAGCAGGTGCAATGCATGCATAGGCATTAAGAAAGAATATAACCACCGATATGTTTTTCTTTGAGAGCACATCAATGATTCAAACAAAAGCATTTAACTGAAATTTGCTATTCACAAAGTTACTTTAGTTTTTACTTTTTTTTGGATTTAGGGCTTAGAATTTTAGGTTTAAGGTTCTAGAATTTAGGGTTCAAAGTTTTGAATTTAGGATTTAGAATTTAGAGTTTTAGGATATAGGATTTAGAGTTTAGGATTTAGGGTTTAGGATTTAAAATTTTAGGACTTAGAATTTTAAGATCTAGGGTTTAGGGCTTAGAGTCTAGCATTCAGGATTTAGAGCTTAGGGTTGAAGGGTTTATAGGTTTAGGGGTTTGCAAAATTTAGAAGTTATTGGGGTTTAGGGTTTACAGTGGGAGGTTTAGTATTTTGAAGGGTTTAAGATTTAGGGTTTAGTATTTTTGAGAGTTTAGGATTTTTGAGGGTTTAGAGGTTGGGGTTAGGGGATTGGGGTTTGGGGCTTGGGGCTTGGAGATTGGAAATCAGAATTTAGCATTCAGGGTTTAGAAAGTATAGGATTTAGGATATAGGATTTAGGATCTCGCATTTTAGGTTTTAGAGTTTAGAAATTAGGAATTAGGTATTAGAGCTTAGGGTTTAGAATTTAGGATTTAGATTTTAGGGTTTAGGTTTTAGGATTTAAGATTTAGGATTTAGAGTTTTGGATTTAGGGTTTATAGTTTAGGGTTTAGACTTATAGATTTTGGGTTCAGGATGTTGGATTTTGGGTTTTGAGATTAGGATTTAGAGTCTGGGATTTGGATTTTAGGTTTTAGGTTTTAGAATATAGAATTTAGGATTTTAGAGTTCAAAGTTCAGAATTCAAGGTTCAGATTTTAGGCTTCAAGATTTAGAATTTTAGAAATTTAGAATTTTAAGATTTAGGATTTAGGGTTTAAGGTTTAGAGTTTTAGGATTTTAGGATTTAGGGTATAGGTTTAGGATTTAGGGATTTGGATTTAGAAAATAGGGTTTAGAAGTTTGGATTTTAAAGTTTAGGATTTTAGGATTTCGAATTTCGGGGTTCGGGGTTCGGAGTTCGGGGTTCGGGGTTCGGAGGTTCGGGATTTCGGGGTTTCGAGTTCGGGTTTCGGAGTTCGGGGTTTCGGGATTTGGAGTTTGGGATTCGGGATTTTGGAGTTCAGGGTTTCGGGGTTCGAGGTTTGGGGTTCGGGGTTTCGGGTTTGGGGTTCCGGGGTTCGGGGTTCCGAGGTTCGGGGTTCCGGGGTTCGGGGTTCCGAGGTTCGGGGCTAGGGCTTCAGGTTTAGGGCTTCGGGCTTAGGGCTTAGGGCCTAGGGCTTTAAGGGCCTAGGGCTTTAGGGGTTAGGGCTTAGGGCTTAGGGCTTGGGGCTTAGGGGGTCGAGTGTTTTAGAGGGTGTAGGGTTTTAGGGGGTGTAGGGTGTAGGGTGTAGGGTTTAGGTTTTAGGATTTAGGGTTTTAGGGTTTAGGATTTTGGGTTTTAGGGTTTCAAGTTTAGCGTTTCGGGTTTAGGGTTTCGGATTTAGGATTTCGGATTTGGGATTTCGGGTTTGGGATTTGAGGTTTGGGGTTGGGGTTTGGGGGTTCAGGGTTTAGGGTTTGGGGTTGGGGGTTTGGGGTTTGGGACTTAGGGTTTGGGGTTTGGGGTTTAGGGTTTAGG